>NC_045706.1:68278702-68637011 GCF_009834535.1 Camelus ferus | reverse complement strand
CCTCTTGGTCTTTTTAGCCCTGCGGGTAGAACAACATCTAGGGTTACTGTCTCCCTGTTCCGCAATCTCCCTTGTTTGTTTTCTGCACCCTGCCCGCACTTCTGCATGGAATATTGTCATTAAAGTCTCATTAATTGAACCACCTGGGTTGAATTCCATTTCCTTCCATGACCCCGAATAATGCAGATGCTAAATCTGCTTTTTGATTGAGGGTCTCCAGGGAGGGTCCCCCAAGGAGAGAGACTGCAGCTGAGACATAAAAGGGGCTTCTGGTTTGGAAGACAGGCATGAAGCCAGGGAGGTCTGGGAGCTTCCAGGAGGAGCACGGGAGAAGTTGTCCCCATGGGCACTGCCGATCCTCGGGTGGAGAGCACCAGTGACTGCGGGGGACTTGGAAATGGAAGCTGGGGAGTAGCTGTGTCTCCTGGCCCTCAGAGAGCAGATGATGCCACGTGCAGTGGAGCAAAGGAAAGAGGGAAAGCCTCCCCAGCCCTGCTCCATCCTTGACCCAGTTGGGTGTGGGAGAGTGAGAAGCCCCTGACTGAAGGCAAAGGGCATGTGTCTTCAGAGAGCAAGGGGGCTGATGAAGGAGGAGTTTGTGTGCTATGGAATAGAGCTCCCAAGGGTATGGTGAAAGGACTTGGAGTCAGCCATGGAGGAGAAGGGGGAAGGAGAGGGGTCCCAGAGCAGGATGGAGGGAGAGAGGGAGCTGGTGGGTAGCTATGGGCTTGCTCTGGGATGGTGCCCAAAGATTACAGGGGTGGAATCAGCTAGGGTTATTTACGGCTCCCAATTTACATCTCCCAGCTTTGGTGTAAGTAAATGACCTGGTCCCTGGAGGAGGGTGGGGAATTGCTCTCTGTATGCCTGGTCTGGGATCCTCCACGGGTGAGCTTGGGCCTGGAGAAGAACTGGAGGTCAGTGCCACCAGGACTTGAGGCCTGGGTCACCGTGTACCAGCATCCTTAGGGCACAGCCTGGCCACCTCGGGGCCAGTGGACAGAGCAGGCTGAGTTCTGCCTCAGTGGCTCCCGCATCTTGGTCCTCGGGCTGCCCCTTGGCTCATAAGGAGACTGAGCCGTGATTATTGACTTATCTGGAGAAGGAGCAGCCAAGGGAGGGATGTGGTCTCTGTCCCTGCAGGTGGGTCTGGAAAGCCCAGGACTGATAAAGAAGGGGTACAGTTGACCTCAGGGACCTTCCCAAACTGGGGGCTCCAGGGGGCTGTGACCTGTGAGTCAATAGGAGATGCAGCTATGAAGAAGCCAGACCCGGATTCCGGGTGATCCAAGAGTCTGAGTGCCAAGTCAGGTCCTGGGAAAGCAAAGGCGAATAGGACCCTGGCCAGCTGCTCTCAGGAGGCTTCCATTCATTCCCCAGGGCCAGAGCTGGCAGGAGCAGAGGGGTGAGCACAGTGTAGCCAGTGCTCTGGACAGACACCAGAGACGGAAGAGCCATATGCCTGCCAACCAGGTAAATGTGGGCGCGGCAGGTCCTGTGAGAACTAAGACAACTCGCTGTCTCTTGGAGAAAGGGAGTGGACAAGTGGTCCATCCATTCATTCCTTTATCTGTTTGTAATGGCTTTTTGTTGTTGTTAAAGCAGGTGAGTTTTTTTAAGCCTTGAAACATCTACCTTTCACTGAAAATGACATAGCAGGTCAAACTCCCTAGAGGTTCAGCCTAGCAGATAATAAATAAAGTAGTTTCCTTCTTAGGAAGCATAACTTAAATGCTAATAAAGATGATTTCAAATCATCTTTATCTGATTGTCTCACAAACATAGAAAACAAATTTATAGTTACGGGCGGGGTGAGGGAAGTGAGGAGGGAGGAATGAAAAGGGAGTTTGGGATTTGCAGATACTAACGGTCACATATAAAATAGATAAACAACAAGGTCCTACTGTAGAGCACAGGGAACTATATTCAATACCTTGTAATAACCTATAATGAAAAAGAATATGTGTATATATATATATATGTATGTACAACCGAATCACTATGCCGTACTCCAGAAACTAATACAGCATTGTAAACCAAAGATACTTCAATAAAAAAAAAGGAACAAAAATCATCTTTATCTGTATGTGACCCTAAAATTCCATCCCAAATGGAGCCACAATACTAGGTATTGATCAGATCCTTTTCAAAGCTTAGGCCATTCATCCAAATATGTAAAGACCTTTCACTATCACAGTATGTCTCGTCACTGACGTACTGCGTACAAATAGAAACAAATCAAATAGGAGAGAAGTTTATGATGACAGAAAACAGTTGTTAACCTCACTTCTCCCCAGTCCTGGTCTCACGCTCCAGAAGCACACTTCTTTTAAACATTCCCATTTTTAGTATGTCTGGTGGATACCTCCACAATTCTAAGTAGCATATAGATATACCCTTATTTCTTGATCCATCATCTGTAGAAAATTTATTGACCCCCCTACAGTGGAAAATAAGAAATTGCTTCATGGATATGCCTCTCCTTCCTCCCTTCATTTTCTCAAGTTTTATAGTTTTCCCACAATTACTTTTAGTTCTTCCATTATTTACTTTTATTTTTACTATTCATTAAATTGGCATTTAATCTGCATTTAATTTTCATACATTCAGAGTTTACTATAAACAATTGAAAAGAAGGCAGACAGTAACATAAATTTTAAATATATTTTTAAATGTTTCTATATGAACAGCTAGTTTGGATAATACAGGACTGAAAACCAAATTTGCTATGCATCAAACTAACTGGGAAATAGAGAGCAATTTAGCTCATCGTATTAAACACGTAGTCTTAAAAATAATCAGGAAACTATTATCTTAGAAATTATATATTGCTGACAGTGAAAATACAGCTTACGTGGCAAATTTTTATTTCGAAGTTATATCTTAAGTCTACTCCCTTGAAGGTTCTATGCCTAACCTTTCTACAATGATTTAGATTAGGAGTGAGAAACACTTCCTACATGAAAATACCTTAAATCCAATAAATTTCTGAATGAAACTTGAAATATTAAGAAATATAAGATCATTATAGCTTGCAGTGCAATATTTATGGACATGGAGCGATACTATAGAGTTCTGTGATGAGGTGTTCTATAAAAAACTTTACATTAAACATATACAGATCTTCCTCAGTTTATGATGGGGCTCTGTCATTTACTTTTATAACTAGACTGTGTAATTATACCTTGATTCTGCATTTCATCAGCCTCCGTCAAGTTAACGGACTGTGACAGCCAGTTTTGGTCTCTTTCTGGACTTCCCAAATATATGATCATCTTCAACATGAGCCGCAAGCACAAAATATAAATCAGATTCTCTTCCTGGACTTCCCACCCCTCTTTCTTTCGGGAATGAATCTTTCCTTGTCTCCCTGGGCTGGGCTGGAGCCTGCTCCTGGCCGGCCAGTCAGTGCACCCCATCTCCTTAGCCATGGCAACTGCCTCAACACCGGGCATGTTCCCCAGTCCAGGCCATTCAGCATCCTCCCCAAGCCTTTACCACTAAGACTGCTCTCTCTTTCTCTGGGACTACCTCTAGCAGGGAAATGGAACACCCGCTCTTGTCGGGTCCCCCTGGGCCACCATATGGAGCAATCCTGCCTGGGAAAACCAACCCAGAGGCCAACAGCGGTGAGAGAGAGACTGAGCTCTGATGATGGGAGAGACTGCCGGATCCGTCTCACCTGGAACCCGGCTCACCTCTTGACCTTCGCAGCTACGTGAGCCTGAACATTTCATCGTTAGCTTCAACCAACTGTATCAGCTCCCTGACTAACACAGGGCTAACGTGGCGTGCTGAGCACCCCACTGGATGGAAGATGAGAATTAGCAACTCGTTTCCTGTATTATTTTCCTATGGCTGCTGTAACAAATTACAAGTTTAGTGGCTTAAAACATCACAGATTTTACAGTCCTGGAGGTCAGAGGTCTGAAGGGGTCTCACTGGGCTCAAGTGTCCACAGGGCTGTTTTCCTTCTGGAAGCTCTAGAGGAGAATCTGTTTTCTTGCCCTTTCCAGCTTCTAGAGGCTGCCTGCCTTCCTTGGCTTGTGACCTTCTCCATCCATCTCCATCCCAGCGACGGTGGGCTGAGTCCTTCTCACCTGACATCACTCTGACCTCCTCTACTGCCTCCATCTTCCCCGTTTAAGGACTGTTGGGGTTACACTGGATAATCCGGGAGACTCTTTTTCCCTCAATTTCCCTTTGCCATTCTGATGTTCTTTCTGACACTGCTTCTGACACCCAACTTGTATCTTTTCCAGCACCAGTCGGTTCTCCAGTTCTCCAAGATCAACACCAGATCTCTGATTCTCTGACACAGTTCAACGTCCAACAGTTCAGTTCAGTTCTGACACTAACTACCCAGAGTTAGCACAGACCACACAGTCTTAAGGGTTCAGTCCCTCAGAGCTGACCTCACTTCACTTGCCGGCCACAAATACCACGGCTCCAGGTAACCCACACTTCTGTCCAACAGCTACAAATCTGGGGCTCTCCCCCTGCCAGGATTGATAATTTGCTAGAACAACTCACAGAGCTCAGGAAGGTGCTCTACTCACTATTCAAGTTTATTATAATGGATACAAGTGAGCATTTAGACAAAGAGGTACGTAGGTGGGGTCTGAAAGGGTCCTGTCATTGAATTTGAAGTGAGATTTTTGTAAACAGCATATAATTGGGTCTTTCTTTTTTTCATTTTAAATCCACTTTGCTACGTTCTGTCATGCTTGGTGTATATAGACCACTGACTTTAAGGCGATTATTGAGATGTTAGGGATTAAATCTGCCATTTTATTATTTGTTTTATATTTGTTTTCTATGGTTCTTGTTCCTGTTTCTCTTTTCTTGCCTTTTTATGGGTTACTTGAACACTTTTTAGCATTGCATACTGATTTATTTATTATGTTGAAGAGTGAATCTCTTTGTTTTGCTTTTTTGGTGGAGGGAGGGGAGGAGGTAATTAGGTTTATTTATTTCAGTAAAGGTACTGGGGATTGAACCCAGGACCTCATGCATGCTGAGCACACACTCTACCACTGAGCCATTCGCTCTCCTGAAGAGTGTATCTCTTTGTATCATGATTACTCTGGGCATTACGATACACATATATGTCTTATCAAAATCTACTAGTATCCACATTTTACCATCTTGAACGAAATGCTGAAACCTTGCCTGGTTGCAGCCTCTGTTCCTGCCTGTTAAGTGTGTGAAGAGATCCTCCCCCGCCCCCTCTGGAGTCCTCGCACACACTCAGAACTGCCGATTTTCCCGGTCTACTTCTCTCCACCCTCTCCCATGAACTTGTCTTACTGAAACATGCTGGTCTTTTTCATTCACGAATGGCCCTCCCTTCTTTTTGCTGCTGCCTTTGGGGCTTTATTTATTTTAAGTATACAGGATTAAATCTCAGGATATCTTCAGAAGAAGAAGAGGTGAAGGAACAAAGGTAAGGAGCAGAAAACTCCGAGGTCCCTTTAAAAGGCGCGCGGCGGGAAGAGCCTGGACTCCGGCTCTGGGCGGCGCTGGTGCGACGGTCACTGCTCCTCATCACTCACCACGCGGCCAGGGTGGGCGTGTGCTCGCACCAAGCCCCAGAGTCCTCCCGGCAGCTCACAGTGTGGCCGAGAGGACGAGTGAGACGGTGTGAGCGAGGGGTCTGGCTCGGGGCCGGGCACAGAGAGGTGACCCGTTAGTGGCTCTTGTCTTTATGCCTGCATCTGGATCAAACGTGAGTGCTGAGAGGGTGCCACACATCCCTGAGGTGTGACCGCGGACCTCTTTCACTGGTGACTCCTGAAACAGTCTGACTAAGCCACCTTTGGTGCTGAGGAATGTCCCAGGGAAGGAGCTGTGTCCCCCCCACCCCCCGAAGGGGACAGCTTCCTGGTGACTGAGCTGAACGGTCAGGGCCATTTTAAGAAAGTCATTGCCCACTACCTTCTCCACCCACCCCATTTCAAACAATAAAACCACCCCATCCACCGCCATTAAATGCAGTTTATATACAACTATAGGAGTTACACGTAACAACTCACTAGTTGACATAATGTTACCTATTGTAGGCATTTGGCCAACTGTAGGCACGTGATTAAAACCCCCTACATATTGTAAGGGATCCTTCATCAAAAGATGTCTTTCTAGTCTTGAGAATTTCAGAGCACTGCCCCCCTCAATGGTTTCTCATGTCTCAAACATTTTTACAGGCCCTGGAAAAACTCAAAGGACCTGCATTCTGGGCTCATAAACAAAACAGCCCTGGGCAGCATTCTCAGGAGGGTGGTGGGGACCAGGCTCACTGAGGGAGGGCCAGCCGGATGCCCAGCACACCAGAGGCGGGGCATCATGCCACAACGATCGGTTTGCTGAACTCACCAGCAGCAGGACTTACCCACAAAGCCCACAGTGAGTGGCCAGTGAGCACTGATATACAGGCAGTGGCTACCAAATGTAGTAACATCCCTGAAGAGAAGAATCAAGGGATGGAGGGAAAATGATGGTAGAAGGGGTGGGCTAGATTTTAGGAAGGGAAATGGGGAGTGGTCTCTGCAAAGGAGTGAGGGGCGGCAGCTGAGGCTCAGAGAAGTGAGGTGACTTACCCCCAGGCCACCTCCTGGCAATGGCCAGGCTAGTTAGTGGGTTGTCCTTTTATACTTTGTCCTCATCGTTATGTCAACCTATCGAGACGAGGGTCTGAGCCAGGGCAGAAGCTATGGTGCTGCAGGCATGTAGCGCCAGTGGAGAAGGTTAAAGCCCTATGCAGGCCAGTGCCTGAGCCTGTGGCTCAGCTTTTAAAGTCAGAGTCCAGCATCCTGTCCCCCTCCCAACATTCCGGCCTCTTCCTGGCTCTACACTGGTGCGCTCAGGACTGAGACCCACCTTTTGCAAAATAATGATGAACGAGGAGTCAGATTTTAATGGAGAACACCACCCCTTATTTTATGTAGGCGAAAAATAGGTCCAGAGAGGGTGAGTGATTTGCCTGAGGTCACACAGCTGTCCTGGAGCAGTCTCCCAAGGGGTCCCTCAGTGCTCTGCCCACTGCTATGGGTATATTCCCTCCTAGGAAACTTGCAAGGACCCAAAGGAATACATCACTAATGGTGGAATTTCATGGAAAGTGGAAGTGAGGGATATGTGTGGTGTGGACACAGCCTACTGATGGCACATCCCCACAGCTCAGCGTTCATATGGTCACTTAGCACAATCTAGTAGCGTGCCAACAACACCTAAGGCCCTGAACTCAGGCATCATGTCCCAGACCAGGGGATGGAAGGGGAGAGGAGCGGCCACTTGTAGACGGCTTCCCACGTGCCACGCGGATGCTACTAGATTTTTTTCCCACAGCTCGGCCTCCTCATTTTATGAACTATTCAGATAAGAAACAGCAAAAATGTCTTTCAACTCTCGCCTGTCAGCTCCAGGCGATCGGTGGTGGCTGCTCTAAGAACTGGCTCTAAAAGGAGTCTGAGTCCTAACTGGGCACAGAGGGGAAGAACGCCATGTTCAGTTAGCAAGGCGCTTCATGCCTGCTGGAGGGTGAGAGGTGGCACCTGTGTGACGTGATCTGCTGTCTTTGCGCTGAGCCATGCTGAACACTGAAAGGGGCCCTGTACGTGAATGAATAGAGCTGACTCTCAGGTTGCTTCCAGTGTCGCAGAGACGGTGTGCCAGCAAGTGCTCCCTGGTGGATGGACAACGGCCTAGTCGAGGCCGATGTAAGCATCAGTGTCCGAGCACATGGGCTCTGGAGCTGGACATTCCTCAGGCACAAAGCCTGCTTCTGACACTGAAGTGCTGGGTGGCCGTGCTCTGAGTCATGTATCTTCATCTGTACAAAGAAGAGGACACCTGTCTCACAAGGTATTTGTGGTCATTAAATGATATCAGATTGTTGAAGTATTGGAAGTATTGAAGTATTGGAAGTATTGTTGAAGTATTACCTGACAGCAGGGATTACTGTTATAATTATCGTTGGTACAGAAGCACAGGCGGGGGAGGGTGTAGCTCAGTGGTAGAGCGCGTGCCTAGCATGCACGAGGTCCTGGGTTCAATCCCCAGTACCTCCATTTAAATAAATAAAATAAACATGACTACCTCCCCCCCAAAATTTAAAAAAAAATTAAAGAAAAAAAAAGCAGCACAGACAGGCCTCTCAGCTTTGCCTTGGCCCACAGAAGCTTCCACAGAGAGGCCCTGTTTCAAATTGTAAGTGGCACACAGACGGTCTTCAGTAGAAGACAGAGGCCATTCAACACAGAAGAGGACATTCTGTCGCCTTGGTTAGGGAAATCTGAACTACAGATCAGAAAAAAAATATTAGGGTCAACATTCAAAACCACTTTCCTGAAATAAAGGAAGACTTGAATTGACTGAAAGGGAAGTTGATACAGAGTGGTCAACACTGACACAGATCCTAATAGATGAATGTTTGACTTCAGAGAAAAATATTTTAAGGGTGTCCAGTGAAAAACTACCCCTTTAAAAGCCAAGTTAAGAAAGAATTCCCAAAACAAACAAAAAAATCTCATAAAGACTCAAACCAAGCACTTTAAGAATGGCCACATGACCTCGGAAAACATGCTCTTCCATTAAAACGATGAGAATACTGGCAAAAAAATTACCAAAATCAACTTTCTCAGAGCTCTGGAAATAACCAAAAGCTTTCGACAATCTGATTGAAGAGAAATGGCTAAATCATGGCAAGAATAGCAAGTTTAATGTTGTTTGAATTTGCCTTATTTCCAGCCTCCTCTCAAGCTCCATGGTAGACTTGAAAACCAAAGGACTTACAACCATGGCAGCTGTGAAAACCAGCAGCCTGACTGCCACTGGAGAGGACAGAATGGTTTGGAGCTTTCCAAAAGATCCCATCCCAAGAGAACTATTGTCACTATTTGCTCTGACAGTTTCCTGGAAAATCTCCCTTCTTAGGGATTATTTTATTTGACATGGCTCGGAGCTTGTTCTGTTCAAACAGCTGTAATTGGCCTTTTGTCAAAAACAATCAGCAGCCTGGGGTGGTGATACCAGTTGGGGCTAGTAGGAGGCTGATCAAAACACTCAAAAGGAAAAACTGGGGAATAAGATACTCACAAGGCTTGGAAAAGCGTATTCCTAGAATTCTAGAAGGCCTCATGCCTGGGCTGAGGTTACCCAAGCCCAAGAAAGACCTGCATTGGCCTTAACCCCTGACTGACCCTGAGGCTCTGAGAGAGCAGGAAGTCAAGCCTGAGGCAGAGCTTTAAGTTGCTTGCTGGCGTATTGAGGACAGACCCCCAACATACACTCCAAGTTTCATAGAAAAGGTCGGAGACTTAGTGGTTCCAGCATTAAAGGAAATCTCTGTCCAATCATTAGCTGACCACTAAACCAACCAAGGGGTTTTCATATTCTTTGTCATTAAAGGTTATTACAAGATATTGAATATAGTTCTGTGCGCTATACAGAATAAATTTGTCTTTTTATCTATTTTTATATATAGTGGTTAACATTTGCAAATCTCAAACTCCCAAATTTATCCCTTCTCACCCCTGTCCCCCGGTAACCATAAGACTGTTTACTACGTCTGCAAGTCTCAGAACGTATTCACCTTGTACCTGGAAGTTTATACTCTTTGACTAAGAGTTGTAGGAAATCTTAAGCGTTCTTCCATCAAGTTCCTTCTTCGGTGTGTTTAGTGAGTACTTTCTCCCAGTCCTAAACTTGTCTATTAATTTTCTTACTGGTGAAGTTTAAGATTTTGGTAAGGTCTAATTTACCAATGCTTTCCCACTGTAGTTTCTGCCTTCTGTGTCTTGTCTAAGAAATATTTTCTTATCCTAAGTTGGTGAAGATATTCTGTTTTATATGCTTTTAAGTTTGTCTATGATTTATCTCTAATTTTTTTTTACCAGATGCATATGTTGCATTTAATATTAAAACAATAACTAATTAAAGAAAAGCATGTAGGAGTCAGTGGGAGCATTACTGGCCTTGAAGCCCAAGGTGTATCTTGGTTGTGTCCAGCCAGGTGGCCTTGGGCAGGTCCCTCCCTAGGGAACAAGGTGGCCCAAGGGGTGAGTGCAGCAGTGACCCACTGAAGGTCAGTGCACGTGTGTGTTTTTGTGTTTTTTTTAAATGGAGGTACTGAAGATTGAACCCAGGGCCTCGTGCATGCTAAGCATGTGCTCTTCCATTCAGCTATACCCATCCCCCTAAAGTTGTCTTTTTTGTGTGTTTTTTGTTTTCAGCTAAGTGTTTTTGAAATCTAATTGAAGAAACTGCTCAGCAGTGAGGACACATGACACTCCAGAAGGCTGATGTACAAGAAAATGCGGAACTCCCAGCGCCCAGTGCGAATGAGGGCCAGGGGTTCCCCTCCACAGCCTGGGCAGTGGGTGTCGCCCCCAGGCAGACATTTAGCCTTCCCGCTAGCTGGAGTCGGCCACAAGGGGGCACTGTGACAGCAGGTTTCTAGGCCAGTTTGGTGCTGCCTGCTGCAGCCATGCAGGGCTGGGACCTACCTGCTTGTGCAAGGGTGGTGCTGGCTCTCTGGGGTCAGAGGAGGCTTTACATGTCATGTGCGGTCACACGGGGAGGTGGGGAGGTGGGGAGGTGGGCAGAGCAGTGACTTCCCCTAAGGTGTAGAAGGTCTGCCCCAGCTGGTGTGTTCCCTCAGAACACAGACCTGGGAATGGATCTGTCAGGGGGACAGAGGCAGCCCGGGAAGGGAGGAGGGGCTTAAATGAGGGGCAGCGTGGGACAATGCGCCCCAGTCAGACTGGCACAGGGAGACATGGGGACCAGGACAGAGTCTGATGTCTGCAGTGGGTCAGTCCACCCTAAGTTAGGAGGTGATGGCCTGTGTCCCACCAGGCAAGGGGCTGAGCATAGATGACTGACTGCTGTTTCAAGTAGAATCAATTCATGACAGGGTGCGATGAAGGTGGGGAGTAGGGAACTTATCTGTGGGGAGCTACAGACAGCAGACCCAGGGGTAATGGGGTAGGAAGGCCACGGTTCACCCACGGGCAGCCTGGTCACTCCAGCAGCAAGGCATTCTGGCAGTAAGAGGACTACTGAGTGTCAGAGAGGAAGGCTTGGCTGTAAAGCTATGGCCCTGGGTGGGAGCTGACTGGCCCAGACAGAGTGAGGCGGGCATGTCCAGGCAAGCTGAGTGTCAGGCACTCCTGGGGTGTGGGTCTGAGAGATACTGATTGCAGTTCAGCTCTAGAGCACATCACAGAACCGTATAAGCCCTCATCTCCAAGCCGGTGGCCCCAGAATTCCATCAGTGCACAGCCCGAGGGCTGCATCCACAGCCAACAATGGGCTGGCAGGGGAGGAAGATAGCCACAGGTCACTGGGGCATCAGATAGGGTCCACTTTGGCCCAATGCCATGAGGGAACTTGGACACTTACACAGGGTCGTGGAGGTCCCCAGAAACTCACACCCAGGCCCAGGGCTCACAGAGCTATTTCAGAATTCGTGGGCTGAGGGTGAGAGCTGTGGAAACCAGCATCTGCTCCTCATCACAGGGACAGAGATGCAGCGGCCTGGTGCCACATCACACCTGCGGAGAAAGACCCCCCAGGGCAGGACAGGAAGTGGCCAAGGCCGCCTTCCTCCCTGGGAGTCATCCCCTGGACGACAAAGTGCTAGGCTGCGAGGTTGGGGGAACGGCTGGCTGCAGTTGCAGCAGCTTCAGCGCTGGGCTCCCTGCTTCCGGACTCACGCAGGCGCGCTCACCTGCGGCAGTGCTGTGGGAACTCTCACTGAGATCTGTCCCGGATGCCCCCGGCCTGACCCCTTAAAGGCTCCCGTTGTCCCTGCAAACAGCTTGGGCTTCTCAGCCTGATAGCTTGAGCGCCCTGACTTGCCCCCGACAACTTTTTTATCTTCCGATGCTCCCGCCTCCAGTGGCATGAACGTACCATGTCTGATAGAGACAAGTCTTCTTGGTCTGTTTCCTCCCTCTGTCTGGAATGTTCTTCCTGGCCCTGTCTAACTGATAAGCACTGAGATATCCTCTGAGACCCTGCTCAAGCATCACCTTCCTTATGAAGACTTCCCTGACCAGCTCCAAGCTGGTTGCAGGTAGAAGCCTTGACTGTGGTAACAGACAATGTACGGTTCTGACCACAAATCTATCCCATCTTTTGTTTCTTACCAAGAGAATCCAATTTTTTCCCAAGTAGTCAACCCTCAGCAAAGTTACCCTCTCTGAGTTCAGGGATAAACTGGAAAGAGGCCACGCCCAGCATGCTAGCCCAACCCCCTGGGCAGCGAGAACCCGACGCTGGTGAGTGTGTCCTGCTTCTGGCCATTGCCCACATGCCCCACGGGACTGGCGGTCGGGGTGGCGAGCTCTCACAAAAGGGCTCAGTCAAGGACTGGTTCTGCTGGGCTTGTTTGCCATCACAGTGACAGAACCTGAAACAGGGCTTCCCTCCTCGGGGGAGTCAAAGGTCCAGTGCATCTTCTGAGAATCAGAGACGATGAAGGATTGGCTGGGGCTCACTGGCTGTCAGGTTTTCTGTCCCCCCAAAGTCTATGCTCTTTTTTGTTGTTCTTCATCCAAAAACCTTCACTGAATGTCTGCTATGTGCCAGCTGCTGGCCGTTCACAAATGAACAAAACCCAATTCCTGCCTCAAGACGTTCACAGCTTTTCGGAAGGAGGCACACAAACAGGTAACTATCTTCTGATGCCATCAGGGCAGTGATTCTGTGTAACAGAGAGACTTCTTTTTTTTTTTTTTTTTTCTTTTTCTATGAGTTTCTTTTTTTTTTTTAACATTTTTTTATTGAGTTATAGTCATTTTACAATGTTGTGTCAAATTCCAGTGTAGAGCACAATTTTTCAGTTATAGATGAACATACATATATTCATTGTCACATTTTTTTCACAAAGAAAAATACCATCTGAGATCATTCGTATGTGGAGTCTAAAAAAAAAGAACATAAATACTAAACAGAGAGACTTCTTTATCGCTCACAAGAGCATCCACTCTGGATAGTATAAGCCAAAAAGGAATTTGTGAAAGGTCTTTGGATAACTCACAGAATCCTGTGCCGAACGAAAATAATGTCTCAAATCAAGACTCGTAGGAGGGGGAGGGTACAGCTCAGTGGCAGACCACATGCCTAGCATGCCTGAGGTCCTGGGTTCAGTCCCCAGCACCTCCACTAAAAAAAATCAAATAAATAAATAAATAAACCTAATTACCTCCCCCCTGCCAAAAAATAAATAAATAAAGAATCAAATCAGACTGTAGGACAAACTCTGAACTCAGTTTACTGGATCAGGTTCTGTGCTTCCCCACCAGGCACTGCAATGGTAGAAAACAAATCCAGTTTCAGAGATTGAGAAACCGTGGATCTGAGGATAGTGGGGGAGTGCATGAATATATAATGTCTTCTAGAGAGTTAGAGAACAAAACAAAACAAAATAGCATTTTTCATTAGAGAGCTACAAGCAGGGCACAGATACCCTCTTTGCTGAAATCAGAATGACTAGACCCCCAGCTATCTTCAAGAACACAGATATGTAAAAACAAACAAACAAAAGGAACCCTAAGGAGCAATTGCAGAAGTACCTTAGGGATGTGTATATCAGAAGTTCCCCAAAGCTTATTCCAGCAAAACTGATTTGGAGGTCCAGAGGACACTGCCAGGGTCCTGGCCAAGTCCCTTTGCCAGCTGGTGCCCCCTTCTCCAGCTGCCAGGAGAGCCAGCTAGTAACACCTAGCCAGCCCCTTCTCAGGAGAAGGCCCTCCGCTAGAGTGAGCCACCTCAGAAGCCACCGAGCCCCTCGGTGCTCTAGCTGTGATCCCAGGAGGAGAGAGCGTCTCTCTAATCTGAGGGGGACCTCCTGCTTCCACCCTGGGGAACGGGGAGCACTCCCTTCTGCTCCATCGTGAGTGATGGGTGAACTGCATGGTTCTGGATTCGCTTGCTGGGCACATAGTTGGGCCCAGCTGCGTTTCCTGGGCCGTCTCCTTGGCTGCCGCTTTTCTGCAGGCTCCTTTTGGACGTGTCAGGCCAGTTTGGGGGCAGGTTGCAAGGGAGCTCTCAGCCCAGAGGACCAGCTTCCCAGAGGATTACAGAGCAGAGGGATCCTCTGAGTCCCTTCTAAAGGTCTTCGGCAGGAAGGGACTCAGTGTCTCAGCGCTGGAAGAAAGTCCAGCGTGGGACTTGAACAAAGCGAAGCAGAAAAGGAAGGAGTTTAGAAGAACCATCCCTCGGGTGACAACAGGCCCACTCAGAGTGTCCCCACAAGGAGATGCCCACCTGTGTGCTCAGGTCTGATCAGAGGATTTCAAAGTCATATCCACTGACAAACTGAATCGGTTTGGTCACCACTAAAAATCCAAAGACACTTAGATTCCAATGTTTAAATCTTTATTATTCTGGAAGCACAGCACAGGCACCTCAGCATCTCCTCTAACCGCTTGCTGTTGCCGTTGGGTCAGGATTAGAGATGTTCCAGGCTTGGGTCGTGGAAGGAAAAGCTGCTAATGGGATGAAGGACCAGAGAAGCCCGAGCTTCTTAGAACATGGTGTCCTTGGGTCAGGATGTTGATTTGCAGCTTTCTGTCGGTAGGATGGTAAGAAAATTTTTCTCCTACCTCTGGCCTGATATTTTAAATGAAGCCAGTGAACAAATGTTAGTGATGGCCCAGTTGGCCTGGATACGTGTGTTCCTTTCTCAGCTGCCCACAGGTATGTGCTATGAAACAAATGGGCTCTCACAACCTTCTCTGGTTGCCTGAAAGAGAAATATCTCAGCTGAGAAGCTTACTTTAAAAAAAAAAAAAAAATTAGCATTTTATTTTGGGAGGGGGGAGAGGGTAAGTAATTAGATTTATTTATTAATTTTTTTTTTTTAATGGAGGTACTCGGGATTGAACTCAGGACCCCGCACATGCTAAGCATGTGCTCTACCACTGAGCTATACCCTCCCCCTGAGAAACTTACTAAAATTCCGTGTTCCCTGGTCCTTTCTCTGCAGATCCTGATCAGTAGATGAGGGTGGGGCTGAGTTTCTCTGTAACTTGTGCCTAGGGGAGTCTGAGACCCAGGCTGAGGAAGCTTCTGTGCGGGAAGGAAGAAATGATCCCCAGCGCGTGCAGACCCTTCAGGTTGAGGCATTTGTCCGGCCAGATCTATGCCAAGATATTGGCCGTGTGCTCACCTGAAACTGACTTGGGAGTTCGGTGGAGGTAGGAGCCCCAGGCTGATCCTTCCCCCTGGGTCAGAGGAACTGGCTGGAAAACACTGGAAGCTGGGAGCTAGAAGACTGAAAGGCGTGCTCTGGCTCCCCCCACCCCCACCCCCACCCACGGCCAAGGTTCAGCAAGCAGGATGCAGTGGCCCTGTCTTCTGGGCCTTTGCACTTGTCCTTCTGAGCCTTCAGCGGTCGTTGCCCACCAGGTTCAGCAGGGCATTCTTGTAGTCACCACTGGTGTCTTCCTGGGGACAGGAAGGACACTAGAGTTAGAAGGTGGTGGTTGTGGCATTGGCCTGGTTTGGAGTCCTGTCCCTCAGGAGCAGCTGCTCTTATTCCTAGGAGTCATGCTTCTTGCGGGAAGGCCTGGCACATTCCTGGGCAAGTTCCTACGCCACAGGCCCCACACGGGGTCACCCATCTTTCCTTGTTTGCCATTTCAGGCAGTTCCTTTGTGTCTCCTTTTGATTCTCTTACAAACTGCAGGAGGGCTTACTGTGGCCAATGAGTCATAGAAACAGTTCTTCTCTTGAGCGAGATGGGCATTTTGGTGCCCCCTTACCCCATCTGCTGCCCCAGAGGGCATCCCCATGTTCCATTCAAGACCCAGGGGCACCCAACCATTCACTTATTCAACATGATCCATCATTCATTCAACACCTGTTATTGCAGATCTGGGACCCGAGGCTGAAAGCAGGGGGCCCAGTGTCCCACTTGGAGGCAGATGGTGCAGTAGAGAGAGCCTGGGCTTTGAGCCCACGCAGAACCTGGACCACAGCTCCATCACTCACTGACCCCGTGGCTGAGTTAAGTCTCATCGTCACTCTGAGACTCAGAATTATTTATGAAATGACATTGATGATGATATGAACCTTGCTGAGATGTGGCGAGAATTAAATAGCAGGACAAACATGAGCTTGGCTGCATAGCAGCTGCTCACATGGGGTCAAGTGACGTTGGCCGCCCAGTAGCGTAGACCCCAGAGGTCGAGTGGCTGAACCCCCTTTCTGTGGTCTACCAGGCCCCCCCAGCTGTTAGGCAGGTCCTGACAGGACTGGCCAGCCAAGGATCTACACACAGAGCCGGGGGAACAGGAAAGCTCCCTTTTTATGTGATTGAGGAAAATGGGACCGAGAGAGGGTATGGGATTTCTTCAAGGCCACTCAGTAAGTGAGAGGGCTGGGGACTAGTTCCGCTTTTTTATGCTCCACAGCAGTTTACGTCTCATGGAAATTACCTAATTCCTTAACTGTTGTGTCAAGTTTGCTTGTAAAATCATTGGTGCCTGAAATTTTCTTGGAGGTTTTAAATATGTTTTTTCTTTTTTTCACTACTTCCCAAAAGATTTTTGTAATATAGTTTTTTTTAAAAGCCATTCATTTTGTCTACCTTCTCAAATACATGAGTATAAAGTTATAATGGTATTTTTATACATTTTTCTATTAATTTCTATGCCAGAGTTTTTAATGCTGGTATCACTGTTGGAAATCATTTTTGCTCTGATGACGTCTACAGGGAGTGGTCTATGCCAAAAAGAAAATATTTGGTCAACTTTTTCACAGTTTCTAGGAAATTTTCTCTTTAGGTAAACTTTAGGTAAAATCTAAGAGGGTGGGCTTCATGTAGGTTTAGATAAGGGGCTAAATTAGTGATTATGCACTAATTAGATTAGTAAATCTCCATAATGAGGTCTACATGTTAGTTGTGTCAAAAGTAATCATTTTCACCCAGCAGTGCTTTTGTCCTCCTGGAGTCTGACCGTGGCTCTGTCTAACTGGATTGATGAGAAGGAATAGAAATCTTTCTGATGCCTCAGAGACCATGTGTGGTTGTAGGAATTCATGATACAGGCTGGGACTGTGTTGGGAAAGCCAGCGCTTTGAGTAACACAGCTGCCCTAGCCTGCGCTGATTTTCGCTCAGCCCTCCTAAAACAAAACCAAGAATAATTTCCACCCCTCCCACCCCCACCTGCCTACTGGGCCACTCTGAAACGTCTTAAAGCAGAAATGTCTTTTTAATATTCTGTAAGCTACGTGTTTCTTGGGAAGCGTAGTGAACAATAGATGTTTCAGAATGACTGGAGACCTGACTTAATAGCCAGTGAAGACTTGGGGATATATTTCTCATGATTTGACTTCTGGTAATGAAGCTGTCAAGGGCTCAATTGGCATTAATGGCCGGAAGAGCTATTTCTCATGAAGTGATAATCACTCTGCATTCTCTCGGCTCCAGAACTTTCACTAATTGGAATCAAGTTAGGCAACCCACTGGAGCCCATCTGATTTATCTCTGTAAAACTTTGCTGCCAGAACTACTTAAATCTGGATGGGACTGCCACGCCTCGATTCCTGCTAAACTATTTACTCTCACTGACTTTTCAGATACGGTTCTTTCTGCAAGGATTCAGTGTGTCATTTTCAAAGGGGCACCCGTAAGTCAAAGGCAAAGCTAACTTTCTGTGTGAAATGTCCAGGGGCCTCCACTCCCCTCCAGGCTGTAACCACACCCACCTCCTTGCTGACCCCTGCACACACCACATGGCAATGCAAGGGTCTGATGCCCACTGTGAAGGGACGGACACCTGTGACTTAGGACATTAGCTGCGGGATTCAGGTTTCCCAGTAAGGTCTGTTTCAAATTGGTGTTAGAATTGGGAGAACTGGGAACTCGTGGCTTGCCATGATCATGCTGCTGAGGTCTTGCCGCACATCTTCTTGAACTGACACTTGGTGAGATTTAAGTCAATCTCACTCCTTGAAACGATGTTTCTTATTAGGGTGCCATCCCGAGCCCCTGCTCCCTGGACAAGACACAGCAATCAACCATGACTTCTGTTTTTTTTTTTTTTTTTTTTTTTTTTGGTGGGGGTGTAATTAGGCTTATTTATGTATGTATTTGTTTTTTAAATGGAGGGACTGGGGACTGAACCCAGGACCTCGTGCGTGCTGAGCATGCCCTCTACCACCGAGCTGTGCCCTACCCCCAGCCATCACCTTGTGCCTTTGTCCATCTCTGTGATGATGGACATATCTATGTTGGGTCCCAGGGGCTTCCACAGGGGGTGGAGACACAGGAGTGAGCCCCTGCTTTAGCAGTGACGCACTGAGAGGGATGCGCTAAGGGATCCCTTGATCTCCTCTCACTCACTGCCCATGTGTCTCCCTTATTAGAAGCCAAATGCCCCCAAATTGCAGTGTGTGATTGGCCACATCAGATTCTAGACACAAAATGCTCACTGCTCCAGGAATGAGACCGCTTCCTAGGGCAGCAACATCATGAAACCAGCTTAACTGGCCGACCCACAGGCAGGACCTTCCCGCTCACTTTTATCCTTGGATACTCTCATGTCAGAGGGAGCCACGTGGCCAAGGGGATCCCACGTCCTCTGCCATTCCCTGGCCAGATGTAGCCAGAGACCCTGGGGCTCCGACTTTAGGTGATGTTAGCAACCATCAATCACAGAAGGTAGGGACCAAGGAATTCATCTGACTGTCTGTTTTCCACTGTGATTCTAGTGGAACCAGACCCTCCACGAGTGTTTGGAACATCTGTGAGCAGCTGGTGCAGGCTTTCAGCCAGGCAACCCCAAACCGGCAGCTGGACACACACAGGAAAGTTGAGTTGCCACGTGTGGCCATCCCCCCTCCGAATGTGTCCGTTCGAAGTGTGCCTTAACCTCCTGGCAATCCTGACCTGTGCTTCCTCAAGGAGGCCACATGGACAGTTACATACAAATAAAGTTATACATAAAAAGGACAATTGCACTGGCTTGGGCTCAAATCAAGGCTCTATTACTTCCCAGTTGCGTGACCTTGGACCGCAAGCCTTGGTTTCACCGTCCCTAGGAGGGCAGTTACGACATGGGTTTCACAGGGTTGTGGTGAAAGTTCAGTGCAATGAACACCTGGCAATACACCTGCTCACATCCAGCCTTCGGGAGGTGCGGCTTCCCCTCCCCCGCCTCGGTGTGCCCTCTGACCCACGACAGGCTGGGATAAGAGGAGACCCAAGTGTCGAAGACTTGGGTGGTGGCTCTGAGCATCCTGGCTTTGCCATCAGTGCCGCATAGGGTTGGGGGTAAGGTGCACAACAGACAGATCAGTCACCTTCATGGCGTAGTAAAGTCGCTCTGCAAAGTAACTGGAGGTTCCGGGTGCATTTAACTGGCAAACAGGAAAGTTGTGTTAGCAACCAGAGGTTGTAGGCAGCATTGTATATGTATTTGTTTATTTAAGTCTTGCCTCGAATCTTAAGTGTTAGCATTGTGTAAGTCTTAGCCTACTTTTTTGTGCCCTGCCTCATCTTAAAATGAGAGGCTTTGTGTCAGGAGGGGTGGGGCAGGGAAGGAGGCCTTGGGCACCGGATACGGGTGCAAAGCCCAGAGCAGGCAGACAGAAGGGTGAGGATGGAACACACTGGGGCACACGGGGCTGGGCTGGCCCACAGAGCACAGCTCCACCCAGGGGAGCTCCTGGGCTTTTACATGCCAGAGCCGGCTTCTCCAGGAGTCCAGCCACTCAGCTCCATGGAAGAGCCACTGTTATGATGACCTCTGGCCTGTAAGTGCCCGCTTTATACATCACTTAGCAGAGGGCCCCTGCAGCCTGAGTTCCCCTGTGGCGGGTGGGGCTGGGCCCCAGAGCGCGCAGGTGCCCGGGCGTCTGCTCTCAGGCTCGCTTCATGCACGGTGTTTCCGAGACTCGGGGTCTGGGTGGGGAGGTTGGCGTTTTAACCCAGGCGGCAGAAAGAGTGAGGGCTTGGAGGGAGGTGGGCATGAGTTCAAACCCCACCTGATGGCACTGTGTGCCCTCGTGACTTGACTTCCCTGCCCTGCTCTGTCCTCGCCTGTGGAATGAGTGACGGGAGTCTTCGAGGAGAAGCAGACGGGAGGCGCCCAGCACCCGAGGGCACCGCATGGCTTCACCTTTCCCTGCCCGAAGATTTGTTTAAATTGGATCCAGGGGCTGCCTTTGGAAGCTGGGACTTGAGTGGGGGCACGCTTAGATGCTCACACAGACTGGATTTATCACGGCAGTCAAAGGCGGCTGGGGAGTGTCAGCTCTCCCAGTTCACCCTGGAGACTGGGACACGTGGTGCAGCTCTCCTGGCTTCCTGGCTGCTTGGCACCAAATGGGGGACCTCCTGGTGTGGAGGTGACCTCGGCTCCATCTTGGGATGGAGGAGGGAAGTCCCCTGCCCTGGGGCTCGGTTCTTCACTCTGCACTGACTCTTCTCCCTGTCACCTCAGCGTTCCAGTGTCCTGGGTGAAGGGGCCATGCTGAGAGGGGAGCTGGAGTGGAGGCTCACCTTGAAGGTGAACATGGGACCCAGTCTCTTGCTGCTGCACCCTGGGCCCTTTGCCTTTGGTGCTGTCCCAGCACGGAGCCCTGGGGCCGGCGGATGCACTTGAGTCTGAGCACGGGGCTTCGTCTCTCACCCACTGTGAGCATGGCCTCCTCCAGCGAGCCGTGGGCCTCACCCCTGATGCTGTGCTCAATGCTCTTGTTGGCAACTTTCTGATACTCCTCAAACACTGTGGAGAGAGGCCTTCTCTTAGGGGACATGCGCATCTCAGCATGACCTGCCCCCCCAGCATCTCAGATCAGAGACTGCACACCAGTGCACCACCCCTGACCTCCAGTGGGTTGTCGGGGAAAGGATGCAAGGCTCCCTGGCTCTCTCTCCAACTCCGTGACTTGACAAGGCCACACACTGGATATTCAGTGTGAAGGGAGAGGCCCTGTGGCCAGAGTGCCTCCACCCCGCCCCCACCGCCCCTACCGGGTCCCACCTGACATTGCCTCCCTGCCTCCCTTCCCCGGTACCTCTCATCAGGTGCGTGACACTGTGTGTGCACAGGATGGTGATGAATTTCATCTCATCAGTCCTGCAAATCTTCTCGCCCACTGCGTACAGATCCTGGCATTGGGACACCCACAAAACACCAGTAAAGGTGAGCAAGGGGGTGAAGGATGGTCCCTCGTCTACCCTCCCAGGTCAGCATGCTCCTCTGACTGATCATCTTTTTGATGGGAGCCCGCTATCCCTGAATGGTTAAGTTCTCTTCTTGATACTGGGCTCTGCCTCTGGGCACCTCCAAGCTCTCTGACAGCAGGCAGACCTATGGAAGGCTGACTGCTCGCATCTGAGCCTCAGAGACCCAGGGTCCCTGGGTTTGTAGGCTGTTCCTGCCAGAGCAGAGCTTCAGCGTACCCTACCCAAATCAGTCTCCTTCTTCTTCTACACCCTTATTTTCCTCTGTAGACACCAGAGGGTCAAAGCCTGCAGAGAGCTGAGCTGGGTTCCAGCCTACCATCAGAGAAAACCCCCACGGGCAGAGGGGCTGGGTGAGGCACCTGGCCCGCCTGAATCTACATGGCAGAGCATGGGACCAGGTGGCCAGCAGGGTGGAAGCTGCTGAGGGAGGCCCCCACCTGTGCATCTTGGAGGGCCAGTCCTGGGTCCATGAAGCCGCTCAAGTCATCCCTGCTGCCCTGGGAACAGAAGAGGTGGCTTTGTAAGGCGGGAGCCTGAGCAGAGCCACTGGGGCAGAGGGCAGAGCCGGGCCAGAAGGCAGACAGTTATCCTCTCCAAGACTCGGCTCTCTCTCATCCGAAAAATGAGAGCAGTTAGGGATGCCTCGTAGGGAACTGGGGGGTTCAGTAAACTAAGGTAAGCAAAGTGTCTGGCCTGGGGCCTGGCGGAAAGGACCTGCTCAGTGACGGGCCTTCTCCTCCCACTTCCCCGTGCCCTCGTGTGGCTGAGTCAGGAGAGGTGCGGGGGCCCTGCAGCGAGGACCCTGTAGCCACACCGGGAGGCATCAGTGTGCACCGATGTCTGGCCACCACGCTCTGCATGCATTATCATGTGTTTACCCAGCACGCCGAAGCCTGGCCCTGTCCTGTGGGAGGTGGGAGGTGGGAGGAGGGACAAAGGGTCCAGGTGTGTGCTCCCTGCCCTTGGGGTTTCCCGCAGGGCAGGAAGGAGGAGGCGCCGGTACGGCAGCTCCAATGCAGGGAGACAGCCCCTTGGCACAGCACACAGCGGAGCCCAGCCTGCGTCTCCGGCATGTGGGAGAGAGGAGGGCATTCCAGTTTTAGGGAACAGGACCAGCAAAGTATAGAGACAGGGAAACAGCTCAGGGTTGGGGCCATGGAGCAACTACAACGGAGCAAGTGAAAGAGAAGGTGGGAAAGGAAGACCGGGCCAGATGACAGAAGGCGGGACCAAGCCGGGGCTGTAGGGGGCCATCAGAAAGTGTTCCAGGTAAAACACAGGACGGTGAGTTAAATCTGATTTTCAGAGAAACAGTGCATCATTTTTTTAGTGTGAGTATGTCCCATTTACCCCATGTTGCCAGCGGGCTGGGCTCTGGACAAGGGCCTGGTCCAGAGTGGGGCTGCGTCCCAGGCTGTTTCTGGCAGCGGTGGTCCCCACGGCCCCCAGCACACGGGGCCCCCTTTACCTTGCCAAACTGAGCCTTGAAGGGCTTGGCGATCTCCTGCCGCTAAGCATTGCTTCTCTTTGTGAGCACGTCGATGACGGCCTGCTCATTGGTGACTGCAGGGTGCACAGCGTGAGCACCCCCACTGCCGCAGGGGTGGGGGGCTGATGAGGGCTGGGGAGGAGGGAGGGCAGCTGCTTGATGGCCAGGCAGTGGGGGCACATCATCTGAAGATCTCCAAAACCTGTGATTTTCACAGCGTAGACAAGACAGTCAGAAAAATCCCTCTGTCCACCCTGCCACCCACACAATGTTGGGGGGTGGCCCAGGCCCAGCCTCACAGCAATGGACTCTGAGGACCCTCTGGTCATCTGATATGCCCTGAACATCACCCAGCACCTTTGGAGCTCAGGCGGGACCTCCTGCCCTGACCTGCCTTGTGCTGGTGGCTGTGGGGGAAGAGGGTCCAGAAAACTGGCTCTGAGCCCTGGCCCAGCAGCTGGGTGGGCTAGAAGCCTCATCTCCCCCAGCCCCCGCTTTTTCCTTTGGAAAGTGGAGACGATTATAAGATTTCACAGGAAGTAGAGGGCTGAATATGCTTTCTAAGCTCATCTGGGAATGGCAGTTTTTGTTAATGCCCTAATTTACCAGTCGGAGCCAGAGGGTAAATCCTGCCCGGGGTGGTAAATCTGACATGAGGGCTGTCTGGGCCGGGCTACCCACATCCCCTAATCCCAAAGGCTTCTGGCCTGCCCTTTCAGATGCTGGAGACAGGATGGAGCCGGCCCTGCGGCCCACCTAAGTTGGGGGGGAGCTGCAGCCCCTGCGTGGCTAGAGCCCCCTGGGCCCAGGTCAGCCCCGCAAAACCCCCAACATCATCCCATCCAAAATTCACCGTGACACACAGGGTCCAGGGTTCTTGGGGCCATTTTACAGGTGAGAAAGCTGTGACAGTGCGGTGAAGTCCTTCGCACAAGGACACCCAGGAACACACAGCGGATGTCCCCCCTCCCTCACCCCCGTTACTCACAACCGCCTTCCCCCTCTCCTTGGTCTTGGGGGTGTGTATAGACCTGTGCTGGGGAAGGTGGGGCCTGTGTGATTCTCTGAGTGGCAAGAGTCGGTCACAGAGGATTATGGGGAGGCCCCCCCTGACCAGGCTGCCCCGGTATCCCTTCTCCGGGGCTGTGAGCAGAGCGGGCAGAGCCCCCGAGAGTCCCTGGGCCCCGGTGGTAAGGCAACTCACCAATCCCCTCCATGGCTTTGCAGAGGGTCTCCGCGTCGGGGTCTGGGTTGAAGTGGGGACTGCCCTTCACCGAGACACTCTCCTGTTCAATCTGCAAGACAACCCAGGCCCGCTCAAAGCCGGAAGGCGGGGCAATTTGCAGCCGATCCCGGCAGGGTGAGCACCAGTTTGGCCCATGCTGACCAGAGGCTGGGACTCTCCATCCATCCAGGCCCTGCCCACCCTCCCTGGGGGAGGGGTGCCTGGGAGGCCGAAGCTTCTGGATGTGCTAGTTTCCAGCAGGTGTCTTGAGGAAGGGGCGTCTTTGTCCATGTTGCACTTAGTGGCCACGTGGCCCTTCTACAGAGGTCCCACGTGCCTATTAGCCCCTTGGCCAAGGGGAGGCCTATCCTGCCAGCCCGGCCCTCAGGCTGGAAGGAAGTGTCTCCTGAGGAGCTGGTCAGCACCACCTGGCCACCCTAAGTGGTGGAATCCCAGCTCTCAGCGCCAGCGCCAGCCCCGGAGAGTTGGGGCTTGCAGGCTCAGACAGCACAAGGGAAGACCTCAGAGGTGGCTGGTACCGGGGCCACTTACAGAGCCACTAAGCTGACTGTGGGGCATCAGGAAGAGGGTGTAAGACTGGACGCCAGCCTTCAGTGTCGGGGGCCTCGTCTCCCTCCTGTGTCTCCCACGGCCTGCTGCCCCGTGGGGACCGCACACCCGGCAGTCCTGTGCCACGTCTCCTCCGTAGCGTTGGGTCCTTAGATCCTCAGCTGGACATTTGTTTTCTCCTTACTTGCATTTCCTGGATTTTTGTGATGAACATTGTCTTGAAAGAAAAAAATAAAAACAACCCCTAAAATAGGGGGGATGGGGTGGGGGTGAGGGGCTGGGCCTGAGAGAGGACCAGCTGGTGTTTGCTGGGACACCAGAGAGGTTTTACTGGGGCGACAGGGCATAGCAGTCCAATCTCCTAGGAGGCCTGTGAGGCTAGATGGCCTGGAGATGGCCACTCAGAGGCATTAGCTATGTAGGGAACCTATTCCATACTTAAGGGGACCCCCCACCACCACCCAGAGACCGTGCCTGCCCAGCCTGCCTGGGAGGGATCGCTGGTTCCCCTCATGGCTCTGTGGGACTGCCTTGTCTCCTCTGCAGAACGGCTCCTTGGTTAACAGGCTGGCATCAGCCAGAGCCACAGAACCTTTCCCATCCCTGCCCCTGCCCTGGGGCGTGGGCTCTGAATCAAGCTGGGTCTCTCCCAGCTGGTGCCGTCTGAGCAGGCCCAGCCACCCTCAGCTCCCTCCAGCACCATCGGCCAGCAGCAGGAAGGGACAACCCTTTCCAAAGCTATAAGGACAGTGATCGAGAAAGGAAAGTCTTCATGGAGCTGAACACGCGGCCTGGGGAGCGTGCAGACGAGGTTGGGAAGCCAGGCGTGGTTTGAGCTCACTCTGCCCTCTTCCTGAGAAGTGGGTATTTACCAGAAGGCAGAGAGCCAGGGCACCCAGCTGAACATCCTGCTAGCTCATGGCTTTTGCAAGACTACAGGCTCTTGGAGGCAGAGGATTAGGTTTAGGGGAAAAAAAAGTTTGGTGCTTTGAAAATTGTGAATTAACTAGGTAAACAAAGTACCCCTGCCCTTGACTCCAAATCTCTACTCCAGATCTTGCCTGAGGGCTCCTGAGACGTGTGCCCTGCAGAATTTCTCAGGTGCAAATGAATGACCCCTCTTAAGTATGCAATTTGGGAGAGGGGTGGTAGACGAGGGAGGTTGGAGATGGGAATTGAGTTTGAGGGAGACTCAGAGATCCTTCCAGCGGAAGGGAGTTTAGTCCCATTGCATTTGGTTTCCCACTCACCTGTTCATCCACTCCTTCTATCTGCCCCACATCCACTCATTTTCTCTTCCACCTATCCTCCCACCGAGTCATTCATCCATCTGTTCACCCCTTCTCCACCCGGACATCCCACCACCACATCCATCCACCCCTCCATCCATCCATCCAACCACCCAAACACCCATCCATTCAGTCACCATTTCCATCCTTCCTCTTTTTCTTTTTTCCTTCCTTCCTTCCTTCTTTCCTCCTTCCTTCCAGGCCCTGGTTAGATCCTGAAAATACAGCGCAGCCTCCCATCCATGGTTTATCTGTAAGGATATTTCTTTTGAGCAAAAGGTAAGAAGTCTTTCCATAGCTTTTGCTCGAATTTCAAATATCTGGTGACAGATCTTCCTACTTTATTTCTTAGCACTGTGTTCCACAGAAGAAAATTTTAGAAGTAATTCCTTGTGGAAATTTCATCCAGAGAGCCCGTGTGGTCCCAGATGTGGCCCAGCTGTGGACTGGCATACACTGCCTCCCTTGGATGTAGCACCTGAGGGAATGCAGGTCATCGGGGAGAGTGGGGTCATCTGAGACCTCAGTGCTGAGCTCTGGGGGCCCCCCAGGAGGGGCTGCCCCTCTGCTCTTTTCCCCAGGCTGGCATTCCGGGGCCCTGCAGCAGTGACTGACCACGCTGTGTGTCCCAGTCACCATGGAGCGGGCCACTCAGCGGGTCTGAGGCTGGGCCCGGGTGGCCGTGTCTGTAATAGGTCCCCGGGGGCTGTGATCTCACTGCATGGAGAAGCCTCCGACTCCCTTCCTGTGATGTGGCTTTAGGGGGAAACAAGACAGTTTCCTGGCAGTCCAACCCCGGGATGTCAGCATGGTGTGGTGGGGCTCCAGGTTTTCGATCTAAGGCCCCCATGCTGGAAGGAGGACCTGCCTAGGCCTCTGCTGGGCCGTGCGGGGTGGGCTAGTCCAGACAGGAACATTTTCTCTGGAAAGGTGACTCAGCCAGTCAGTGACTCTACATCCATAACGTGTCTGTGATGCTCTCAGGGGAGCTGCCACACGCCTCGGCCCTCCCTCGTCATGGGGCTGCCCAGGAGAACCTGGGAGACGGAGCTTTGTCTCCACAAGGAGGCGCAGACAGGGCTCCGTCCTGCAGGCAGGCCTCCTCGAGCTAACCTTTCAGCCCTCTCGGGTCCTGGTCCCGGGCTGGTCAGGGCCTCAGAGGTCCTTTGTCCTTCCCTGGTACCTCAGCCAGTCCCAGGTGGGGTCTACCTGGAATCTTGCTGCTCATGGGTCGTGAGTGGCTGAGGCCCATGGGGTTTGGGCTCTGGCATCAGGCCACTCAGATTCTAACCCAGGTGCTAATGCTCACTAGTGTGACAGCCTCGGGCACCGTCTCAGCCTCCTCGTACCTCCGTTTCCTCGTCTGTGGGTGAGGATATTAGTATCTATAATGCAGAGGTGGCCCAAGGCTCAGGTGAGATATTGCACGTGAGGGGCGTAGGGGGATGTGCAGCGCACAATGGCTGCTCAGTGAGTGTCATCCTTGTCCTGCCACATTGGCCGGGTCCCTGCAAGGAGGCTTCTGTCTGCCTGGCTGGGTCGGGCCCCGAGGATGGGTTTCTGCCCCTGCCCCACTGGGAGCAAGGCCACCTGGGGCAGCAGCTGACTTTGGAGTGTCCAGCACTGGGCCCTCCCTGCCACATCTGCCTCCTCAAGACTGATTCCCATCAGCCAGGATGAAACTGCAGGCTGCCCTGGCCCCTTGACCTGTCCCGGCAGCTTTGCTGGGGCCAGACTTGGGGTTGCTCCACATTGCCCCTGGCTTCCTCTTGGTCCCACCTGTCCAGGCCCGGTATGTCTGAATCTGAGAGCCCCTGGGTTGTGACTTTTGTGACAAAGAGACTTCCTGCATTAGGATAAGACTGAGTCACCCACCAAGACTCACAGAAGGCCTGGGAGCGGGGGCAGAGAGAGATCCAGGTTCATGCTAGACCCCTGCCTGCTCCCTGTGGGACAGAGCAAGTCACTAGATATCAATGAGCCTCGGTTTCCTCATCTGCAAAAATGGAAAGAGCAGCCCTGATGTCCCAGGGCTCCCTGGGGATGAAGGGAAGGAAGGAGTGCAGAGCGTGCGACATCATGCCTGCCCAGAGGACCTGCTAGTCGTCTTCATCCCCCTTTTGTGTTTTCAATTCCTTAGCATTAGACCGCCTCAGGCTCAACCCCATATGAAACACCGCTGAGAATCTGTTCATTTACCTGGGACACAGAGACTTGGGGACAGGGTGTGCTGTCCTCCCTAACTCAGCCCATAGGTTTCACTCCTGGATTTCAACTGCACAAGGTCCCTGTGGTCCAGGTCCCCCTCCCATCTCCTGAGGCGTGGGCATCGATGAGTGCTCCAACCTCAGCCTCTCAAATCAGGTTGCTCTCCAGCTCAAGGTCCTTCAGTGGCTCCCCATTGCTCTTAAGGTGGAGCCTGAGCTTCTTAGCCGGCCGTGCGGGCCTCCTTAGGACCCAGCCCTGCCTGCTTCTCTAGCTCTGCCTACATCTCCCCCTACCCTCTACCTTTCCATCCAGTACCCTCAAGCCAATGGGAGCTACTTCTCTTTAAAGTCAAGCTTCCAGCTCTTCTGAGCCTTTGTACGTACTGTTTTCTCTTTAAGGGAACACCTGCCTGATTCCTCCTGGAACACCTACTCATGGGCACACACCACGCATGCGAACATGGCTCAGCCATGACTTCCCCCTCTCTTCCAGCAGCCTGACCCCTCCCCACAGGCATCCTTCCTCTGGGCTCCCCCAGCCCCTCAGCTTTCCTGGGAGCATTTCAAGGCTCCTTTATCGCCCATCTCCTCTGTTCCCATCCTGGCTGGACATGAGCGCCTCTAGGGCCGGAGCAGTTTCTCATCTTCCTCCCCAGTCTGGCGGGCAGTGCGGTGCCCAGCCAGGCAGGCAGCAGAGTGTTGCCTGAGCCGACCTCCCTCCAGACCATCGCTTGTGGCCACCCTCCGCCTCTGCTCGCTCTACACTCACCCAGGCTTTCCGCCAGGCCATCTCGTTCACTTCGCTGGTGCCTCTCCCCAGGGAGATGAAGATACACCTGTCAGCCCTCCCTCCACCCAGAGACTCTGCAAACGGACTTACCCGCTACTGCACTCAGAAGAGCGGGTGCTCCGGGCTGGGCGTGGTTGCATCGGCAAGCAGGCCCCAGGCCCCACCCAGCACCACCCCCAGCCCCCGCCCCCGGGCTCTGCTTGACGCTCGGCCCTCCTGTGGCTCTCAGGCCCCACCCAGACACCAGCCTGGGCCTGCCCTGTGGAATCAGGTGGAAGATCCATGTAACATACTAAGAAATGGAAACTCCAAAGTTTAGATAATTTGCATAAGTCATACTTTTTGTGGGAAGAGGCCGCAGGATCCCCAAGGCCCCTCTGACTTGCCTGCTCTGCCTTGGACCCTGCAGGACAAGCTGGCTGCCAAGGAAGGGAGGAATCTCCCCGGAAGAAGTGAATTTTTTCCTTTCTGGAGTTTGCCCTCCCTGGGGCCCCTGCCTAGATCATTCCTCGGCACCACTTTCCCCTTTCTGCCCCTTAAGCTGCCTTTCAGGGTGAACCTGTGCCTCAAGATGCCCCGGCAGCCCCTCCATCCTGGGGAGACACCTCAGGGCCTCCAGCATCCCCACTGCTTCCGGAGCCCGAGGGAACAGCAGCCCCACAGAGGTGTGACTGTTTCACATTCAGTGAAGCCTTTCAGGGTGTCAACGAAAAACCAATCAGTCGATCTAAGAAAGAAATGGAAAATTTTATTCGAGGAAAATTTGAGGATTATAACCTGGGAAGAGCATCTCGGAAAGCTCTGAGAACTGTTCCGCCTGTTAGAATTCAATTGACATAAGGTTTTTGAGACAGAAGGCTGCACATGAAATGAGGTATTATTGACCGTTTACACAATCCAGAGCTGAGCATCAGCGTGGCCCCTTACAAGGTCGAGCAGGAATGCTGTCTTTTAAGGAGTTGTCCCGTCGTTGCTAGGAGAAGGTAGCTCTTGCTAGTTGAGAACATATTTCTGCCGATGGGAAGACTGGTCGATGTGTGATGCAGATGCCCCAAGCACAGCAGCTGGGAGATGAGGTCAAAGGAGAGGGAAAACTTTTTATGTTGACATTTTTCTCATCTTGCCATAAAATGTGAATTTTATTTCACATGGGTTACAGGTAAGAACCGTCCCCTCTGGTTTCCTGACCCTGGCTCCAGGGCTCTCTTCTCTACACCCAGAGTGTCCCCAGGCTGTCCTTTTGGACATGTGGGCTGGAGTGGGTGGGGCTGGGGCCGGGCCAGCATGCAGAGGGGTGGGGAGACAGCTGTGCTGGGGCGGCAGCCGCTGCCCAGAGCTGCCGTGAGAACTGGGGATCGGTCACCACACAACATTGCGAGATGCCACCAGAAGAGGAAGATTGCCGTCTTGGGTGGCAGGGATTGACAAATCCCCTGCTTGTGGCCCCACTCTCCTTGGGAGCCTTGCAGGCCAGAACTCAGGCATCCTCACTGGTGAGCTTTCTCAGGACCCCAGCTGCTCATGGAGGGGTGCCCACATCATGACACCAGGGTCAGTGTCCGGGGAGCAGGTACCTTCTAGGAAGGCCTGGCCAAAACCTAGTTAGGAGGGTGACCCTAGCTAGGTCACCGCAGTGTGGTGGCTCTGGGCAGAGCCCAGAGAGAGACACTGGACACAGAGCCTGGTGCAGAGAGATGTCAGACAGGGCCCGCCGTCCGAGAGCCCGCAGGCACACTGCCCCCGGGAGGCAGCAGGAGAACCCAGCCTGCTCCCGCCAGCCCTCGCGCCCTCTGCTCAGGCCCCGCCCTGATCGGCTTCTGCCGCCGAGACCTCACGTTCTTGTTGAAGCTCATTTCTTGCTTGGCTTCCGGGATGCCCAGCACTGCTTGCCATTCTTTTCCACCACTTTTCTGCCACCTAACTGTCCCCCAGGACCCTCCCTGGGGCCCCTGCTCTTCCCCCTTTGTTGGTGATTCTGAGGCTTGGCTACCCTTTAGGGTCACCTGGGTACCTTCCCACCCCAGAGACAAGACCCCGGAGGTCCCCACCTGCTCTGTCAGGGTCCTCTCAGCTCAACAACCCCACCCCAGAATCGTCCACTGGGTCTCACATCACTCTGGGCCTCCGACATCCTGTGTCATCCCCATGCCCACTCTGGAACTTCTCACCCACCCGCTTGTGCCCGTAGCCTGCCCCCGTGCCTCCTTCCCCCTCCGGAAGGGCTTTTCTTCACTCCTGGGCAGGCATGGGTAGCTCTCCGCCCTGGCCGTGGGCTTTGGCCCCGTAGAGTGATCCTCTTTCCCCGGATCACCTGGCTGGGGAAGGCCAGGTGATGTCACGGAGTCAAGCAGGAAGAGGGTGTCTGAGGCCGCGGTGCTCCCTGAGCCCTGCTGAGTGAGCCCTGGCCTGGGTGTCAGACAGAGCTGGGTCCAGCGTGCCACACACTGGGGTGACTGTCTGAGTCCTCTGTGCCGGGTCCCCACGGGTGAAATCATTGTGGCCTCCCCTTCCCACCACTCGGGCGGGCTGTATGTGGTCCACACGAGACAACCAGGCTGGGAGAAGCCGGCATGGTGCCTGGGATGCGCTCAGGACCTGGCCAGGCCAAGCTGGGGTTCTTGTGAGATGTTAACTCTTCCTGCATGGGTCGGGGGGCGCGGCGTGGTGGGTGGGGTGGGCAGGGAGGCAGGTCCCAAGAGCTCCAACCTCACATTTCCCTCATCATTGCTACGAGTGACGGGCGCTGCTGTTTCCAATACTCAGCTGACAGCAGGCCATGCAGAGCCTGCAGCCCTGGCCCAGGGGGAGCACAGATGGTCCACGAAGCAGGTGAGCAGCAGAGAGGAAGGCAGATGCTGTGGGAACGTACGGCAGGGGATCCAGCCTTGTCTGGGCCCCGGTGCTGGGCAGCTGCTCTGAGAAAGTGATGTCTCACAGGCCCCGGTGACTCATCACCGTCAGCTCAGGGGTGGGGCTGGGGTGGGGGGAGCAGAAAGGCAAAGCAGAGCTAAGTGATGCCCTTGGTGTGGGGTCCCTGTCCAGATGGGGGGCATGCACACGGACACAGCTGGCACCCATTAGAACATGGGAAGGCTGCATAGGAGGGTGTGGCCTGTTCAGCTTGAGAAGGGCTGCAGAGTCACCAGGGAAAGGAGCAGGGGAGGCTGCGAATACAGAGGAGCCTTGTGGGTCATCAAAAAGGGTTTCCAGGTTTAGCCTGAGCACGCTGAGGCCATATGAACAGGGCACGGAGGGGAATGGCTTGATGGGGCCCAGATTTCTGGAGGCCTGCAGCTGGGCAGAGCCAGTCAGGACAAGGCAAGTGAGTAGGAGGGGAGACAGGTTTGCCGACAGGGAGAGATAGAAACTGTGATGGGATGTGGGTATGTGGATAGAGGTGGCTTGCAGGGCAGGGACTTGGAGGCCAAGACATGATGGCATTGGCTGGGTCATCCCGTGGATGTGGAGTTCCCTGGGATAATAGTGGGCTCTGGGCTCTGGGCAGCGTCAACATGGTACCCAAGTCTGCAGTGAATGAGGGACAGATGATGATCGTGGGGAAAAGGGCAGAGGATGGCAGAGTGGAATGACAGGACCCGGGGCCCTGACACTGGCAGGCTGGGCTCTGGCAGAGGGACTGGAGCCGGCTCGCTGGCATCGACCTGGCTGCCCCAGCCAGGAGTCTGCTGTTTGTAACAGGGAGCTGCTCATTTGGTGGGAGGCCTGTGGGTCAGACAAGTGAGTGCTGAAGGCTTTGGGCAGCGCAGGTCCCCCCACCCCGCCAAGTATTCTCCCATCTCTCCAGGTTTTGAAGAAATATCTCCAGTCTCCAGAAAGCAAGAAAAAAGCTCTCACCATTGACAACCTGATAAAAGGGGACACAGAGCAGGCCTGAAATCAACTAAGCAGTGAGACAAGTCCCCATCGTGTTCGTTCCATGAATTTACTAACCCTGATGTTTTAAAATTGATTTTTAAACTGAACTAGTAAAGCAATGTAAGCTCTGAGCGCCATCTCCGGGAATAATTTACTGTATCACACCAACCTCTGGTCATCCTGTCCTCAACAAGCCCTTGGACACCTAACACCTGAGGCTATGCCACAGGAAGGCCCCTAGAGGGCACTGTCGAAGATACCCATTTAGCCCACTGTGCATTCTGCCCTCTGGGCTCCCCAGGTTAGGCTGCTGCTACTTGAGGCTCAGCCCATCTCTGAGACAGCCCCAAGCCCTGCCCCACCCAGGACAGGACTCCTGCCCCCAGCCTCCTTCCCATTTATGGCCTCCTGACCGCATGATGAGAATCTCCCAGAGCCAGCCGTCTGCTCCTTGAGCTAGAGTTTGCTTCCCTGGGATGCTTACCACCCATGGGTAGCAGGGAAATAAAGAATGAAAGTCCAAGATTTCCAGTTACAAAGAATTGCACCTTTGGGTTGAGAACCCCAGGTCGTCTTGGGGCTCATGGGCTGCAATGCTGGGCATCTCTATGTCCCTGGAGCCCCCAGAATCTCCGCAAGGATCATGAGCGGGGGCTGCCACCCACACTTCCTTAGCTCTTCATCTGTCAAGGGACATGATGAGTCTCCAAGGTCCTTCCTGATCTTGTAGCAAAAGTGGGTCCTGACCCAGCATTGCCTCAGACTTCCAGGAACTCATCCTGCAGGAGCTGCCCCCCAGGAGCCCCCACTGAGTGTGTGAGGGCAGGCAGCTGTGTGCGCATTCATGTCCCATCTTCACATAGCTGAGGGCTCTACTGAGGGGAGGGTGACCTGCCTGGGGTCGTCAACTTGTCTGTAACAATGGAGTCGAGCAGGACCGTGGCTTTTTTTATCTACAAAGCTGTAGGAGTCTTTTCCCAGGACCCCAGTGACCCCCAGAACCCACCACTTGAAGAGGGGCTCCTGAGGGTGTCAGCTGATAAATGGCTGTTATGGGTGTGTGTGTCCTCCCCAAATTCACCTGTTGAAGCCCTAACCCCCAGGACTTCAGATTGTGACTGGAGATGTGGTCTTCACAGAGGTAATTCACTTCAGGGAGGTCATACGGGTTGGCTCTCATCCAATATAACTGCTATCTTTTTTTTTTTTTTAATTGAAGTATAGTCAGTTACAATGTGTCAATTTCTGGTGTATGGCATACTATTTCAGTCACGCATATACATATGTATTATTCATTTTCATATTCTTTTTCATTAAAGGCTATTACAACATATTGATTATAATTCCCTGTGCTATACAGAAGAAATTTGGTTTTTTGATCTATTTTTGGGGGTGTCCTTTTAAGAAAAGAAGATTAGGACACGGATAGAGAGGGAACACTGTGCAAAGACGTAAGGAGAGTATGACCATCTGCAAGCCAAGGAGAGAGGGCTCAGAAGGAACCCAGCAGACCTGTTGATCTTGGACTTCCAGCCTCTAGAATTGTAAGAAAATAGATCTCTGTTGTTTAAACCACTCAGTCTGTGGTCCTTGGTTATAGCAGCCCAAGTGAATGGATACAATGGCTTCCCAGCCAAGTGTCAGGCATCCCTTGTTAACATTCTCTGCATTTACACAACCACCGCCTCTTACTTTTATGGCACAAAACCAAACGAAACCAACACATTGACAAGGCCTCCCGTTCCCTGAGGGATGTCAGGGAGTGAGGTATGGAGTGGGTGTGTGTTCTCATGAAGCACCTGCAGTTGCTCTGGTCTCTGACTGAGGCCCAAATCAAATCAGTGACTCCCAGCCCACAGGGGTTTAGGCACTCTCCTTAGTTGCTCCGTTTTGAATTGGCTCATTTCTCTAACATGCCTGTCCCTGACGTTTTGTGCCAGGGAAAGCCTTCTGATAAACAGCTTGGGAGACCGATGTGCTGGCGGAGACAGAACAGGCCCACGAGGGGGTGGGAGAGGCTATCACCACCTCTGTCCCTGCTGTTGGCAGGACACAGATCCGAGGCCCAAGCAGTGACAGGACAGAGCAGTGGGGGAAGGCGTCACAAGAAAGAGTGACTCCAGGTACAAATGCTTTGAAGCTAAGGGTTGTGTGACCTCGGGGAGCCCTGCAGACAATCCCTGCATACATATACAGGGGCCATTCCAGCAAAACCTTGTTTTCCTTTATTTTCTTTTATTTTGAACATAAGGAAGGTTATGGTCTTCACTGTCCGTCCACCTCAATCCACACATATTCACAACCCAGCCCCGACATATGTTTACCTATAGTGGCCTTACAGAAATCCAACTGAAAGGCATAAATGTAACAGTCAAGGAGCTGGAGGTGAGGGTGGAGAGTATTTTAACTTACTATCAACATGGATTAGGGACAACTAGCTCTGGTCCCCCCAGGGGACCCCCCTAGAAGTTCTCCTGGGGGCTGTGTGCGCGGTGCTTGGAGTAGTCAGAGACACCGTGTGCGCACGCTGGGTGGTGGGGAGGACGCTGAATGCTAAAACATCTCTGTTGGGAGCACGGTTTCTTCTATGGTGGCAAATGGCAAGTAACAGAGGTTGAACTTCTCCAGGGAAATGGAGAGACTCCTCCAAAACTCCCCTGGGCTTGGAGACAGTTTGGGGGAACCTGGAACAAGAAGGTGCACTTCCAGCTGGTGAACAGTAGAGGGCGCCATTTCTTTCTGTGACACATTCGGAATGCAGGTGGCCAAAAAATGGAAACCAGGAAAACGGAGCGAAGGAGGTGAGAAATTCAAGTACTCCTCTCTGCATAAGATTAAGGAAGGAGACACAGGATTGTATTAATATTTCAAGGATGTTTTGGGCTTTGTTCAAAGGGCAGAGTTTGGCTATAACCGCACGCATCCCAGCCCTTGGTGAAAGATGAAGACCCAGCAGTTGGGAGGGGGACACATCATGGCCACTCCCTCAGGACACCAGGGTGCTAGTGGGCAGGAGGGCAGATCATCGGCAGCATCCTGGTGGGCAGCCTGGGGCACGTGGACGGGGGGGTTTGGCACCGTGAGCAGAAGTTCTTGATGGGGAAGCACTCCCGGCTGGGCTGAACGTAGATCGTGGGGCTGCAGGGCAACTGCCCACGCTGGGGGTTCATTAGGGCGACATTGATGCATCTCCCCTGCAGGGAAGAGAGAGAGAGAGAAGGTCACCAGAACCCGCTGGAATTGGGAGCAGAAGGCTGTGGTTTCCCTGGTCTCTGGGGTCTGCTGAGCACCTTCTCTGCTTAAGCCCACCTTTTTCCCACTGCCCAGAGTCTCACTGACCCCCCTGCTGGGTCTGTCTGTGCCTGTTGGTCCCCAGAAAGCCCCACCAGTCCCCACAGGGGCTCCATGTGGTGTGCAGGCTTCCAGCTTCCGTGAACCTGTCACTTACGCATGAAGTGTCACCTCGAGTGCCTGTGGGTGACAAACGCCACTGAACGCTGCCTTCTCCTCCTGGGAGTGTCATTTTCATCACCCTAGGTTTTGAAATCCTTGGCAACTCTTTAGAATAGTGGTGGATTTCCCCAGTAATGTAGCCACACTGGGAAAACAGAACACCTAAACCCTCTTGAATTTTTCACAAGCTCTTTTTTTTTTTAAAAGCAAGCACTGGGGATTGAACTCAGGACCTCGTTCAGACAGCAGCGGAGACCCCCGGGTGATGGCAGAGCCCGAGTCTGCTGTGTGGACATAAGGGGGTACAGAAGGTAGCTGGGGGCTTGGGAAGTGATGGTGTCCTTGCCCTCTGGTTTTCTGTTAATGAAGAGATCTAAGCCAGTGACCAAACACTTCTTACATCAGCTCAGCCTCAGCAAAGGGATGTTTCTTGACACAATTGGCAAGTGGTTGATTGAACCTTAACTTCCAGTGCTTTGAGTTTTGGCTCCAATTCTGGATTTCCTGCATGTTATATAAGGAAGTATCTGCATGTGTGTGTGTGTGTGTGTGTGTGTGTGTGTGTGTGTGCATGCCTGCCTGTGTGGGAGGAGTCGGGGTGCAGGGGTCATCAAGCCTGCTTCCATCACTATCCCAAAGTCATGATCTGAGACTTTCCTGAAGCACAGCTGTCAAGTTAGGACTTCCTGGAGGGCTGAAGCCCTGTCCCAGCTTTTATCTCACACCCCTCTGTGCGCAAGGTCATAGGACAGGGGCTCAGGACCTCCCTGGCCATGAACACATCATACGGCCTGTCTGCAGCTCAAATTGTTACCCAGGACAACTGTTTCCAGCAAATACATATGAGCTCAAAAATAGTCTGCAAACAACACAGTGTGAAAATAAGATATTAATATTCAGAATTGTTTGCATGAGGAAGGAAGTACTTTCCAGATTTTTATCATCCTGAGAGCAGGGTACAGGAGACATAGACTGGGCTGGGAAGTGAGCCTCCCTTGGGGTCATTCGCAGCCCTGCTAATCCCTCCATAGCCCTGTCACGTTGAGCCCATCACAAAGTGTCAGAGCCTCAGTTTCTTCAGCTTCAAAATGCGGAGCCATGACCACTTGGCAGGACAGAGAGGCAGCCACGCTCACAGGGAGGAGCTGGGCACCGGGCTGTTGGCGCTGGTCTTCCTGCTTCACAGCTGTGTGACTGGGCAGGTGACTCCACCGAGTGGGGGTCGGCTTCCTCCTCCATCCAGTTGTTGGAAGGATGAAAAGCATGGGCTTGTGTGAAGTACTCAGCGTCTGGCCGTCCCTGCTCTGTATAAACCATTGCTGTTAACTGTGACAATGAAGTGAGAGCCTCAGGTAAAGGGCCTTGTGTGGTGGCGACATCACCCAGGCTGCACTCTCTGGGGACACTTATATCAGTGTCAGCATCACATTCTGTGAGACAGGGGAGGGCTTCCCACTTTTACATAGTTTTCCTGATGGATCTAGGAGATCTGATTTCCATGAGCTGAGTGGGCTGCCCTGGGGAAGGCGGTGAAGGGAGAGGATCAGGACCTCGGGTGGGAGTCAGGGTTTGGCTCAAGACTAAGAAACTAGACTGTCTTATTGCAGTATTATTATTATTATTATTATTATTATTATTATTATTATTATTGTTGTTATTATTATTATTATTATTATTATTATTATTAGCTGCATCGTTGCATATCTGTGTGCAGGGAGAGATGGCCTGGAAGGGACCATTAGGAGAAAACTTCCTCTGGGGATCAGAAGGCAGAGTGGGGTGGGGCAGGGACATACATGCATTTTGCAGAAAGTTATAGCAAACAAGACTGACTGCTGCTGCAAAAACACTGAGGTTTTTGGTAAACTGAGCCTCTGGGAATGTCCCGCATTGCATTGTGCTGAAGTACAAAAACATCTGGATTCACTGCAACAAGCAGCGGACTGGGCTTTTACAAGGCAGTGGCTCCTACAAGTTCCCCACCAGACTGCACTGGTAACCCCTGAGCGCTTTCCCATCGGCAGGCCTGACGGCAGTTCCCACCCAGGATGAGCAGTTTGGAAACCGCCTCCCCTGTGCAGCGGGGCCCGGATGGACGGAGGAGAGAGAGGCTGAGCACCGCGCTGCCAGGAACCGCCTCCCTGTGGCTTCTGCTCTCCAGCACAGCCTGGTGAAGAGGGCCTGGGGGAGGTTCTGTCCGAGGAGAGCTCCTGGAGGGGGCCGCAGGGCACATGAGGTGGCCTGCAGTGAGGGGACAATTGGCTCATGTCTGTCCTGGCAGGACACGTGGCCAATGACTCCAGTCCCCCTGCCTGGGCCAGGCTAGGCCAGGCCGAGTGCCCCAAGCTCAGTCTTGCAGAGTTTCCCACTGAGATGTGCTCTCTCCTCTGGCTCCAGACCATCCTCTCACTCAGAGAGCCTGTGGCTCAGGCAAGAAGAACACGAGGCCACTCCCGAGTAACGTGTCCCCAAGCAGCCTGGCAGATCGAGTTCTCAGTCCCAGCCTTCCTTGCATGGAAGCAGCATTCTCCACCTGTTTCTCCTGGAGCCTCTCCCCAGAACCACACTCTGCACACTCAGGGCCGGGGCTGGGGGCTGACGCTGGTTTGCAGAGATCCAGGTTCCAGCTGACACCCTATCTCTTAGTCTATGACTCACTTTAAGGCCTGGGACCAGTGCACTGAAGGCTTCATGAGAAGGAGCCAGGACCCCCGCACCTGCTGGAATACGGGGTACCCACAGAAATCTTACAACACTCAGGTCTCTAGGACAACGATTGGGAGGGACGAGGTTGGGGGGATGGGGCAGAGGAGTTGGGGGGCACGTCCACAAGGCACAGTTATGGGCTCCCAGCCCCTCTCAGGAGGAGCAGGTTGATTTCAGGCAGCTCTGGCTGCTGCCACTCACTCTCCCAGTGGCCTTGGCAACTTCCCTGACCTCTCAGGCCTCAGTTTTGCCTTCAGCAAGCACACAGGTCACTGCGAGCTCACACAGCTGGGGGGACTGGAGAGCTGGCGTTCAGGGCCTGGGCAGCTATAAGGGCCCCTAACCCTTCACTCTGCCACGCCCACAACCTAATTTTGCAACGCAGCCCCTTGGAATGTGCCTGTTTCAGAGAGGGGCTCAGCGCCCCTGCCCTCACCTCGCTGGGCAGGGGGCCATTTCTGGAATCCTCCCCTTGTCCACCCAGGGTCTCTTGCCTCCCTCTGCTTCAACCCTCTGTCTGGCTCTGTCCCTCTTGCTCCTGAGTGGGCATCGCTGAGTGGGCATCTCCACTGTTCAGGGCATAAGGCTGGCATGGGGGCTCTCCTGACCACAATGGGGCTGTGGTTCTGGGGAGAGACTCCAGGAGAATCCGGCTTCCATGCAAGTAAGGCTGGGACTGAGAGCTCGATTCAGACCCAGGCCTAGGTCCCAGCTGCCCTGACACCTGTCACCAGGCTATGTCTTGCTGGGTGCACATCTCTAGTGTGTCATTAGCAGCGCCCAGGGCTTTTCAGGCCTGTCCAGAGCTTCTAAATACCCTCTGCCCAGTCACCAAGAGCCAGTGTTTGCATGATTCAGAGAATGTGGTTCATTCAGCCCTCATTACAGACCCTGGGGCCACAGTGTCCTCCGAGCCCCTGGCCCCATCTGTGCAGAGGGGCTGAGCATGGGGACACCCCCATGGAAAATGATGTCCAGACAGATGACTCCCAGGTGAAGTAAAAGCTCTGTCCTCCTTGGATCTGGAGGCCTGAGTAGGGCAGCCCTCTCAAGGTTTGGAAATAACTATCATGAGATCATGTGCTGATCCAAAAGGGGGCAAAGTAGGAAAAAGGGTAGGGCCGGGTTCGGGGCTTAAATCCAGTTCTGCCTCTCCCACCCTAAGTGACTGGGGAAAAGCCCCTCAGCCTCCCTGTGGTTCAGTCCCCCTTCGGTGAAGCCGGGACAAGCAGGGCCTACACTCACAGTTACCGGGAGAATCAGAGCAGTGAAAACACGTGAAGCTCTTAGCCGAGCACCTGGCCCACAGAAAGGGCTCAGTAAAATTATCTGCTGTTATGTTAAACTCCAAGGCTGACAACCGGAACAATCTGGCTTCTCCGCATTGTCACAGGCGCTGACACAGGAAGGCATCTTGGCTACCTGGCAAAAGCAGTCAGCGTTTCCAGACAACACCGGGGAGGGGCTGTCACCATGACTCCCACCACTCCTGGCACCTGAGTGACCAGCCCGGGAGGGCCTCATGGATGGGGCGCAGCCAGCTGTCCCACAGGGTCTGGTGGGCAGTGGGAGGCACTGGGAGGCCAACAGGACTCCCTGCCTGCCCTCCTCTCCAGCCCTGTTTACTTAAGATCAGAAGTGCTGAGTGTTGCTCTGGGTAAGCAACTTCCTGACACACCTGGGACGAGGACGCAGGATAAACGTGTTGAGAATCACCCGGGAGGCTCGTGAGCACCAGGTCTCCACGTCTGGGGCGTCCTTCTTGCCAGATGCCCAGACAGGGCTCTCTGACCCAGAGTCCCAGGGGGCAACAGTCAAGGGCAAAGACAAGACCCCAGCGCACGGGGAGCATCACTGCGCCCATCCCGTGGCCCTGGGCAGGCGCCACATCACTGGTGCCTGGCTGCGGCGCTGAACAAAGTCACACAAAGTATCCAGTTTTCCCTGAAAAGCAGGTGTGCTTGTGAGGGATCTACAGGCATAGACGCTGCCACTAGAGGGGTCGTGTCCCCTCTGACTCGAGATGGCCTCCCAGGGCTCTGTCCCCACCACCACCCCAAGACAGCACTGGAGCCTCCACCCGGGGCCATCCCCCAACACCCAGAACCCTGGCCCCAGCCTGAGGGGGAGGTCCTTTTGCCTGGAGCCCTGGTGGTGGTGCGAGCATGAGCCCGCATACATTTTGGCCTCTCCTGGGCCACTAGGTCAGGAGGCCTTCGGCTTTTCTTGGTCCCAGTGACTGCAGTCCACGGCCCGTAGCCCACGCCTACTCGGGCCGTGCCTGACGGGCCCAGGGCTGTGCGCGCGGCGGCCCCCCTCCCCTCCGGCTCCCCAGGGCCCTCCTCACCTGCATCCGTTTCATCCTGCCGCCTTGGCACTCACAGGGGACAATCACCGTGGGGCACGTCTGCATGGGACACGTGTCCTCAGGGTCCTAGGAAGAGAAAACCCTGTCTGCTTCCTCGTCTGGCAGCTCCTGGCTGCAGACACATGACATCTGTTGCCCCAGCCCCTGTCAAGTTCTCGTCACTCAGGGAATGTTTGCTGGAGAATCAAGGACAGATGAGCAGCGGCGGGCAAGAGAGCGTCCTCCGCGTGAGAAACACACTTTCTGCTCCACAAAGATGGATCTTCTACAAAGGCCAGCAAACTCTGTCCTGTCCCCTTGGTTCCCAGAGCTGCCCTTGTTGGAGAAGCTGGGCCTGAGGCTGTGTCACATGATGGAGGCTGTAGGGGGCGGGTCACGAGCAGGGACAGAGGGGTACTCACCTGACTCTGGCAGATCCAGTGTCCCCAGGCCACACTGCAACCAGCGCAGATGCCAGCCCAGGCAGTGACCCGGTTTCCCACCAGACCTCAGGCCCAGGTCTGCTTTCTTGGGTTGTTGGGACACCATGCCCCTGCTCCAACTGCCTCTTATGGCCCTGGTTTGGGCACCCACCCTGGTCAGCCACAGCCTGCTCCCCTGTCCCTTGGTCCCTGTGCTCACCTGGGCTGCACCCCCTTCACAGCTCAATGTCCCTCCTCCCTCCCCTCTCCTCAGCCCCATGTCCTTAAAGGTCACCCCCAGCCAAGGCCCTCATGCTGACAACAGACAGAGATGAAGACCAAGGACTCAGAGCCTGGAGAAGGGGGACCAGGTCCCTGAAACCTGAGGGTCCTTTTCCAAAAGCTCACCTGAGTCCTGCGGAAGGACCATCCTACAAACACCCCTTGGGAACTGGCAAAAAGCCCATTTATTTCATGAGGGATCATAGCTGTTCCTGAAACAGGCCACACCGCATTGCTGATTCAGTGACAAAGGCTCTGAATGAGGCCATGCTGGGAACGTGGGGAGTGTGTTGTCTGGGTGATACTGGTGAGTCCCATGTCCTCCCTGGAGTCCCTCTGTGCCTCTCTGTCACCATCCTCCTGCTGCCAGCTCTCCCTGCCCAGGTAGGTGGGAGCTGGGGTGGTGGGGGAATGTATCCCCATCGGCGGCAGGAGGCCTCTCTGTGCGGGTCAGCCTGTGCATCAGGCAGGCCGACAACATCAGGACCAAACACACTGCTTACCTGTGCTCTTTCCTGGGTTGGTGGTGGCTCCTTGATGGTCTAGAATGGAAGTGATCACAGTTGAAGTGGTCAAAGTCCAGTGCCCATAAAGTTTATCTCCACCGAAGTGACACCTTTGGGGACAGGCCTCTGTGGCACGAACTGGCTCCTTCTCCTCCCGCCCCAGCCCGGGGGTCACAGCTCCCTCCACGATGACTCTGCTCACCTCCATCCATCTTTTTCCTGCCTACTTGGTATGCAGAGAGGGACAATCTCTGTGGGGCACGGTGACATAATCCTAGGTTGGAATCCCTGTGGGGCTCTGGCTCGGCTTTGCGGACAGGAGGGGACCCTGTTCAGTGGCAGCAGGGGGACAGAACATGGGCTTTGGGGTGAGTCTGGGTGTCCCTTGCCCGAGGGTTTGTAACCAACAGGCTCCACCTCCCCGAGCCTCAGGCACCTCAGTTATCACAGGGGAGTCGGCCCCTCCCTGCAGGGCCGAGGCTGAGGCAGGCAGCTAAGGCACCTGGTCCCTGGTAGAGGCCCCACCTGGGAGTGTCCCCAGCAGCCCTGACGTCACATGAAGACAAGAGAACACCCCACCCCTTCCTCCTCCCTCCTCACCTCCCGTCCCCTGCAGCCCCGGCCTCCCAGCCCTCAGGGGTGCCGTCCGCCCCCACTCCCCGGGCCTCTCTCTCCCCATGTCCCCTCTTTGCAGAAACCCGACCTGCTGCTTCTCTGCTGGTTGGCGTGGCCTTTCTCAGCTCTGCTCTGTCCTCTTCCTCACCCAGCTCTCTGGCTCCCTCCCCGGGCCAGCCTCTGTCCTTGGCTACCGTCCTGCTTTATCAGGACACCCGCCACACCCCCTGAAGGTGACATTTACCCTCAATGCCCCACAGGTATCCACACCAGACCAGCCACCAGGCTGTGAGTTGCTGTGGGCGGGGGTGGGTCTGCTTCATTTCTGTCCCTCTGGGCCCAGGATAGAGCCCTGCACATCCTGGTGACATAGTAATGACTGAGGAAGGAGTGACGGAAGGCACTAGAGATGTGGAGGGACCGTGCTGTTTTCAAAGGCACAGCTATCCCCAAGGTTAGCATCCACCTGGCCAGTGTCCTCCTGCCTTTGGGCAGTCAGTGCCCCTGCAGACCCTTCTTCTCCCCCCAAGAGCAAAGGCCCCTCCAGCCTTGGTCCTCCTGAGTCCCCCAGAAGCCTGACTGTTGTGAAGCAGCCCTGGCCTCAGGGACCTGGGGTCCCTTCTCCCCAGGGCCCAGGATATAGCCCAGAGGCCACCTCCCTATGAAAGCAGGAGGCAGGTGGCCACCTGGAAGCCCAGGCTGTGTCCATCCCGGATGGAAGGCAGAGGCTGTGCCTTGTTTGCCGGTTGAGGACCTGGAGCTGAGGGGAACCTGCCCACAGGCAGTGTCATGGGGCAGACACGTGTCTGGGCCCTCGGGGGGTTGATGAGGGCCGGACACAGGCTGTGCAGACAGGGGTCACTCACCTTCTTGCGGCACAGCCACCAGATGCACAAGAGCAGCAGCAGGAACAGGAGCAGGGCCGGGATGAGCCAGAAGAAGTTGAGGGGGATGACGTAGGGGATGCACAGGGTGGGTGGGGGTGGGGGTGCCTGGGGAGGCACTTCAGCTGGGGGAGGCACTGGTGGGGGAAGAGCTGTCTGGGGAGATGTCATCTGGAGAGAGGGCATCGGGGGAGGCCGCTGGGGGACGGTTGGGAGGCTTGCTCCTGACCCTTGTGCCTACAGAAAGAGCACATGACACAGTCCTGGCCTGGAGCTGAGTGACGTCTTCCCCTGCCACTCAGATCCCATGCCAGGTCTCCCGTCTGCCCAGTCACCCTTCGACTTGGGTTGCCCTACCTAAGGAGAAAGATTCGAAGATGATAGGGCTGGTACCTAGAACGCCTCTCTGGGATAATAAGCTCAGGGCCTCGGTCTCCTCCTCTGTGACAACCTTAATCACTGCAGTCATGGGTGTGGCAACATTAGTCACTCTGGTCATCATGGTGACAGCCCTCAGCACTGTGGTCCTCACTGTGACCACTGTAGGCATTGTGATCGTCATCATGACACCTGTGGGCACTGTGGGCATCGGTGGTCCAGGGCTGGTCTCTGGGGCTCACTCTGTGGGAGGCACGGGGGTCAGAGTCCGGGGGCTGCTCTTGGTGATTTCTTCCCAGGTGCCCACCTACTGTTTCCCACAGCTGATTTCTCCCATCAGCTCCTTCTCCCTTCCCCTCAAAGTTACCTCATCTAGAGGGACCACAGTGGGGCTAGGAGGTCAGGCGTGGTCCCCAGAGAGCCCCTCTGGAGCCCTGGGCCATGGACACCATGCCTGCCCCTGCTCAGCGGCTGCCCCCATGGCCCTGTCAAGGAGGTCCAGTCCTCCAAGCAGTGAGAACCCAGCCCTCACTGTCTGCCTATATGACATACAGGGGTTCTGTGAGGACCACAAGGAGCTACGATACACAGATGGGTGAGGGAGGGGCAGCCGGGGCCCCCTGAGAGGTGGGGGTGCAAGAACACAGCCAGGAGACCTGATCACAACCCCAGAGCCTCTCTCCCCTACTTTCTGCAACCTTGGGCACAACGACCCCATCTCTCTGAGCCTCTGTTCCCACACCTACAGTGAGGAAATGGTGGGCAGCTGGGAGCTGCAGAGAGAGACCACAGACAGTCCCAGCACAGGCCAGGGCCACGTGGGGGCTTAAGGAACGGGGGCTGTTCTCGTGTTGTTGTTCATAACCAGGGCACGTGTGCTGCATCTGAGCACCCGCACACTGCACAGCCCTTCCTAAGTGAAATGCTCTACTTGAGAGAAGCAGGGCAGGGGAGGGGGCAGAGAGAGCCTGTGCCCAGGAAGCAGGGCGGCCGAAAGGAGAGGCCCAGTCAGGCTGAGGGGACCTGTGCTGGGCCCAGAGCCCCAGGCTGCTCCTGGGTCTCCCCAGGTCTCTCCTAATGTGCCTGTGGACGGGTGGCTGCAGGGGGTGGGACCCTGGTGGGAAATGTGTAGGTTCAGTCTCTGATCCACAGGGGGATGTGCAGGGACAAAGGAGACAGACACAGGAGACCGTCACACGGTTGGCACCCTTACCAGCTGGTGCTGGACACCAGGGTGGTGGCCACTCGGCACAGGCGTCCCTCCTCCTGGGGAAACCTCACTCCCGCCTAACACTCTCTGTGGTCCACGTCAGGCAGCCCCAGGCTAAGGTGCCCAGCTGATGTGGAGCTTGGAAAAGTGGGTCTTAGGGGAGCAGCGCTGTGCTCCCAGATTCCTCTCCCCGAGATGAACCCCCACCTGCCCCACGGCCCTGACAGCTTCCCCATCAACAGAGGCGAGAGTCTCCCTGCAGAGACCAGAGCGAGTCAGGGGAGAGGAGCAGCTGAGGAGCATGAGAAAGGAGGAGAGGCACAGGCAGGCTGATGACGTCTGCAAAGTGACAGCCGGTGTCCCCAGACAGGCTCAGGAGGTGGGAGCTGATGGTCAGGAGTGGGTTCAGAGCCCTGCCAGCTGCTTCAGCCACACAGCGGGAACAGTCCCTGACTGTGCTCAGCCACAGCTGGTCCAGGCCTCCGGACCCCTGTGCCCAAGACCCCAGTTTGGAGGGCCCAAGTGTCCCAGAGGTCCTGCACTCTGTCTCCTAGGACACAGTGTCCCAGCCTCTCCCACTCACCCCGCTGGAATCCGAGGTGGAGCCCGGAGCTCCCCGGCACAAGGCTCGGGCCAACGGGGGTGGCCAGGTGGGTCTAGGGTGGGCAGAGCCTCAGCACCGTTTCTGGAGTCTGTCTAGAGCTCTAATTGGTCCCTTCCAAGTGCCTTCAATGACCCTGGCTTCACAGAGACAGCAGAGGTTTGCAAGATCTGGACAGTAAGTTGTACCCCAGGTGCTCTTCGTAGTAACACGCCCAGGGCACTGCCCAAGCCTGATGCGGGTTCAGCTCCTGGGTGTGGCGCTCAGGGCCCTGAGCTGCCTGTGAGATGCTGCTTTAGGGGCCTGTCTGCACAGGCTGCTTGCTGGGCCTGCCCAGGGCCCCCTGCTCCCCGCACCGGCCTCCCGGGGCGTCTCGCCCTCCCGCGCAGGGGGCAGGGCAGCCCTGGGTCCGGGAACCACACCCCGGCGCCGCTGGCATGGCTCCTGCTGCGGATGTGCATGTCGGTGTTGATGACAGAGGTCCTGTGGTTCAGGCTGACTCCAATACACAGCTCGTCATTTGATCTTACAGCTCCACCTTAGTAAGATAATGCAGTTTAGGACTTTATAAACTCTAGGAGCATTATATGTAGCCCACCAATAAAGAATTTCATGGAGGACGTTGCAGACATTTGGGAGTCAAAATTATGATATTTGGATACGTAATGAAAGAGTAACTATAATGTGTGTGCTATAACTTTCTGTTTCCAACAGTGCCCAATTGGCAGCCACCAGAGATGCCAGAGGGGCACTGATCTCTAGAGGCTTTGTTCTGTTTTCTTCTAATGAGGTCTGGTGTGTCTAAGGTCTGCCCACTGGTCCTGGTGGATCCTAATTGGTGCCAAGAGGCAGTCCAGTGCTAAAAATAGGTGGGAAAATTCATTTCACCTTCACCTCTGCTCCCAGTATCACGCATTTTCTTAAATCTGGAGAGGTGGAGGAATGGTGATGCGTTTTACCCGCATTGGAGTTCACTTAAGAGAAACAGTGTGTACGAGGGACCAGTCTGAGTGATGAAGCTGTTGTCTCCCACGATGCCCTGTAGCATTTTCCCAGCAAGCAGGGTCTCCTGCTGGTGGTGGCTGATGCAGGAGCACAATGTGTGTCTAGGGGACCAGGAGCCTGCAAGGAAGGTATGATGACTTTTTGGAATTCCCAGAGAACTCACCCCCAGGCTCCAGTAGAGCTTTGAGGGCAGCATGTGCTCTCCTTTCTTTCCCAGGATTTCATCAGGCAAGATTGCCATGGAGCTATCACTTTGGTTTATGCCAATTTCGGTAAACTCTGGATTCATATGAAGAAGAGTGCTTAGCAGACATGATACTTTGTTGAAATTTTCTCTGGGAAAAGTTAGATTCATCCAAGTATTTCTCTCTCTCTCTTCCTTCCTTCCTTCCTTCCTTCCTTCCTTCCATCCTTCTGAACTGCATAGACAAGCATCTTGGTTTGTTGGAAGAAAGAAAAAGCAGGGGACAAAGCTCTGGTTTCTGTAAAATGCACGTGGGTGAGTACATGACCTTAATGTCACTCATTCATTTTAAACTGAAGCAGAGTCTGTTCCTCTTTCAGGTGACCTCACATGCTAAAAAGAACAGGAGTGTGGCTCGGTCAGAGATCTGAGATGAACACTAGTTGAGTGACAAAGTCTCACAAAAGAGAAGTTTATGGATTTAAAGAGTGAAGGAGAATATTTTATTTAGGTGGACAATAGGAGAGAGAATGAATCAGAAGATAATTTCGGGAGTCAAAGCATACGCTCTCTCTTTCTGTCCTCAGGCTGGTATCCCCAGATACATGGATTGGAAGGGTCATAAGATGGAGATTCTCCCCTGGCCTGACCACTTAGCACAAGGCAAAGGGAAAACTCTCTTTCTTAGCAACTAGTCTCAAACTCCGTAGGCAAATGGCCTGGGCTGGATCTCCCGCAGTCTGATGAGAGTCTGTCTGCTACTCTTCTAATCTAAGTCACTTTAGTGAGCTGCAGCTGGGGCCACAGGATAGGAAGTCCAGAAATAAACCCTCGCACTTATGGTCAATTAATCTATGACAAAAGAGGCAAGAATATATGATGGAGAAAAGGCAGTCAATTCACTACATGGTGCTGGGAAAACTGGACAGCTACATGTAAAAGAATAAAATGAGAACATTTTCTCACACCACGTACAAAAACAAACTCAAAATGGATTAAAGACCTAAATGTAAGACCGGAAACCACAAAACTCACAGGGGAGAACATAGGCAGAACACTCGGACGTAAATTGTAGCAATAAATCTCAACTGGAACATCAGATGCAGTTCGAAGACTGTGAAAGAAAACCTTGAATTACCAAACAAAAAAAAAAAGATTTGATTATTATGAAAATAATAGCCATTCATTATTCATTACAATGAAACTCTTAAAATATAAGAATCTTTAAAAAATTATCCTTAATCTTGCTTCTTAATGTTTTTCTTTTTAGGATTTTTGTTTATGTTATAAAATATGCCTGAACAGCACAAGGAGCACCTCTGTAACCACATCTTGTTAAAACAGTGAAACATGTTTGGTGCAGCTGAAGCTCTTTACATACACTTTACCTGTCACACCCCCCTCCTCCCTCCCGAAGGTGACCACAGTCCCGAATTTGGTGGTTTATTCTCAGGCGTATTTTAAAATTCAGCATATACATATCATAAGTTATACACTCTTCAAATTGCTTCTCTGACTTAAAATTATGTTTGTAAGACATAGCCATGTCGACAGGCAACTCTTGGTCATTTAACTTCCTGCCATGTAGTAGTCTTGTTCTGAATATTCCATGGTTTATTTCCTTTGGCTATGTTTTTTTGTTTGGTTTGTGTTTTGGGGGGTGAGTTAATTAGGTTTGTTTATTTATTTATTTTTAATGGAGGCACTGGGGATTGAACCTAGGACCTCATGCATGCCATGCCAACCACTTTTTAAAATTCTTTGGCAGTTTCCCATAAAGTTAGTATACATCTATACTATACACACCTACACTGTAACACATCAATTCAACTCCTTCCCAAGAGAAGTGAATATGTATTTGTCCACAAAAAGACTTATATATGAATGTTCATAGCATTTCTAGTCATAACAGGCAAAAAGAGGAAGTATGTACGTACATGTCAACAGGGGAATAGATAAATAATTATAATATACCCACACAATGAAATACTACTCAGCAATAAAAAGGAACAGATTACTGATAACACTCATAGCTGCTCAATCTGAAAAATAATATTTAATGAAAGTAGCCTTACACAAAAGCACATGCACTATTTTATTTATGTGAAATTCTAGAAAGAACAAAACGAAACTCTGGTGACACAGATCGCAATAGTAGTTGCTTCTGTGTGTGGGGCAGGGGAGACTGACTGACTAAAAAGTGATGGAAATATTCTATACCTTGTTTCACATCATAGTTACATATGTTAAAATTAATCAAAATGTACACTTACCTATGTATTTTATTGTGTGTAAATCGGTCTCAAAGGTTGGGTTAATTTATTGCTTTCTGATAAACAAAATGTAGTGTATGGACTGGCTAACCACACTTCCCCTTTCCTCCACCTCTAATCTCTTTCGTCTGAATTGAGAGCTCAACCACCTTGTACGTCAGAGAATGCCAGACTGAGTTCAGTTTCAGAGGAGGAAGTAGGTGGCCACAGAGGAATAATGAAGGCTTCGGGATTTATGACTGGTCACAGAACTAACATTCTTTTTCTTTTTTTTTTTTAAAGCATTTTGGGTTTTTTTGTTGTTTTTGTTTTAAAACCATTTGGGGGGTACTAATTAATTAATTAATTACTTTATTTAGGAGGAGATAATTCGGTTTGTTTATTATTTATTTTTTAAATATTAAATATTTTTTAGATACTGGAGATTGAGCCCTCGTGCATGCTAAGCACGCGCTCTATCATTTGAGCTACACCCTTCCCCATGGGGTTAAGATTCTTGAAAGAAGAGGAAGAACCCAGGTAATTGTTCATCAGCCATGGACTGTCTTGGGTCGGAAACGCACCCTGATGGACAACAGAGCTGAACTCTGTCATTAACTGACTAGCGACAAAAAGGGTCCTTTCGGATGCTGTGTGTCCCCCAAGAAATATGTCACACGTTCTTCAAGAAAAAGCACTGCAGCAAAACTGTCGCAGAAGTTAAACCCGTGAGCCTCTCAGTTTTCCTCGCCAGGGAGGAAGGGCATTCAGGGCCCCAGCCATTTTACTGAGCCGTATTCAAGATCAAAATCTGGTTCCATATGGTTGCAGTTGTTACCCTTATAAATTCCCAGGAAGATACAATGATAAAGCACACCTATTTCTCACCAGAGTTATGGACGATGGAGGAATGGGACAAAATATCAGGTGGGTTTTTACTGAGCAAGCTGGCATCGGAGAACGCAGCTTAGAGCTGCGGGCACGGGGACTTCCTAACGCTCAGAGACAGAACTGGACATTATGTCCCCTTCCGGTCAGAGGCAGTGCTGGGACAGAGGCAAGGCTTCTGCGGCCGAGCTGAGGCAGGACCCATGGAAAGTAAGACGTGCTCTCTGAAGTCAGCTTCCCATCCAAGAGGAAAGAGGGGAACGAGGAAAATAATGCCTAGTTTTCTTCCAGAGTCCCAACAGACAAGTCATTTGCTGTCCCTGGGGAAAAACAGGAGTATTATGCTAACAGAGATGTGTATGAATCATGCCTTGTATTTTCTGTGCTTCTGGTGCTTTGACATCTGGAGCCTTGCTGACCCTGGAGGGGCTGCTCCTGCCAGGGTGATCTCCTTCCAAGAGACGGTGAACACCTAGCCCTTGTGCACACCTTTCCAACACAAATCAAATAATCCCATCCCCCAACAACCTCCTGTATTGGGTCCTCACTCTGGGCCACCAGCACCCTGCCCAATCGCCCCAGAACCAGGTTCCAGACAACCAGGGAAAGCCCCCAGCCTCAGAGCCCTGAAATGATTCAAATTAGCCAGTCCAGTGAGGGGAGGGTGTAGCTCAGTAGTAGAGCGCATGCTTAGCATGCACAAGGTCCTGGGTTCAATCCCCAGTACCTCCATTTAAATAAATAAACCTAATTACAATACCCTCCACCCACTGCAAAAAAAAAAAAAAAAAAATAGCCAGTCCTGAGCCTGCTTGCCCTGTCTTGACTGTTCCTTCTTAAAGAGACCGCAGTAAAGGCTCCTGCCACAGCTCCTCAGTCTCTCTCTGCCTTTGACCGACCTGGTGCTTCCCCGAGTAGTGGCCCCTCCATGTCATGGTGTGCCCTTCCTCCTGGGAACTGTGAGTGACAAATTGTCTTTTCCACATCAGTTGTCTCCTACTCCATTGGCCTTATCATACATACCCAAATAATCATAAACCGACATTTTATTTTATTATTAAAAAATAATTTTATTAGAGGCACTGAGGATTGAAGGCAGGACCTCATACACACGAAGCACGCATGCTACCACTGAGCTATACCCCTCCCCACCATAAACCTACATTTCAAAACAAGGTCTGTCCACACGGGAGCAGGGAGGAGACATCTCTCATAAGAACGTTAACTCTGACTGTTCACTCTGGGGCTTGTCGAGCAGGCTGGAGGCTGAGACTGTGTATATGTTGTTCTAGTCACCCCCGTGCCTTCCTGCTGCAAATCCTGTTCAACTGAATAAACCTGGCTCCATTACCTTGGTAGACCCAAAGGCAGGGCCATGTGGCATCTGAGGGAGGCTCTGGAGCCAGACCAGGCTTGGGTCCCAGCCCCAGCAATGCCTGTCGCCATGAGCTGGGGTGAGGTGCTTAACCCCGCTGTGTCTGAGTTTGCTCACTGGTAAAAATGGGTTAATGAGAGTACTTCCTTAGGGCTGTCCTGGAACAGAAGTGCTCAGTAAATGTGGTCCTGCCAAAACAAACTCTAGTCCCACATAAGGAAAGGACAGTCTGGCAGAATTCGTTGGATCCTTCTAGAAACTGCTTCCTATTCGTATTTCCATCTTCCCAGCCCCTAACTCCTTGAGAGCTTTCTCTATATTTATGTCCCTCTATGGACTGTGGCTTTTAGCACCTCACCCTTCAGCCTCCCAGCATCACCTGGCAGCTCCCAGTGTGCTCCCAACACCCTGCGGCTGACTTTTGGACCACAGACTCGGACCTGGCTGCTGCTGGTTTATTTTCAGTACCGACCTTGAGTGCCCTCGGGTTTTATTTCTGTTCTAGTTTGCTCAGCAAGCGATTTGTCTCTTTGTTTCTAAGCAAGAGGTGCTGGCGTCCAACCTTCACTGCAAACTCCCCACCTCCCTCCCCAACACTGTCCTGACCCCACGTCCTCCAATGTCCTCTGCAGACAGCTTCCTTCACTCCGTGCCGCTGCTCCTGGGTCATTGTTTCCTCCCTCTGTCACCTTTTTCCTCAACCATTAAATAGCCCAACTTCTCCCACTCATTAAAGATAACAGCGCCTCCTCCCTGCCCCCACCCCCATCTCTCCATCTCACCCCATCCCCTGACAGCGCCGCTGCCAACACTTCTCCAACCCTGCGTCTCTCCTGCCCCTGCCTCTCACGCTCAGCTCACATCAGCGTGACTACCTGTCCACCTCTGGGTCTAGTTCTGCCAAAAACGGTTCAGTGTGACCTTGAACCAGGCTCATCTCTCCAGGCATCAGATATTCTGTGAAAAGGCAGGGGGGTGGGGTAAGTCTTCAAGTCCTTTCTCACCCTTTACAATGGTAAGGAATTGTTGCTGTTAATCCCATGTCCCTGGGGAAGGGTACAGCTCAAGTGGTAGAGGACGTGCTTACCATGCACAAGGTCCTGGGTTCAATTCCCAGCACCTCCTCTAAAAACAAATTAGTAAATAAACTTAATTACCACCCCTCAAAAAAAAATTTTAAGTTCCTATTGCTGCGTTTATAGTAATTTCCACTTAGATTAAATGTAAAACTAAAGGATCATTCTAAAGACAATTGCTACAAGGGAAAGCGATAAGGAGTATTAATCATTTCTTGTAATGGAACGTAGTGCTGCCGTCTCTGGCTGTGGCAGTGGTGGGTGCTTAGTGCTTTGAAATTCAGTGCATTCTCGTGCCTAGGGGTTGAAATCTGTACTCAATTTGTGATTTTTGCCAAATGAAAAAATGACACCTCTTCATCTATTCACCTGTTCTATCTGAATATGAAACAATAAAAAGAACATTAAAATGGAATACATTGCCCTATAGAACAAAATACAAGGGAAGGAAGGGTATCATTCAGAGAGAGGGGTGCCATTTCTCTCCTATCAAGAAAGATCTGGGTATCATTTAGACATAAGTGTAAAATGATACTATGTTTTTTTAATCCAGCTCATAGGTATATGAGTATTGCTGACAATGAATCACCGGAAGTGAATGGTTCTTAGTGGTGATGACACATTACGTTTGGGTACGGGAACTACAGACTGGAAACATAGGTATTTTCTATGTGACGTGGAACAGTGGGGACTTCAGTTCTACAAAAGCAAGTCTAATGGTATTTCTTTCCTCTTCTCACCATCACATTCCACTGACTAGACAGCTCTGTCTTCCAGTCAGGCCACCAGGGTGCTCTCCTTCCTAACCCTCTCCTCTGTCTTTGACAGAAGGACCTTTGAGTGGAGAACATTTCCTGAACTCCCAGATACATGATATTAGTCTGTGATAAAGGAGTAAGGCCAGCGGAAATTTCCTGTGTGAAGTCTGTTTCAGAGGGAGGCCCATGCAGAACTCCTCACTATAAAAGACTTCAGGACCAGAAGTGGGAACAGAATGGGGGGAATGAATATGTTTGACATTTACAGAGCACCTTGTAATTGTACATATCACGTTCTCTGCATTCTGTTATTTTATCAGTACAGGCAGTCACCCACACCAGGTGAGCTTCTGTTATTTTTTGTGGATTGTTGATTTAAACTTTTTTGAAAACAAAATTAAAACTGAATACAATAGAATTGTTGTTTTTTTAAAAATGTCAAGGAGTTGGGAGAACACAGAGGATGTAAAGGTCGGTCTGCGTTCACGTGGTCAGCTCCTGCTCCTGTTTAGTCTGACTTCCCGCAGAGTGTGATTTGAGAACATAGCCCCCATCCCCAAGGATCTTCCTCCAGCCTCATCACTATATGGGACCACTTACCAAGATGGTGGTAGCATACCAATAGATGATCATTTATTGACAGCATTCAGTTGTTCTATCCATGGACATTGTTCACTTCTTGTATTTGCTCAATCTGCTCCTTCAGTCTAGAATGACTTCCCTGACTTATTTCTGTATCTGTCAAATTTTAACTCAAACCTTTCCAGACACACCCTCTCCCCACTGTTGTGATAAATCCTGTCTTCCTTCCTGTCTGATATCTTAAAAGGCATGAACCATGTCTCAGTCATACTACAGCCCCCATTATGACAGTCTTTGAATACATATGAGCTCATCACAAGTTTTTGAACCGAGTATATTTAAGACAAAAGGATTAACAACCCCTCCAGGGTGCTACCTACCAGGATGAAGCACTCCTGCTTTGCAGTGATTAGCTAAGTCAACTATAAATTGCCTACAGGGAAAAACATTGAGAGATAATGGTTATATAATGCAGAATAAACTTGGAACCAAACAGTCAAAGATTAAATACAATGTGTTGGGGAGAGTGCTTTGTTTTCTATTTAATAAAGTGTCAATATGAGATTATTTTAGAGATTGCATTTGCTATACCAGCAGCTACCCAAATGGTTCCCACCTCCTCCTTTTAGCTTGGCCTTCAAGGAGAAAACAATTTCAGGGTTTTAGTTTCTAGCCTACCCACTTTCTGTACGCAATTGTGGAACCAGAAAAACAAGATCCCTCTTTAAAGAAACCACAGTGAGGTTGGTGATTAAGTTATATTATAGCTTGGTGATTAAGTTATATTATAGCTTTTCCCTCTGTTGACAACAATCGAATAGCTAATTAACGATCAATCCATTACTTCAGAGTTTTTCTAATAATCTGCTTCCTGACAATTATAAGTAGGGAAAAATGTTTTGCAAATAGCAGTTCTAAGACCCCGAATCACTTTCTAATTCTGCTGTTTTTCCTCTGGTCCACAACATTCACTCCCGGTGTATCATCCCTGAGGAAAATTTAACCCTTTGTTTACTCAACCAAAAGGAACATCCACACTGTCTTGCCACAGCTTAGGAAACTGTTGAACCATTTCATTTAGTTCCTTGCTTTCCAAAAAATGAACCACAGGTCCAAACTGGGCATTTGTTGGTTGCCCCCATCTCTGTATAGTCTTCTGAGTCATCACAGTAATTCTGCAGGGTGGGGCTCACCCCTAAGCTCAGAGAAATTGGCTATTCAAAGTCTGTAAGTGGAAGAACTGGGATTCCAGCCGAGGTCTGACTTCATATGAAATAACTGTACCATCTTGAGTGCTGATCTTTTACAATGGAGAAAATGAGCCCACAGTCCCCCCTGCAACTCAGACCTTTGATTGCATCCTTTGGGTCTCCTTAGCTACTTTCCCACCCCTCCCCTCCATCCTGTGAACTTCTCATTTGCTTCTTCTTCTCAGGCTGTTAGTAGATGTCCCAGATTAGCCCTGGGAGGATGGCCAGGTGAAGGAGAAAGAGTAGGATGAGAAGGAGGACTGGGAGCAGTTCCGCCAATGCCCGCCTTCTTACAAAGAGACAAGATGTCTCGCAGATTGCTTGCCTTCCTACAGCTTTTTCCTTTTTTGTCCGTGTTCGTGACTAATTCTCCACACAAACTCTAATAATTCATGTGTTAAGCCATGGGGCACACACCAAAGTGCTGTAGAATTGATGGCATTTTTGTTGAGTCAGATTGTCATAGGCTGTCATTACTACGAAGACCTTGATGTGATTTATAGCTACCTTTAGAAGAAAAAAAAATCCCATAGCATTGTTTTTTCATTCATCCTTGATCTGATGTTAAATCGATTCAAGCACAGTCTGTTAATAAAATGAGAAAAATCTACCCAGACATGTAGGTTACACATTAATCATGTTAGAACTGGACAATTTTCCTGGAGACATAAAAGGTTTTAACACAAAAGATTTCTAATTTCCTCTAAATTTTATGTAGAGTCCAGATAATGTGAGCTTTTATTCTTAGCTAACAGATATAGAAACACAAAGTGAAGAAGGAAACAGTTTAAATGATTGTTTCTCTAGTAAAGGCCATTCCCTCAAGTCAAAATGAAGCCTCTTTATATAAACTACTATATAAAAAACAGATAAGCAACAAGGTCCTACTGTAGAGCACAAGGATCTACACTCAATATCTTGTAATAACCTATAATGAAAAAGAATATGAAAAGATATATAGACAGATATAGATATAGATATTTGAATTATATACTGTATACCAGAAACTAACACAACATTGTAAATCAACTATACTTCAGTTAAAAAGAGAGAGAGAAGATCCTTTAAAAGTGAGTTAAGACATGCTGGATCTTCTGCTTGCTAATGCTTTTCCCTTTCTGGCATTAACACTGTATGTTGCGGAAATGGCTGGTGGAGAGGTTCTACCCCAGGGTTGCTGGAAATGGTCACCTCCAGCTGTTTCCTAATACAGCTAGAGGACTTTACCATATCTATGGGTTGAATAGTGTTCCACAAATTCATACGTTGAAGTCTTAACAACCAGTACCTCAGAATATGACCTTATTTGGAGAGAGTCTATACAGAGGTAATTACGTTAAACTGAGGTTGTTAGGGTGGACCCTAATCCAACAGTGAGGGAAATCTGGACACAGACAACCAGACAGGAGAATGCTTTGTGAACATGAGGATCTACAAGCCAAGGAACAGAGCCTTCCTACACAGCCCTCAGAGGGAATCAGCCCTGCCAACATCTTGATTTTATACTTCTGACCCCCAGAACTACAAAAAAATTAATTTCCATTGTTTAAGCCACCCAGTTTGTGGTGCTTTGTTGTTGCAGTCCCGAGCAAACTAATACATCATGTACTTTAATGTTGTGGGGGAGGAATACATTTTCTTCTGCCCTTCTAGGTTCCTCTGGCTGGTCTAAGAATCAAGTTGACATGATTAACCAGAGAAAAATCAAAGTGTAATGACATGTACACATGGGATAGACCCAAGAGAACTAAATCACTAAGATGGCCCAAGCCCTCACTTTAAATGCCATCTTAAGCTAAAAACAAAAAAGCAGTGGGCTTGGGACTTCAAAGGGGAGGAAGGCAATTCACATAGTGATGGAAAAACAGATGTTTGGTAAACGCAGTAAAGAGACAAGGGGACACAGGGTGGACACTGATCTCCAGGTCCTGCTGAGTTTCCCCCTCCACACCTAGCCCATGTTCCTGGCAGAGGCCCCTGCTGGTAGTGCTTTTCCAAGAACAAGGCCTTTATCTAAAATTTTCTTAGGTAGTTAGGAGACCGGTCAAAGTTTCCTTTTGAGTCTTTTGGGCCTTGATTGTTTTCAGTTCAAAATAATCTACATGCCAAAGAGACATTTTGAGGTGGCAAGTTTTACTCCCCTGCAATGTCCCTCATCACCAAAAGGGCTGTGAGGAATTAACAGATGATCATATTGAAATTCAAACAAAGAGATTAACAGGTTCACACAGAAAGTTCTATTTCTCCATTCTAAAGCAATAATAGCAAGAAGGTCTTCTTTGATTTAACAATAGCTCTTTTTCTTTTACGATTTCTTTCATATATGTATATATATAAAATATCATTTTATTTAATTATTTATTTACTTTTTTGGTGAGGGCAGCTAATTAGGTTTATTTATTTATTTTTTGTTGGAGATACTGGGGATTGAACCCAAGACCTTGTGCAGGCTAGACACACACTCTACCACGGAGCTCTACCCTCCCCACCAACTGTAGCTTTGCTGGAAGAAAAGAAATACCTTCATATTAATCTTATTTATCTATAATGAGATGCCTGTAATAGTATTAACTAACATTTCTAGGGGGAGGGTAGAGCTCAGTGGTAGAGTGCATGCTTCGCAGGCATAAGTTCATGGTTTCAATCCCCAGTACCTTCATTAGGAATAAATAAATACCTAATTACCTTCCCCCCACCAAAACCAAAACAAAACAAATTTCTTTGAGTATTTATGTTACTGAACCAGTTTGTTTGCCTAACATACAGCAAGCCAAACACGGAGGTTTGCAGCAGAGAAAAGGTTCATTTCTTGAGGTGGACCAGCTAGGAGACAGGAGAACAAATCTTAAGTATGCCTCCCCCCCAAAATGGGGTTCAGGGATATTTAGAGGATGAAGAGGCATGGTAGTCTAAGGAGTGAGGAAAGGCAATGGGAGGTAAGGAAAGTGAGGTAACCGGTGGTCTGCCCAAGCATCATCAAGCATCATGGCTCTTCATGGGATGCATGTTTGGAAAACGACTTTCACATGTTTTAAGGGTGGAGTTTGGTGCCCTCTGATGTCAAAAGGTCATCCATTGGATGCTCACGCAGGCCCAATTGAAGGGTCAGTGGTCTCAACTGGTCTGAACTGGGCAAGAACTAGCTCCAACTTCCTGAAAAATAACTTAAGCCACCAATACTATAATGACCCACAGGTCAGAGGTGTTATCTACAGGAAGCTAATGGGAGTTTAGTGTAAAATCAATTAAAAGTAAACGAGGCAGGTTAAGGTTTGGCTGGCCTCATCAGGGTAGCCCTCAGTTTCAGTTGTGAGTATCAGGTAGTATTCTTCACTCTTTAAGTGTATTAACTAATTTCAGAAGGGATACTGCATTCCTAGGAGGGAACTACCTTACAGATGAGAAAATTAAGGCACAAAAGGTGAAGAACTCGCCTGATTTCACACACCTGATCAGGGGCACAGCTGGGTTTGTCATGACCTTATAAAAAGAAAGTTGGGGGAGGCCTGGGCACAGCACACATTTGGTAATTTTTGTCTTAGCTGAAATGGAAGTCTTTCTCTTCTGATTTGATGCTACTGTCTTCCCCGCTGCACCAGGTAAATATAATCTTTGTAGGCATGATCTTCATAGTGAGGAGTTAAATATGTGTCTGAAAATTGGTGATAGATTTTGGAGGGGATGGGGAATGTGGTATGTCGACTTAAAGAAAAATGCATAGCGTAAGAGTTGCCAGTTAAATTCTATTCAGGATCTTAATGAGAACTATAGCCAGGGAGACAGCCACTCAGGAACTCTGTTTCAAAGAGACCAGGAGGAGGCTTGTTTATAAATGATTTTATATGATTTTTATTTTTGCTAGGGAATACATACAGTCAAGCATACATCTTAGTAAAAGGTTACTGTTAGTCACAAAGAACAGATATCTGAAGTTAATGATTATAGTGCTTTTCTACATATGGGAAGATGCAAAAAGCTATTCATTAAAATTCTTCCTGAAATGCATCTAACTATCTAAGGGGCCTGCTTGTCCAAAGCACAGCATTCTGTTCATCGTCTTTAATTTCCTCAGTCTGCAGCACAGAGTGCAGTCAGTCAGTGAGTACAGTGGGTTAATCTTTGTAGACCCAGCTGGTAAGCACAACACTCTCCCATCTTCTTTTGTTTGCAGGTATCATGTAGACCTCACACTATACACCCAAGTGAATCCCTTGTTTGTTGCACCCAAGTGAATCCCTTGTTTGTTGCACCCAAGTGAAACAAAACTATAAGAGAAGGAAAAAAAATGGAAAATATATATTTGTTCTCAAGATGGAAATTTCAGGGAGTCAAAGCACAGAAAGAAACCATAAAGAAAAAAAAAAAGATGGGTACAACAGAATACAGAACATCTGTCCTCAATTAACACATCTAAAAAAAACAGAAATAGATAAAATGCAAAACCCGTTTGGAATGTTTATTGTAATTGCTGGGGAAAAATGAAGAGTAAAATCTCCAGTTCATCCTGGTAAATCACCAATGTGCAAAATATAGATAACAGTTTTATTACTGAATTCACACTAGAAAGGATTTCCACGCACATCCCAGGTACTATGCTAATGAGATCACAAAGATGGACAGAAACCCCATCTCTGTGTGTAACCCTCCCCCATGTTCCCAGGACTCATGGTAATTTGCCCTCCGGTAAGAGGACTTAACACCACATGTTAACTTTCCCCTGGTAGTTCAGGTAGCCATTTATGCTAGTGAATTGCCTTTGTTGGAAGGAACAATAAAACACCTGCTTGTATCTCTAAGACAAGCAGGAGATTTAGAGCAAGGAGTCCAAGTTAAACTCCCACGGTGACTGGGAGTTAGAGGCACTCTCTCCCTTAATGTTTGCTTTTCAGAAAGAGAACCCCAGTCTCTTAAGAGGAACATTCTCGAGTCCTAAGGCTGGCAAGAGGCTTATTTAGCGTCTAAAAAGACTTAGTTACATATCAAAGGCATAGAGGAAAGTTCTAAACATTATTTCCAAGGAAATGTTCTAGAGAAAAGAAGTAGGGGAAGCCTTTTTCCCTTTCAGCAAATTCAAGAATTTGCTAGGAAAATTCATGTTGTTTTTTTCTTTTACTCTTACACAGACCAATGGTAACATCTTTCATATATAAAGAGTTCTTAAAATCAACTGGAAAAAAGATAAGCATATGAATAGAAAAATAGACACATGATATAAAAAGATGACGCATGAAAGGGGAAATTTAATTCATTAAATATATGAAGAGATGAAGAAGATCCTTTCACTAATTATCCAAGAAATGCAAATCAGGATGAGATTTCACATTCACCAGTCAATTTGGCAAAAGCATGGAGGAAAAAGAGACTACCCAATGTTGACTTGGGTTTTAAGGAAATGAGATGCCTTTATAGACTCTGCCAGTAGGACCATAAATGCGTACAACTTTTCTGGGGCGGGAGGTGGGCAGGTTGGCAGTGGGTGTCAAACTCCTAAATGTTCAAAATTCTGCCTTCATTGGTTCATACAAATCAAAAATATCAGGGATGTACATAAAGATTTATGTGTAAGTATATTCTTTGGGGCATTATTTAAATTACTGAGAAATGGGGAAACTTCAATAAAAGAATTCATTCAATTTTGGCATACATGATATAATATTGTGTAGCTATGAAAATCTGATTTTCATAACATGTTTAACAACCAAAATGTTCATGATGTAAAGGGCATGAAGAGGAGAAAAATACTTGAATTTATTAGCAATTGCTATCTCTAGGTAGTGTGCATGACTGTGAGGTTATTTTTCTCATCTTATGTTTCCTTCCAATAAATATGAATTTATAATTGAAAAACACCTACATTTTCAGAAAAAGTTGTTTATGCAGAGACAGTAACACAAAAAGACTGAACCAGCTGACATCCACGGTCCATGCCAGCTGAGCTGTTTTCAAGTGTACGATCAGCTAGAGGTCTTGGCAGCCAGGAATGACAGCTCCAGACTGGTGACCTCTCTTTCTTTCATATTCTTAGTGCACTGCTGTGTGTCCCTATGCTATCTCGTGTCAAAATAAAAGTTACAGATGAAGAGAACTTTGAAGATGATTTGGCACATTCCCAAATGTCGCAGCTGAGATAAGTAAGCCCAGAGAGACTGATTAAGTCAGCATTTATTTCTGAATTCAGCTTTTTTTAGGATGCAACTGAGACAGGAGGGAAGTGGGTAGGACACAGGCATTAAAGAATGAGACAGCAATTGAAGATTTGACTCCCAGTGGACCTTGAGGTCCAAGATGGCAGGAGATTTGACCTCCACTCGACCTTGAACTTCATTATATGCTCACTGTAATATATTAACATGGTAAATGGCACTCCCATGGGTGCCATGACAGTTTCAAGTCTGACCATAAATGGTCAAAAAGTAGGTGGTGACCTGGGAACCCCAGCCTCTTCCCCAAAGTAGTTGGAATAATCCTCCCACTTGTTAGCATATGAAGTTGCCGAGCCCATAAAACCTAACACCACCACACCCTTGGCCTGTTTCTCTCTCTTGCCTTCAGAGATGGCCCGCACTCTGTCTATGGAGTGTGTATCTCTCTGAATAAATCTACTTTTACTCTACTAAGGCTCGCTCTTGAATTCTTTCCTGGGCAAAGCCAAGGACCCTCACTTGTTGGAAAGTGTCTGCACTCACAAGAGGAAAAGAAATCCCCAAAACAACTATACCCCTTTCTACGTGTTCATTTGGCTAGTCTTGTAGGCTTCACTAACAGTGCCCCGTTAAATTCATGGACTAACGTGGGAACTGTATGAAAGGAAGCTGTTCTATATTTTAAAAAATCAGTATGAGTTCTGTACAGGCCGTGGAAGCAGAAAATCTTTTCAAAGATTCATGCATGTTCGGAAGCTTGGCATGTATTTTCTTGTGACCATACTGATTAACATACGATTAAGACAAAACTGCTGAGCGTCCTATTAAGTTATTAGAGAGGGACAGTTATGAGGTTAAGTTAGAGTTGTAATCAGATTTCTTTTGGTTTCTATCATTTCCAGACTTAAAAACTCTTCCTAAGAAAAGGGGGCATTTCAGGTAATAAATCATGATGATCACCGTCAAAGATTTGCTAACATTTGGTAAGAGTTATTCTAATTTAGTATTAAGAGTAGCTACTTAAAAAGTCAGAGAAAACTTTCAGTTCTGCAGAGTACTGGCCCACCGTGCGGGACATGAGACGCAGCTTTGGCTTTTTGGAGAAATGTGTTCACTCTTTCAACATACCTTTACTGTGTGTCAGAGGCAGTGTTAAGCATTGGAGATGTAATGTGAATGGGACACCATCTCTTCCCGTGAGGGGTCATGGATATGGGAGCATCACAAACAAAAATAGAAAGAACAACCACAACAACAAAAAACTGCTAGGATTTAATGATATAATATCTCAAAATTTCATTTTCTATCACAGGTAGAGTCTGAGTCTTTCTTCTGCTCTCTTAATTCCCAACATAGTTGTGGGTTTCCAGAATATAATTGGGCTAATTCATGGAAGTAAGAAAACTGCAAAGGAATGGATAAATTCATCATTAAGTGAAGTACAGAGCCAGTCTCTAAGGGCAGGGAGGTTTTCTCTGTTTATTTTATTTTTCCTACCTCATCATCTCACTGTAAGGTTGCCCTGACGACACAGAGCTCTCAAAAAAGTACTGAGTGAATGAATGAGCTGGGTTTTTCTGGTATTCTTCCTAGAGGTAGGTCTCTTAAGCCTATCTTGATAGATAAATGGTACCCTGGTGGTCCTACTTACTACAGATTTCCCATATGAACACTGCTGGGTTGCCACGGTGATTTTAACATATGACTGCTTTCCAGTTTTGTTTTATTTTTTTTCTAGTTGCAACCTAACTACTTCTGTGTTCCGTATGTGGGGAAAGAGCCAGAAAGACAGCAATAACATTCCAATCCCAGTGCTATTTAAAAACCAAGAAATAACATTTCTCATTGCAATATCACGTCCTTAGAAGGGAATCTTAAACTTACCCTTTTCATCCTCTTTCCATATAGTTTCCTTCTATTGTTTCAAGTACATAGAAATATATTTCAAGTCAGAAAATGATACAAATTATACCATTGGCATAAGAAGGAAAACTTTTCTGTTGCACCTTCGATCATCGGGTTGATTTTAAAACCCTAGAACGAAAGGATGTTGGGAGGAGGAGGATTTTCTCATAAAAGAGAGCAAATACAGTATGTGTTCTCTTTGAACTGCAGCCGGTAGGAAATTAAGATGGAATGGCATGCCTTAATATAAATACATCCAGGTTTGCAAACCTCAGATAGCCAAGCAATTTCCTCTGTTAGTCAAATGTGGTCATGTTTAAAGGAGACCATTCATTTTTCCACAGCTAAGAGAAAGGAAAACAATGTAAAAGCAGCTTAACAACCTCAGAGTTTAATTTCCTGGTTATAACATCTGACTAAGTATGCTTTCAATATTGCCTTTTTAGAGGGTCTTAATTTCCCAGCTTCAACATAGCAAACAATTTAGCACAGATTTAAGAGACTATAATCAAAGAAATGCAAGAGGAGAGATGAAACAGGGAGGGGAAGGCAGGAAATGGGGCACAGAGGTGGGGGGAGAAAAAATAAAAGGATGAGGAATGAAGGAATTTATAGATCGAATCATTCAGCTTAAGAGAACTCTCCCGTTTTCCTTTAAAAGCTTTAGGATTTTAGCTTTTATATTTAGACATATGCTCTGTCTCACATCAACTTTTGTGTATGGTAAGAGATAGGAGCTGAGGTTTTTTTTTTTTCCCCCTGTATGGACATCCAGATATTCCAGTCCTGTTTGTTATAAAGACTTTCCTTTCCCACTGGATTACTTTGGCTTCTTTGTCGTAAAGCTAATTTGACCACATAAAAGACAATTTTTATCAGTTCTCTATTTTGTTCTTCGATGTAGCTGAAATATAATTTTTATTAATTTATTGATTTAATGGAGGTACTGGGGATTGAACCCAGGACCTCATGTATGCTAAGCACACGCTCTACCACTGAGCTGTACCCTCCCCCATGAAATATCATTTTTATATTTAAAAAAATCTCTTTTGTGTCCACTTTGTGTTTCAGATGCTTGTTCTAAGGAACTATTAGGGAGGGGGACAAAAGATAAGCTAAAAGTGGAAACTGAACAAATATGAGTATGCTTCTTAGCCATAATTCTATCTTTAATGCAAATTTATGTAAGGTTCAAAGAAATATTTAAATAGACAGCAGGAGGGTAGTAAGGAAGACTGGACTGAGTTCAATAAAATACCTGGTTGAAATCCCCCAATTGTGTAGTGGTCTAATTGTCATTTCATGCTTATTCATTGTTTATATTTCTATAGGACTTCTGTAGCAGAGTTTTTAATATAGTGTTCTTGGATTGCCTAAATCCAGTTCCTGGATAACATTCATTTTAAAATTTCTATGCACTTGACAAATACAGACAAGAATTTATAGGTAATAGTGCTGTAACTCATATTACAGAATGAATTAAAATTGTATTTAAGCTAGATGCAGTTTAATGCAATAGGTTGTGTTTGGTTGGAATAAAACATTTACAAAAAGTAATCTGTGCTCTGTAACTGTCATAGATACACATATTTTTTTATCAGTTCATTATTTTTCTCATTATTCTCATTATTCCTCATTATTCCTTTATATATATAAATAGCCTATATATATTTATATAAAATATAAATAAAATAGATACTAAATATAAAATTAACCAAATATATATTTATGCAACTATATATATCGATGGCCCTGCACAATACTGTGAAGAAAATTGACTGCAAAAGCCTACCTCACACCACCTTCTCTGATTTTCTGCCCATCGACAAACTTCTCCCCATATTTTGCAAAGACAAAATCCACAGCAAAGGTCCACATTGTCAGCTTTTCTTTTTTTCCCAAATTGAACATTGTATTACCGTGGTAGTTGTCTTTGTAACATGTGCACAGACACTCACACACTCAGAATGATCTGTCTGGGGGTAAAAAAGGCTAAGCATGGCTAAGGGGAAAATGGGGAAAAAAATTCCTGGTAGGTTTTCATTCTTGTAGGCAATTATGTCCACATCACTTACCAAGATATTGCCAAACCTGTCCAAGGAAGCAGAGTTTGAGAAGGAAAGAAAAAAATCTTGGGAAAAAGTTAACAGGGGCCTAGCAGAGCTCTCAATATGAGATATATATATCATATAATCATGAATATAAATATATGTTTTGTTAATTTTATATAAAATATATAAATATAAAATATTTATAAACATTTGTATTTCTAGAAATATTTATTAATATATAAAACATATAAATATTATATGTAAATATATTTAGATTTATACAATATAATGCTTTATATTTATGCCTATAAACATATAAATAGGTATTTATACTTATATAAATATATATTTATATATAATGTTTATAAATCATATGCAAATACGTGTAATTTTATATATATAAAATATGCTTATATATATTTATATAAATATATACTTATATAAATATATATGGTTATCTTATATAAAAGGTTATCTTCTATAAAAGCACTGTAAATACTATTAGTAGCATGTCTGTTCATTGTTACTAATTCTAAAGCATTTGCGAAAATATCATTCTTATGTTGCAGTCTATGTGAGTTTCTCACTGCAGAGGTAGAATCTCCGTCAACAGGCTGATTTTAAAGCCTGGCTCACGTCAGAGTCTGTTTCAGTCAGGTGTGTTGATCAGAACACGGATCCCATAAGATTTTTGCTTCAGGTTGCGTCTCCTCATTTTCCCACAACCTCAGTTAACTTCTTTTCGAGAAAATCCCCAATCCCATGTTAAAAGTTGAATGCCAAACCTGATAGAAATCTTGAATGTGCACTGTTCTGAAATGAAAGAGAAAGAATAAATACAACCACTACTAAAAACATAGTAAACACACGCTGAGATGACGTGATCAGCCAAATATTCACATTGTTATCTGAATTGTCTCTGTTAACTTTGTTGAGAAATGTAGACATGAAGATCAATCACTACTGTCTCTTTATTTGGCCATTAAAAATAGTATGCCAGCTCTAATTTGTTATGTTGAATTAACGCAAACTTATCCCCTTAGAAAGTCTCCTGTTTAAGTGAAGCCAATACACTTAGCCACATGAATCTTAAGTATTTTCAATGATGCCCTGTTGGAAAATGCCGAGTTTGGTTGAGACGGAGTGAAGAAAAGAAAAACATCAGTCTCACTAATAGTTGATTCTCATGTTGGACACAGTGGATTTCTAAAGTGGGAAGGTCATTCCTTGTTTCTGATGAAGGGGGTCCAACTTTCTGTACAAAATGTTTTGCAATTATAATTTCACAAATGAAAATTTTACGATTATAAACTCAGCATCGAGTTCCTAAGGCAATATTTCCCTTAGTCTCCTGGTGCATAACACACACATAATCACTTTTCATTACATGGTCTAGTTGACCATGAGATATCCTCATAGCATTTCAAATTGTGTAGAGGAAATTCCTAAACTGGGTATAATATAAACCTGGGGTGGGGGTGAAATACTCTATTTGTGCTCACTCTAATGCAAGACAAAGTAATGAAAGGAGAGAATGTAAATTTTTATCTTTATTTACCACTGAAATCACTATGGGTGATTAATTAATATAGAGCAATAATGTATTACTTAATTACAGCTGGATTAATTATGTCTTAGGGAGGGACTTTGGGGTTTTTTTGGTCTTCTGTCATCTTTTCATTCTGTTTCAGTCTCTTTCTTCTTGGAAATGGAGCCTGACCTGGGTTGGGGAGGAGTGTTGGCCCAAAATCAAGCGTTAAAGGTTACATTCTTAAGGAGTTGGGACTCATGGGATACCTGTTTCAAAGAAAGAAGAAAAGACTGGCCAAGAAGGAAAACTCAAGCTTTGATGTTTTTCTTTATTTACTTACTTATTTTTTAGGAGCCTTGATTTTTTTAAGGCTCCCACAGAGGAGTGTGTGTCACAGCATAGGTTCTAACCATTATATATTTTAGATAAATGTTACTTTGAGTCATATTAAATTGCTTGTATTTGACTATCATTTTATGTGTAAAAACAGCAATTTCATATGATTCAACTGAATATTTTGAAGTGTAAAATGCTTGCTATAAAGCCCAAGTAAAGACATGGAATCTGGTGTTGCCACTGTGGAAAACAATATGGAGGCTCCTTAAAATACTAAAAACAGAGTTACCAGATGATCCAGCAATCCCACTCCTGGGCATGTATCTGGAGAAAACTCTTAATTCGAAAAGATACATGCACCCCAATGTTCACAGCAGCATTATTTACAATAGCCAAGACATGGAAGCAACCCAAATGCCTACTGACAGATGACTGGATAAAGAAGATGTGTTATATATACACAATGGAATACTACTCAGCCATAAAAAATGAAATAATGCTATTTGCAGCAACATGGATGGACCTAGAGATGATCATACTAAGTGAAGTAAGTCAGACAGACAAAGACAAATCTAATATGATATTACTTATATGTGGGATGTAAAATATAATACAAATGAACTTATTTACAAAACAGAAAAACTCACAGACAAAGAAAACAAACTTATGGTTACCAGGGGGCAAGGGAGTGAAGGATAAATTAGAAGTTTGGGATTAGCAGATACACACTACTGTATATAAAATAGATAAACAACAAGAACATAATCCTACTATACAGCACAGGGACTATATTCAATATCCTGTAATAAACCATAATGAAAAAGAATATATATACACTTTGAGTATGTGTGTATATATATACACACACAACTGAATCACTCTGCTGTACACCAGAAATCAACACAACATGGTAAATCAACTAGATTTCTAATTTTAAAAACAGATGTGGGGTCATTACAAGTTTATGATGATTTATATGCCAAATCCCTCAACTTTACCTGTTTCGCTTAAAGCATGGACATTTGGGGCATTTTCACTTCTTATAATTCTGGTCAGGTTTATTTGGATAAGATTAAAAATCACTACCAAAAGCTCCTCCTTCCCTGATCTTCAAGAGACTCATATGCCAAATTCATTCTAAGAGTCGCTCATTCAGGGAGGTTTCTGCCCTTCTGAAATCTGGCTTGAAAGGCAGTCTGTTAGATATGATAAAGATCTTAGAAGTACGGAGGTCTGTCAGGGCTTATTTTTCAGCAACTGTTCTTTTGTTGCCTTATTCTCATCATTGATTCCATGTCACACACTTTCATCTGCGTGTGTGTGGTCTTCAGCAAAGACAAGTGTATTTCTCAGTGATCTAAAAGTCCTTGGAAGGTGACAATGTATAGTGACCAGAAGCTCTTATTGCCAAGCCCTTGGGTTTCATTTTTAAATATATCACCAAGCGCATCACGGAGATTTCGTAGGTATGTCTCAGAGCAGCCTTATAGATACACACAATTCAAAGGGCAGGGGACCCTCTGGGACACTGAAAGAGCACTGAACTAAGATGCCCTTGAAAAAGCGCGTCTCTTGTTTTTAATTTACTCACCTAGAAAAACTGGATAATAATGCCTCACCTACTTCCACAGATACTATAATGAAATTCTAATGAAATTACTCTGATTGCATCTGATGAATGATCCCTACGGAAATGATCTACAGACTTTAAAGCAGCAAATAAAAGTGAAATGATTTAGGAAAACTGAAAGGCTTTTAAGAGAAAAAGAAGGGCTCTGAAAAGAATGGTCATTCTAGAGTGAAAACTAGCATGCCCCCTATGTTCAGTGAATAGTAACAAAGGCGGGGCCAGGCTGGTGTTGGTTTACTGTGACACTGTTTTTCAAGTTGAAAGTGACCATGTTTTTTGTATCCGGTGAGCAGTGGGGGAGGTAGAGGGTGACAGGGAGGGAGGTGAGCAGAAGCAGACAGGTGGACCACAGCCGGGAGCAGCCAGCCTTGAGATTCAGTGGTTGGTATGCTTACTATACTCATTGTCACAGAAACAGAAGAAACCGGGCTTAGCGAGATTGTGTAATTCTACGAAGGTCATGCTAATTGCAGGTGGTGGAATGATATCTGAAACTGGATGATCTGACTCAAAAGTCCAGGCTCTCAGCGCTCATGCCAGTGTGTTATAATTGTTTATCCTGCAATCTGCATGTCTGTTGAGGGTAGGAGGTCTTCGTTCTAAATACCCGGAATATTGCCTTATATCTGGAACAGAGTAGATATTTAGTACATTTTTTCTTTCACTTTTGAAAATCATTACTGTGGTTTATATTGTATGTATTTATTATACATACATAGTATGTAAAATATATTGTATGTATAATGCATGTATACATGTGTGTGCATATTGTGTGTAATTTACATACACTAACATTTATCTATTTTAAGTGTGCAGATTATAACTTTTGCAAATCATCATGCACGTTTCCACTCTTTCTCTTTTTGCTCGGATTCCTCCCTCTGCCTGAAGTGTGCAGATTATACATCAATCCAATCAGGATATCCAATATTTCCCTCTCCTCAGAAGTTTCCTCATGCCCCTTTGCAGTCCGTCTCTCTCCCACCGCAGGCAACTACCAACCTGGTTACCACTGTGGGTAACTTTCACCTGCTAGAATTTTATATTTATGAAATTATACAACACATGTTACTTTGTGTCTACCTCCTTCACCCAGCACACTGTTTTCAGATTCATCCATGTGGTTATGTGTATGAGGACTTCATTTCTTTTTATTACTGGGGATACGCCGTTGTATGAATTCATACAATTTAAACAAATTGAATTATGAGTGATGCTACAATCAACATTTGAAAACACACATTTTGGTGACTGCTTTCTTTTTTTCTTCTTATTTTTTTAGAGCTCTTTCTCATTTTTTCAGCTTTATTGGGGTACAAGGCAGACAAATTACTGACCGACACCTCGAACTTGAGTGGACTGAATTGTGTGCTTTGTTTCCATAGGCTCCCTATTTAAGGTCAGCTGATTAGTAACCTTAATTCCACCGGCAAAGTCTGTTTATGGCAGTGCCTAGATTTGTGTTTGATTGAACAGTCAGGGGACAGAACTCTCTGGGGATCTCTTTAGAACCCCACTTACCCCTCTGCTCTGGTGTCCTGATGCAGCACTGCAGGGGGTGGGGGGTGCTATGGTTAGTAGGGAGTGATCGCCAATGCAGCAGTTTTGCTTTCAAAGAAGGTACTGGACAAGCATAGAAAATGCCAGAGCAAAACTCTGAATTCTTGTGGGGACTAAAACATACCATGGCTATCCCACTAATTTTGCATACCGTGTGAACGGCTCAGACACCACAGGGAGACACACAAAGCCTTTTTATTTGGGGTGTCTTAGTGAATTAGGGCCCCCAAAGATAGCCAGTTATGGAATACGGTTTCACCCAATTCCCTGAGGCTGATGGGGAGCTGAGCTTCAGGAAAAGGTCTGGATGAGGCACTGCACAGGGTTTTAGCTCCTGTCTGCTAAGTCTGTGCTGTACACACTTGTGCTACAAACTCCCTATTACTCTGACACACTGATAATTACAGTGTTCCTACTCTTTTCTGAATAAAAAAGATTCATCATCCACTTTATCCTGAAAAGAATGGCTAAACATTTTCTGTACTCTGGAGAATATAACCATATGCTTGATCACAAAAAAAAAAAATAGCAGATCTATATCTTTTCTTTTTACCTTGTTTATTCACTTGTACTCTGCCTTCAGTTAAATTTTTATTTTATGGTCTTGCTAATTCTTATCTCAGATTTTTTCTTAATTATTTTTTCCTTAATTTTTGCTTATCCACCCGCTGCTATTTCAAGTCCTAGCTCAAGAATGACTCCCCTCAGGAAGACAGTTTGGGTAACCCAGCCCAGTTCACAAAGTGTCTTTTATCTTCTGAATACTTGGGGCTTTTCTTAAAGCCCAGCTGAGGAAACTGATCCCAGCCAGGCTTTACTTTTCAATAGTGCTCAATTTTATATGTATGTAAAAATTATTTTCCTTGATTCTCACTGTTAGACACAGACAGGTGATGGGTTAATATCATACTTCTTTGGTTTTTTGTTGTTGTTGTTGAGCGCGTGAAGAAAAAGAGGCTTCAGGGCGTGAAGTGACTTGCTCAAGGTGCACAGCTGGTGGGGGGTGGAGCCCGAGTCTTCTGAAACCTAGCCTAGTGCCCTGCTCCGTACCTGGCGGTCTTCGAGGTGCGAGGGACCATTCCTCAGCCTGTTTCTTTTCTTTCCTCTGTCACTCATCAGGTCCCCGAGGACTTTGGAACATGGCTGGTGCTGTCGCTCACGCCTCAACTCCTACCATCTTCTTGGGAGATAGTTAACATCTATGTGCGTGTTCCAAACAGCAACCAATATCCATATGTTCTTGAACTTTTTTCCTCCAATCATCTTACCCCTTTACTAAGCTTCCATTGCCAAGTCAAAACAAAGTCATTTTCTAGAGGTGTTCCATGTATATTAAACTGGATAACACGCCATTTTGATTTCTATCTCCACCAAGAATTCTCTGAGCTCCAAGCTCGTATATAGGACTGCCCAGTGGAACAGATTGTCTTAGATACCTGAAAAGTACCTCGCACTCAGCTTAATGGAAATCGTGAGTCTTCCCTGCAAACCTTAGGCTCCTCTAATGTTTCCAACATCAATTAATGGCACCGCTGCCATTGAAACTGATCAATGAGCCAGAAACCTGATGCCTTTCTTACACCTACCTGCCCACGCGGTCCAGCCCCAAACCCTGGAGACCTCTCAGGTCTAAGCCCTTCTGCTCTCACTCACTCACTCATTTTCATTCCACGACCACTTACTGAGCCCACTTTACAAGCCAGGTCCTGTTCTGGGCGCCGAGGCTACAGCGATGGACGGAACATACAGTGATCCTTGCCCTTGCTGAGCGCCACACCCTGGAGCAAGCTGCCAGCGTTCTCCTCCTGGGACAGCCCCTCCCAGACCGATGGTCCTGTCAGCACCCACTGCTGCTCTGACCCAGTCTTCACACTGCAAAGTGGCCATTTTGAAATGTGAATCCCTGTGCTGAAAACCCTTCTCTGGAATCCTAGGAAAAGACATGATCTGGCCCCGGCCGCCTTCCCAGCCTCTTTCCCCACCAGTTCCTGTCCCAGAGAACATCATATTCTCTGAGCCTAGCACTATTCGTGTTACCTGGCAACTTCCAACCTCCGTGTGTTAAAGGAAGCAAGAGACCAATGAATGGACAGCCCGCCCCAGCCTGCTGCTGGCAGGCATGCCTTCCTTCTCTGAAACCGTTCCTTTTGTTTGTTAGTTCTTTTGGGGAAGGGAGATAATTAGGTTTACTTTTTTAATTATTATTTTAATGGAGGTACTGGGGATTGAACCCGGGGCCTCGTGCATGCTGAGTATGAGCTCTATCTACCACTTGAGCTACAGTCTCCCGACCCCAGACCATTCTTCATCAAGTATCTCCTCTCTTCTCTTGCTTCTAGTCCAACTTTTCCATTGGCTCCTTCCCTGCGATACTCAATCATGCTCAAGCCTCTCCCGTCTTTAACACACATGTCCACTCCCACAGCCACACACCCCTGTGTCCTATGTTCCCATCAGCGGGCTTCCTTTCCTCCCATGCACGGTTTTCACTTCTCTGCCTCTCTCTCCTTAACTGCAATAACTCTTCTGCCCTTAAAACTGCCCCAGGTAAGGTTCTCAGCAGTGTCTTGATGGTGACATCTCCCCCTTCCCCTTTTGTGTCCTCCTGCGGCATCCAACACTCCTGAGAATTTTCTTGGTTAAACTTCTCTCCTCCTTTGTCTGACAGGTCACCACTCTCTCTTGGTTTACTCCCTCCTCCGCTTCCCAGTCCCTTTCTAGATTTCCTCCAATGTCTTCATGTTAAAATCTCTCTCATCTTAAAATAACAGGTACCACTCTCTCAGTCCTTCTGACTTCTGTCCTTTCTCCTCCCTTTTCACAGTCAGACTTTTGTGGAGCAGTATCTTCATTTGCTATTTTTGCTTTTTCATCTCCTATTTACTTCTCAAGCTACACAATCTACTTCCAACTCTTTAATTTCCTTGAGTTAAATTTCTCTTCCTTTTGTGTCTTCTCCTTTCTTACGTTTCATGCAAGTAGTTTCCTCACCTTGAAGCTGGTCCTTTCAGCCCCAGTGCTCACCACTGCCTGAAGATCCCCACTGGGTTTTCAAATAATTGTAGTGAATCTAGTTGGTAAACAGACAATCATCAGTTTCATTGGTTTTGCTCCAAGTTGTATCTCTAGTCCAATCAGTCGTGATGGGGGCTGGGACATGGCATCATCCTGCTTTTTCTAGAATCTGTAAGTGGATGTTTTGTTTTGTTTTTAAGGGTGATGGGCAAGGCAGACATTCAAAATTAAAAGTCTAATAGAGGATCTTTGCCTTCCATTAAAAAAAAAAAGAATCTCAAAAGTCTTCTTTATAAATGGAAAATCCTAGAATCCAATAGAACAAAATTACCCCTAAATAAATAATTTCCTGTCTAGGGCTCCTCTGGCAGGTCCTTGTACTAAGAACAAGTTTCCTCTCATTGAAAGCAATCACAGATATTTCATAAGAACAGGGTGGTTGACTATGGTTCTAAAAATATTTCCCACTAAATAATACACTGCAGCCTGGGGAAAGGGTAATCACTGTGATTATTTATTAATCAAACAAAGATATCGACTGTACATATGTCATGTGAAAGAATTGTGCTGAGTGTTCGCAAGGATACAAAGAACTAAGAGACACAGAGATTCCTCCTGGGACTGAAGGGTCTTTGGAGAAGACAAAGAATGTACTCATAAAATCAGTGATACTGGGAGGTGTATTTTAGGAACCTGGTGACTCGCACAGATAATGCTGAGTGAATTCAGAGAAAGAGAGAGAGGTTTGTGTGTGTTGATAGTTAAAGAAGGATACCTGAAGGGAGGATTTGAATGAGGTGTTGAAATACAAGGAAGTTTACCTGGAAATGGTCTGTGATAGGAATCTAGGGGAGGGTCTAATAGAGCAAATACGGACGTGTATGGGGTGGGCGTTTACAGAGTTCACCTGGAGTTCTGGCCCTCCAGTTTAGTGGGGGTGGGTAGGGCATCTATCGGGCCCAGATCTGAACTTTTTCTGAGTAGATAAGTTCTTGAAAAGGTAAACCACTGCCCTTCAGCCTGAAGCCACTCTGGGCTGGAAGGCTTCCTGGATACCAGCTGGCGCCCTGCGTTCATCCTACTGTGTCACATGCAACCGAAATAGTTCATGAAGTGTATTGTCCTGTGTTGTCAAAGAATTCGCAGCTCAGGTGTATCCCCTAGGTGGGTGTGGGACAAGACACAAGGACCCTGATAATCGCCAGCAGCCTGGGCTGGACACTCCAGAAGGCAAAAAAGAAAAAAGACACCGTCCTGCCCTTTTTTTTTTTCTTTCTCTCTTTTCCAGCATCAGGGCCATAACCCCTCCTACACTATGTAATGGTCTGAAATCATGGAATAACCAAGCCTACAGGAACCCAGTCCGAGCTGCTGAGACACAGGATCTGGTTTTGGAGAGTGATCAGGAAGCCGAGGGCACAGCGAGGTGGCTTCGGGCTGGGAGCGGGGTCCCAGCTCACCCGAGCCTGCGCTGCTGCTGGAGAGGAGGGAGGGGAGGGTGAGGAGGAGGGGAGGGAAGCGCACCGCTGGGGGTGGGGTCACCTTCCAAGGCTTGAGGCAGGCAGAGCAGGGGAGGCCATCAGAATCTTTTGGCTCCCCTGTTAATTTCTTTTTAACTTCACCTTCTCCCTCTTTCATTTTCTTAACTTCCAGAAGCCCTCTGTGCTTTCCCTCCTTATCTCTTGTGCCCCCTGGAGGGCGTGTGAATAAGAGGTGAGCAAGATGGATTCTGTGTTCACACCCGCAGGTAAAGTGAGGTTAGGAGGCGTGGCCAGGAGACAGAGGTGAGGCCAGGGAAATTATGGGCATCCCTTAAGCCGAGGGTGGACAGTCTTTCACAGGCCTGTGTGGACAGGAGGACCACTTTTTCACTTGCTGTCACTTGTCACAGCAAGTCACTGTCACTTGCCACCCTACCAGCAGACCCTGTGTAGAGACCCAGCGGGATCTGCCCACCGCAAGAAGGGGGACTGTGACACCCTTTGAGAAAGATGGCAGAGAAGCTAGAGGCCTGCTCTGGCGGGGTTCCCTGTCACCTGGGGATGGCGCCACAGGACTGGATCACCGTGGGCATCCCTGGTTAGGAATCTCGCAATTTTCAGAGGCACTTCAGGACGACTGTGCTTCCTCTGTGTCACTCCTTTCTCCCCAGGCTCTTGACCTTGCCAATGCTGCCACCATCTCAGACTGGGAAAGAGCCTTAAATGACACAAGGCTCTCCACTTCACCTTCTCGTCTATCATGGTTTGCCTTCTGCTTGAACACTCCTGGCAGCGGGGCTGACTGCTTCGAGAGGTAGCTTGTTTCATTGATAGTCCTAGGATTAGAATGTTCTCTCTCACCGTGATTTTTAAATCTTCCACTGCATATCTGCCACCCACGAGTCCCAGCTCAGCCCTGGGAAGACACACAAAATAAATTCACTTTTTTTGTTTGTTTGTTTTTTTGTTTTCTCTGCACCCAGCTTATATTTTCCTTCCTCGGGGCACATGCCTGGAATACTCCTGCCAGTTTCTCCAAGCTGAGTTTCCAGACCCATCACTCACCCGGTGTATCTCATTTGGGTGTACAGTTGCCAGGTCACTAAGGTCCCTTGTGCTGTGCCCTACCTGAACCGTCCAATGCTCTCTGGAAGTGAAGGATGTCTACTTCTTTAAGAATCCACATCACGGAGACATCCTGGAGCCAGTTGTGCAGTAGAGAAGCTTCAGCTCACTTTTGATGCCTGTCTCCCCACTGTCAACCCAAATGCTGACTTTTTAAAACTGTTTTAAAATACACATAACACAAAATGCACCATCTTAGCCATTTTTAAGCCAACAGTTCAGTGGCATTAAGCACACTTGTAATGTGCAACCACCCTCACCAGCCGTCTCCCAATCTTGCAAAACTGAAACGCTTTCCCCATTAAACAATCACTGCCCGTTCCCTCCTCCCTCCAGTCCCTGACAACCACAACTTGTTCTACTTTCTGCCTCTGCAAATTTGACTACTCTAGGTACCCCACGTAAGTGGAGTCATACAGTATGTGTCCTCGTGTGACTAGTTTATTTCACTCAATATTGTGTCTTCAAGGTTCACCTGTATTGCAGTACGTGTCAGAATTTCCTTTTTAAGGCTGAAAATACTCTGTTGTTAAGTATATACTACATTTTGTTTATCGATTCATCCATCAGGGGACACTTGGGTTGCTTCCACCCATTAGCTATTGTGAATAATGCTGCTATGAAAGTGGGTGTACAAATACTTCTTTGAGTTCTTGCTTTCAATTCTTTTGGGTATAAACTACAAAATTGAATCACCAACACTAGCATTTTGTTCCTGCTGCTGATTGACTGGGTTTTCCCAACTCCGTGTTTGTGAACTTCACTTTCTGATCGCAAGCGAAAAACTTTCCTATAGACCTACCATCTCTAAAAATGGCTCTTATCATCATCCCAATCTGTGGCGATAATTAACCCCATTACACGAACTGTTTGCCATTTATCCCTAATTGTAATACAGCACAGTAGTGATCACCTACACCATTAGCTCCCTGTCAGATTAACTTGCAAGCTCTGTGCCAAGTGTTTCTCACAAAGCTTGGTCACCTGTTGCCAAACTACATCAATTAAGGAGCGCAGTGATGTAGAAAGCAGCTGCAGCCTGCTGAGGTACAGCCTCTCCCACGTGCCTCACCCCCTCCCACGCACCTCATCCCCTCCCTTCTCACCTTTGCTCCCTTCCAGGGAATCTCTACACATTTCCCTGAGCCTTCTTTCATATTCCCAGTTTTTTTCTTCTTCTGAGAAATGCTTGGAATGGTCTCTGGCACACTGGGTGGGGGGAGGGTAGCAGGGTTGTCAGCTCCAGCTTGTAGATTTCCCGGGAGGAGGAGGCTGGCCAGGAAATAGCTTGTCAGCAGGGTGGTACGTAGGAATCATGTAGGGTAAAGGTTTCAACAGAAGTAGAAATCCTAACATCGCTAATATTGCTCCAGACGCATGCTGTCCCAGGTGCTCTATTGTTGCCTAAACTTCATGGCTGAAAACAACCACTACCTTGTTACAGCTCACAATTCAAGCCAAGTTCAGCCAGGAAATTCTTCTGCTACAAGGGGCATCGACAGAGGTTCCCTGGTGGTATTCAGCAGGTGGCTAGCCTGATCTGGAGGGTTGAGGACGGCTGCACTCATGTCCCAAGCCTCAGTGGGGGTGGTAGGAAGGCTAGTTCAGCTGGAACTGTCACCTGGAAGACCTACACATGGTCTCTCCAGCAGGGCAGATTACCTTAATTACTTCAGAGTCATCAGAGATCTTAAGTCGTGGCTCAAAGCTCCAAGAGAGGGGTGTTCCAGTGAAAAATGTCAGAAGCTTCTAGCCTTCCATGATCTAAACTTGAAATCACCTAGTGTCACCTCTGATGCACTCTGTTGGGTGATACCGGCATGAATCCACACAATTTCAAGAGTAGGGGACACAACACCCTACCTATTGATGAGAAGAGGGTCAAAGAACTTGCAACCATGTGTTAAAGCTGCAGTATATGTGTATGTATAGTTGAGTGCATGATGCTGAAACCACACATGTATGCAGTTAACCAAAGTACACCACAAACCGTGGTGTTTATAAAGGGTTATGTGGTCTGGGAGGAAAAAGAAATCACATCCCTTTGGGGCATCGCAGGCCTTGTGGATGAGATACAGCATTGAAGCCAGGCTCTGAAGGACAGGTACCTGCAGTACCATCACAGATGGAGACTGGAGCAGGGACAAGGAGGACAAACAGAACAACAGACCAACAAACAAAAACCAAGAAAGCAATGACACTGGGAGAAAAGGCCCCGTGAGAGGCAGAAGGAGGTGGCCCCAGGAGCAAGTAGGTCCCCCAAGGTGTCATACTGGCAAAGATCAGGAAGGATGGGGGAGGAGTGGGAAGGGTTACAAGGCACGTTGTAGAGAGCGTGTGTTACAGGCTGGTGATTTAAAAAAATCACCAGAGAGAAAAGAACCAGCACAGCAGGAGGGATCCAAGTTCTAAAAAAGTAGGGGACTGGCTGGGGAGGTAAAGATTCCTGGAGACCGAGGGACTGAGGGGTGGGTGAATTACTTCACCTTGAAAATAAGCAGGCACTTGTTTCCTCAAGGGTCAGAGAAAAGGAAAGAAGTGGGTTACTTATTAAGAGATTCCGAAGTATAGAGAAGTAGGGGAGGGGTGGCTTCAATCCTCTAAGTAGGAGGTAAGCTCATTTACTTAAAAAAAAAGCTTGATGCTGTTAGATATTTCCATGCAAATTTCTAAACAAACCCCAAACGAGTTACATTTTTTAAAAGAATTTCTTCAAGTACGCAGATAGAAATTGTACTAAATAATTCTGTTTTGTTTATTTTTAATGTTTCTCCCGATTACAAAAATAGGTCCGCTGGAGAAAATTTGAAAAATATAAAAACATACAAGAAACAAAATGTCACCTGTTTACTCCATGGTCTTCCAAAGACAATTGTTAGAAGCTGGTTTTATTTGCAGTGGATCTATTATGCAAATAGGTCTATTTTACAATACAAAAATACAAATGTTTTACATATTTGAGATTCCTATAAGACTGAATCTACTCTGTACAGGAGATGGCTTCTGCTTCAATGGTCTTCAGACACACCTTTAATAGCTATATGGTATCCAAGCTGTAGAGATACCATAATTTAACCATTCCTGTTTTTGGAACAGTTAGATTGTTCCTGATCTTCATTATTTCATATTTAACATAGATATATATATTGTTTGTCAACAGTCGTGTCTATAAATCTTTACCTTTTTGATCATTTTTTGTTAGGACACATCAGGGAGACAGTATATAAACTCTTTCAAGGCTCTCGAAACGCATCCTCAAACTGCCTTTGTAAAAAGGGCACACCAATTTTGACTGTTGCCTACAGGAATACCCTCCTCCCCTTAAAAAGAAAAGCCACTTGGGAAAGCTCAGTCTCTTCTAGTAGTTGGCATATGGGGGCTTTCTTCAGAATTAGAGTTCAGAAATGTGACTTTTCCAAATCTCTCCCTTACTTTTCAGGTCCCAGGTGCCTGCCAGTCTTGAGATTCTGGTATTTTCACCATCATCCCTGGCACCAGATCGCTCAGTCCTCGGGACAGTAAGAGAAGGTGGGAAGTATTTCAGCGTTCGCTTTCTTCTTTTTTCTTTTCTTTTTTTTTTTTTTTTTCTTTTTGTAATAAGGGCTTTGATGAAGAAATAAGTGGGAAAGTGTGGACCTGGGACCGGGTCTTGGACCCGCAGCGCGCTGCCCAGAAGTGATCGCACGTGCGCGCGCGTGCACACACACACACGCACGCAAGCACGCACGCACGCACGCACTCCCTCCCCACCCCGCCCGCCGTCGGCTCGGGCAGGTTGGGGAGCTGAACCCCGCTTGGGGGTGAGCGGGAGGCGGAGTGGCGGGGGTCCGGGAGGCCGGCGGCGGGACGTCGCCAAGGGCGGGGGCGTCCTGGCCGCGCGCTCAGCCCCCGCGCCGCTGCCGCCAAGTTTGCCCCCACGGTCCCGGGCGACTCTCCGGTTACCTGAGCCGGCAACCACGTCAGCGCCACATCATCTGGGCTTTTTATATTTGCGAGGAAACAGGAAAAGAAGGAAGAAAACGCTCTCGGGAGCGAGCCAATCGCAGGCAGACGGCGCTGCGGGCGGGCGCGCCGGGAGCGGGGCGGGCCCGAGGGGGCGGCCGGGCGGCCGGGCGGCCGGGCGGCGGGGCGGCGGGCGGCGGGCGGCGGCGGCTGGCCGGTCTGCGGCGCGGGCCTGGCGGCGGGGAAGATGCTGCAGTCCCTGGCCGGCAGCTCGTGCGTGCGCCTGGTGGAGCGGCACCGCTCGGCCTGGTGCTTCGGCTTCCTGGTGCTCGGCTACGTGCTCTACCTGGTCTTCGGCGCCGTGGTCTTCTCGTCGGTGGAGCTGCCCTACGAGGACCTGCTGCGCCAGGAGCTGCGCAAGCTGAAGCGGCGGTTCCTGGAGGAGCACGAGTGCCTGTCGGAGCCGCAGCTCGAGCAGTTCCTGGGCCGGGTGCTGGAGGCCAGCAACTACGGCGTGTCAGTGCTCAGCAACGCCTCGGGCAACTGGAACTGGGACTTCACCTCCGCGCTCTTCTTCGCCAGCACCGTGCTCTCCACCACAGGTAGGATGCCCGCCCGCGCCCCCCGGTCAGTTCCCCCGATCCCTTCTTCCTGGGGTCCCTCCGGCGCTGATCGCGAGGGGCCCGACTCCGCGGCGCCGGAAGCCGGCGAGGTGGCCTCAGAACGCGACTGGGGTGGCCGCCCGGAACTCTTGGAACGCAGTCCCTAACCCTTCGGCCTGGGCGGCTGCAGGGGTCCCCTGCTGCGCTCTCTTGTTCGTGCCACCCTCCACCACCCGCCCGGCCGCTGGCAGTCGGTACCCTGCGAGGGGGGAGGGTGGTGATGGAAACTCTGGTGCTGCGAGTGCGCTCTCCTTCCACCCCCATCCCGCCCGGCCGAGGCTGCGGGACTTAAGGATGACGCGTTCAAGGGTCACCTTACAGAGAGGGCCTCTCTTTCGCAGGTACCGAGAGATTTCGGCCCTTTTCTACCATGGGGGCGGCTTCAGGGGTACCCTAGTGACATCACTCTGCTCTTCGCAGGTGATCTTGGAGCGCACAGGCTGCTCCGGTTTCTTTAAGGAGCAGAAGGAGGGGTGAGGGAAGGGAGCATCCGATTGCCGGGGATCTGGCAAAATGGGGGCACCCTGATTCAGCAGTTCCCCCCCCCAACTTTCGGCCACCCTTAAACTTCCAACCTCACTTCCCTGGCACCGCTCACCCGGCTGGGCGTTCGCGAACGGAGAGCGTCCTAGGGGCGCGGAGCGCGGCCCCACGCCCCGCGGCGCCGGGCGGAAGCTGGAGGCTGAGTTGTCCCAGCTGTGGCCCATTGAGGCGCACACACCTGAGGGAGGTGTTATACAATGGTATTTGGATCCTGGAAAGTGGTCTTAAAGAGCATTCAGCGCAGTCTGGTCTCTTTGTCCGTGAGATCAAATCTTTGAACAGTCCTTTGTGGCTTGCACAAGGTCACACATACTTCTAGCTAGCCACTGGAAGTTCTGGAACGTGGGCCTTGTGATTTCCCTGCCTGTTAAGTGTTGTACCCCACCCCCACCTTTATACTTGAATCGGCTTTACATTACTCCGACTCTTCCATCGCACCACGCCCTCCGCGCCTCCAGGGTTTAGGGCTTTATAATCCCCCTGGGCTAAACCCAGATGATTGTTCTGGTAATTATTTGGTAATAAGTAATGGTACAGTATCCACGTATGTCGTGTCAAACAGTGATTCAGAAGCCTAAGGCGTATTACTAAACTGACATGAGTTTACCCGACAATAAACAGAAGTGCATTTCTAGTTCTTACTGGAATTCTTTTTAAAGGTAGCTCTAAGATAGACCTGTTATCTTACTGTTCAACTTTTCGAACACTACTCTTTAGTTTTATTTCCAGCCCTTCTGCTTCCATTGTCTTTAAACCCACCCTCCCCCCACCCCCACCCCCACCCCCGCTCTATTCCTCAGATCCTGTAGAACTCACTGTGCCTTTCCTTTGGAGTGTGCTCCATTTTGTGCTACATTGAGAGTCATTCATTCTCTGCAGAAGGAAGTGCTTTCACTGGGCTGCAGGTCTACAACTGGGTCACAGTGTTGGGGAAATATTATGAAAAATGATGATAACTTTTAGTAGTTTCCAAGTAATGGTACTTCAAGGATAGAACAGGAGTAAGAACCGCATTATGAGGAAAAAGAACATGTTTGCTGTTCTGGGTGGGATTTTGCATCACTGATACACTCATGGCAATCTCAGCAGCATAGCACCTAATTAAAGGTCAAAAATACTAGTTTACATCTTGAACAGACAGTTATTTCCCAGATTCCCCTCTTTCCCTTTTTGGTTAGGAAAATCTGCAGTTCTGGTTGGAAAAAAAAAAAAGTTGGGAAAGATGTCAGTATTGGTATTCAGATTGCATTGTGGTTCCTAAGAAAGTCTGTATTCATGCAAAACAAGAGTTCATTTAGGAAATCAGTGCAAGGGGCACTTAAGGATAAACTAGATGAAAAAGGTTTGCCTCTTGGTTTGTAAAATTAGCAAATCAATGAATTCTTGTCATTGATAGAATAGAATCGAATTGATTAGTTCAAATAGAATTCTAATAAAATTTAGAATTCTGTTCTAAATCAAAGATACTCTTCTGCTGGTTTTGTACTGACCCATTCATTATCTGACACGTTTGATGTTGCGTGTGTTTACTGGTTCACTGGCAGAGGATTAGATAATTTTTAGAGTGAATCTAGTATACGTCATTACTCAAAAAACATTTTCTGGAAAAGTACCAGACAACTCAAATGAATTGGAATTGTGGTTTCTGCTTCTCTTTAGGTAGATGTTAGCCATGGTATAATTTTTTTTCCAAACTCTTCTACCCCTGTTGATGGCAACTTAACTGACTTAACTCACCCAGACAGTCAGTGTAGTCCATTCCTGACTTGTCCAGAATGGTAAAAGTGAGCATCGCAAAGATGCAGTTCTTGATAGTCATCACGGTGATTCAGGAACACGAATGCCCATACGGCAGAACCTTCTCATCCCACAATGTATAAGCTTCCATTTCTGGAAGGAACTGGGTAAAATCTTCATGGTCTATTTGGAAGAAGCCTTAAGTTGGCAATTCAGCAATATTCCCTTCATTCTGTGCTCTGCCAAGGCCTCTGAATTACTTCCAGCAAATAATTTAACATTTCTTTACTTCTCCTTGATTCTGAAAAGATACAGCAACGTCTATGCAGGAATCATGAGAATGGAAGAAAGAGTGAAATCCGCATTTACCTTTTCAGAGGGAAGGGCTGTATAAAAAGAAAGGGAGGTATTATACACTCAAGGATTCCCACAGAAGTTTTATACTGTGGTCTTTTTGTCAGGGATTAAGGAAATAATGTCTAGGTGAAACTTGGAGAGTAAGAAATAATTTTCATTGAACTTGTCTTTAGTGGTCATATGAAATGTTAAGCCAATCTTATTCTTTTTTTTTAAACTGGAAGCTAAATTTGTTTTGTAGAGTAATACATATATTTTGTATAGATTACGTGGATAAGGAACAAAGGTGTCATTTTGAATGAGTCACAAGTTTTTTTTTAATTGAAATATAGTTGATTTACAATGTTGTGTTAATTTCTGGTGTACAGCATAGTGATTCAGTTATACATATATATAATTTTTCATATTCTTTTTCATTATAGGTTTTATAAGATATTGAATATAGTTCCCTGTGCAATACAGTAGACCTTGTTGTTTATCTCATTTCATTCTTTTTTTTTTTTTCTTTCAAGAGAGTAAAATGAGGATTTATTAAGCAATAGTACACTCTCAAGGGGAGAGTGGGCAGGCTCAGGTGTGCTGAGTTTCTTTGGCAGGTTGGTTACATAGGGTGTCTGATCTCATTCTTTCTTTTTTTTAATTGAAGTGTAGTCAGTTTCCAATGTTGTGTCAATTTCTGGTGTACAGCATAATGCTTCAGTCAAATAGGAACATACATATATTCGTTTTCATATTCTTTTTGACCATAAGTTACTACAAGATACTGAATATATTTCCCTGTGCTGTACAGTGTAAACTTGTTGTTTATCTATTTTATATGTATTAGTATCTGTAAATCTCGAACTCCCAGTTTATCCCTTCCCACCCTTCATTCTTAAGAACAGCCTGTCTTGTCAGTTTACTGTAAGTTTGCCTCTTTATTCATTCTCCTAAGCAAGGCTTTATCATACGGGGGATGGTAAAGACACAGTTTTTGTGTGTATATGACTATAAAGTTGCCACTGCCTTTGCTGCTTTGCAAGTGTGGGGCCCACGTGGTAGCATAGTCCCCGTTCCTGTCACTTGTAGGCCTGCTGCCTTTCATCAGGATGCTGCCTTCCCTGGTAGAAGAGAGGTTTTGAAACTCTTATTTATAAAAGGGCTCAGAAAAGGAACGTGATTTAGCTTGTTTATGGTGGCCTTTGTCTTGGTCAAGTCGACAGCTTACCGCAGTGCTGGAAGTTTTCAAAAAGAGAAGATGGGAAAAAGAGATGTGGGGCAGTGCCTGATCCACCCTGCATTTCAGACTGTTTTCAGAAGGAGAAATGTTTTATCACCACCAGCAAATATTTATTGAGCTTTTAAAATCGGGGTGGGCAAACTGTCGCTTCTGGGCCAAATCGGACCCACCACCTGTTTCTATGCAGCCCGAGCTAAGAATGGTTTTCATATTTTCAAGTGGCTGGAAAAAAAAATCAAAAGAAAAATAGGACTTTCTGACACATGAAAGTTTTATGAAAATCAAATTTCAGTGCCCATAAACAAGTTTTTTTTTTACCAGCAAAAAATTTTAATGGAAAAGATATATTCTGTATTTAAAACTTTCATAAACAGATTTTATTGGTGTACAGCCACACAACCATGAGTTTCTGCATTAGGGTTGCTTCCCACCTATGTTGGCAGAGTTGAATAGTTGAGACAGAAACCATTTTACCATTGGCCTTTTGCAGAAAAAGTTTGCTGCCCCCTGCTTAAAATAATACTTGGAAGGAACTCAAAGTCCGAGAGCACCTAAGTGCTTTACTTCCTTTTGGAAAACTTTCTATAGGATAATTTTGCTTCGCAGGTTTGTGCTGTTTTTTTATGCAGTTTGCAACATTTAAGTTTTGCATGACCACCCCCAGCCGCTTCCACTATAAATGATTGTTTATTACAGGATGTATCACTAGTTTCTGGTCAAACTGGTGACTCTGCCTTTTCTTTCTTTTTTTTTTTTTTAAAACAGTGACAAGGCTACATTTCATGTTGGGATTACCTTATCTAAAATGGGTAGTAAATACTGTATTATATCTGGAGCAGAAATGACCACAAGGAAGGAAGTCCCACCAAAAACACACAAGCAAACTCGATCAGCCAGAAGAGAGATCTGAAATCCCACACGCAGAAGTTGGCACTTTTTGTTCACAGGAGAGCCTTTGGTCTCGATTTTGAACCTTTACATTTAATTCTAAGAAATCCAGTTATCCAGGCTTTCGAGCCCCTAACCGATGAAAGAGGGAAAGGCCTGGTTCCAGGCAAACAGGTTTGAAAGGTCACGAAAAAGACACACACCTTAAAAAAACAATGATACTGTGTGCCAAGCAGTGTTTACACGTTACTTCCATGAATGGCCAGGAACTAACGAGGCGTAAGTGTCATTATCCTCACTTTACAGAGGCTGACGCGGAAGGGGTGGCTGAGTGACTTCTCTAACTAGGTCACAGAGCTAGAAGTGACTGGTCTTGATCTGAATCCAGGCGTGTCCAAATTAAGACTGTGAGTTTTGCCAAGTGTCTGGCTGGGAGAGGTTGCTACGGAATGCATCGTGCCTCCCCCAATTCAGAGGTTGAAGTCCTAACCCCAGCCCCTTAACGTGTGACTGTGTATTTGGAGGTAGGGCCTTTAAAAAGGTGATTCAGTTAAAATGAGAACACAATGAGAGGGTAGCACCTGCTAGCCAAGCAGAGAGGCCATGGAAGAAACCAAACCCGCTGACACCTTGATCTTGAGGAAAGAGAATTTTAAGGTCTTTACTGTTGTAGCCACCAATTTCATACGCCTGGAGAGGACATCATTGTTGTAGAAACAGTCTACTAATGAATGTCTTTGAGATAACAGGAAAAATATACTTGGAGGGGAGGGTATAGCTCAACTGGTAGAGTGCGTGCTTAGCATGCACAAGGTCCTGGGTTCAATCCCCAGTACCTCCTTCAAAAATAAATAAATAAGTGAACCTAACTACCTCCCGCTCCAAAAACAAAATATTTAAAGAAAAAAAAAAAGAAAAATATACTTGAACGTGCTTCTGTTTAAGAAAGCAGAGAAAGTGTGTGATACCCGCCTAATAATGATCAAAGAGAAGACATTTAGTGTTTAAGGTGTAAACCCATACCCGTCCCATACCTTAGTACTTGGAAGGTTCTTTTATTTCCCAAACTGTAAATATGCTGTTATCTATGCCGATTTTATGGCCCCTGGAACATACCGTTACTGTTATAAATGACTATGACTTGAAAGAAATTATGTGATGCTTTTATGACATGAACCGTAAGTCTTGTCAAGCATGCAGTCTTGGATGAAACCGGTAACTGAGTGGGAAATCTGGTGCCTTTCAGGACAAGCAGTTTTATGGCCTCGCTTGTTGGACTGCCGTTGGGGGGAGAGCACCTGTTGTCTGGAGAGGGGAAGAGTGCTCTAAGGTTGGAGCCGGAGGAGGTGCTGGTGCTCGACTGTTCTGAGCTGTAACCACAGCAGCACCACGTGGGTCAGCTTCCTACAAGCTGGTTCCGGGCACAGAGATGCTGTCTCCATGGCATGCTGTCTTTGACACAGTCAAGAGTGCACTCTGCTAGAGACACCCTTCCGTCCCAGCTGTGGCCAGATCCATGCGATTCAGAGGTGCTTTGCTCCTGCGTGCACTGCTGTGAGGTCCCACTGCCTGCTTCTGGTGGGAGACAAGGGCTGCCTCTTTATCAAAAAGCAGGCAACTTCGGGGGAATCGTCTTGAGCCTCGCAATGCTGCTTTCTCCCTCCTGGACCCAGTTTGTGCCATGACTTCCTTTGTTCCTTTGGGATGGATCCCTTGTCCTCAGAGTTGGTGGCCACTCTCTGTCAGGGCAAGGTCATGCCCTCTGACCCAAGGTCAGAACAGAGAAGAGGGGGTGTCGGAGGTGGAGAGGGGGTCCTCTCCCTGAGCACGAATCAGAGCAGCAGGGCTTTGTCTGTTACCTTCTAGCCGTGTTCGTGTTTCTCTACTTTAATCTGTGAAACGGAATCAATGCTTCTATTAAAGAGATTAATTGGGCCGCGTCAGACTTTAGCAGTGGGTTCTAATTGGCTTCTCGATGCTTGTTCCCAGATCATTCTCTTGGCTTTGGCTCCTCGGGCTCAGGCTCGCTTGGCGAAATCAAAGCCTGCGCCCTGAAGCCTTGGTAGGTGTGTCCCCCGTGATAAGCTCTAGGCAGAAACCTCCCAGGGGACTCAGAAGCCCAGTTACTGCAGAGTTAATGTAACCATGGCTGGTGGGTGCAGAGCAGAGAAAGCCAAAACATGCAGAATTTTAAAATGCCAATTTTCACTTCTCTTGGGTGTGGCCAACAAATTGCGCACGAGAACTGGGTGGGAGGCTTTAATGATGGTGTCCAGCCCTCATTAGTGCTTAGGTGATACTGTGACCTGAGTTAGGCTATTTAATCAAGTGGATGCCTCAGTCCCCTTTCCACTCAGCTCAGTGGAAGCCTCTTGTGGGTTATTCAGACCCTGGTTTCCTTGTTTGGTCTGAAGGGGTCTTTGGTGCAAACTTGCACGAAACGGGGGAGGTGGGAGGGTGGCCAGAGCCCAGGGCTGGGGCTGTGCGGAAGCAGATTCTCGTCCCTGTCTTCCCAGACCCCCTTTCCTCCTGCTCTTCGTCCCGAGCAGGGAGCCTTCTGCCTGCTGCTTCCCACAGCACCTTGCGTACCACCTTCGATGGGAATATTCCGTTCTTCTGTTTTCCTACCTGACCTCCCCCAGGAGCGGGCTGGAGGACGAGCACATCTTGGCCTCTCTCTGCTTCGTCTGCACTCAGTAGATCCTCAGTTAGTGTGTTGAAGGCACATCTCTTCACATGTCTGAGTCTGTTTCCTCTTCAGGTCAAATGAGGAAGGTTCTAAAGGTGTTGTTCATTTCCAGGAGACCTGAGATATAATTTCATTGGGTTGATGAGGAAACTGAGGCCCAAAGTGCTTAAGTAACTTCTGAAGGTATTCAGATAAAAGCGGTTTAGCTGAGCGCCCGTGTGGACTCGGCGCCCTGTGAAGGGCCCTCGGGGATCTAAAGAGCAGAGCGGTGGGCATCCTGCAGCGAGTGCTCACTGAACGCTGGGGGAGCTCGCCTCCCTGGATGCGTCCATCCGGCAACGGGGGAGATGCAACAGACAAGACAGTAGGTCAGATGCATGGTGCGGGCCACAGGGATAAACTGTTAAGGAGAAACATCCTACAGCAGAGTGAGCCAGGAAGCCAGGGAGTGTGTCTCCGTGTGTGCTCGGGGTGGGTGCAGCCCGGGATGGTGGTCTTTGATGAGGAAGCCAAAAATCGCCTTCCCGAGAAGATGGCATTTGAGTGAAGGACTAGAGGAGGTGGGAGGGCCTTAGACAGCCCCCTGGGGAGCTGTGTTCTGGGACTAGATCCCCATAGTGGAGGGGCAGCTAGAAAGCCATTGTGGTTGGAGCCCAGGGAGGGGGCAGTGGTGAGGCCAAGGAGGAGAGAGAGAAAGGGGGCGGATGGCAGAGGACGCTGCGAAGTGTTCGGCCGTTCTCTGAGTCAGGTGGAAAGCACTGGGAGATGCTGAGCGACGGGATGATAGGATCTGACTGACTTTTCTAACATGTGCCCTCTGACTGGTGTTAGGAGGCCAAGGGTAAAAGCAGAGGCCTAAGCGGGGGAGACTGTTACAGTAACCCAGAGGGGGCGGATGGGTGGGTTGGAGCAGGGCAGTGGAAGTGGTGGTGAGAGGGGTCAGATTTCGGGTACGCACTGATGATGGAACCATCAGGGCTTGCAGATGGATGGGATGTGACTGGTGAGACCGAGAGTGGTCGAGAGGGACTCCAGGGTTTTTGATCTGAGCCCCTGATCATGTGGAGATGGAGGGGAAAGTCGGGGAGGGAACAGGCTTTTGGGTGGAGCCCAGGCGTGGGCCTGTTGAACTTGAGATCCCTACTGGGCATCCAGGTGGCCAGGAAGGATGCGCTCATGCCAGCGTGGGGTCCTGGGGAGACTGGCTCCTTCTGTTTAAACAGCGTACCGTGATTTCAGGCCACATCACCGGCTCATGTGTCTGACGGCAGAGGCTCAAGGCTCTTGAGGGATGACATCTGAACCTGTCCTTGAAGGAGAAATGGAGTGTCCTTAAGCGGAAAAGAGAGAAAAGATACTCCAGTTGAGATTGTGAATTCTCTGGGCCCAGTGGCCCTTTGAATGCATTTAACCACGGTTTAAACCAGGGACTTCAACTTTCAGGCTAAGAAGGGACATGTAAACTACGGTATTTTCTACTTTAATGTTATGTAAGCCTGTGTGGAAAACGGGGGTGGGAGCAGGGAGCGGGAAGGGCAGAAGGATCTGCTTCCTATTATCTGAAATTTAAAAATAGTATATTTAGTATTTGATATAGTTCAATATAAAACTTACATTGTATATTGTTTAAAGAACAACAATAAATATCTTTATTTAATTTTTTTTTATTTTTTAAATTGAACCTTAAATTCTTTTTTTAAAGTTTTTTTTTTTTTTTGTGGGGATAGATAATTACATTTATTTACTGGAGGGACTGGGGATTGAACCCGGGACCTCATGTGTGCTAAGCACATGCTCTACCCCTGAGCTATCCCCTCCCATCCCTGCCACCTTAGTACACTTTTCTTTAGGAGGAGCTAACATTACAGTTACCAAGGAGTCAATCTAAGTTGTTTCTGTTTTTAGGAAGTAAATAAGAAAAACATGAATTTTTTTTCCCCCACAAGGGATCTAAACATTTTAGAGTCTTTCAGCTTCAAATAAACACATTTACAGTTTGTCACTGATGGGGCAATTATCACATGACTCTGAAAACTACCTGTGTAATTTTCATTTCTTCAAAGGATGTTTTTAAGTTTGTGGAATTACCGCTTGAAATGATCCCGTTTGTTTAACAGTTCACTGCTCAGGGTCATCTATGCTCTAAGCGTCCTCCTCTTTTGAACCAATACTGATTTTTTGATGTCGCTGTAGCTTGTGCTTAACAGGAAGGAAAGCGGAATGTTTGAAACTAGAATTAAAAGGTTAAAACATCCTTGTAACTAACATTCTTCAAATGTTTGAGTGCCGGTAACCAAGGCACTCAATTATTTAAAGACTGGTTGGGTGGATTAAGTTAATTAAAGAAGCTGGCAAGGCTGCAGGTGCCGCACTGAGAGGTTCTGGGCGGGGAGAGAAGCCCCCACATCGCGACCCACCTGCCACCAGCGCTGTGACATGAGCCGTGACAGCAACACAGCCCACGGCAGCGGCACGGATGCCACATCACCCCCGCCTCGGGGACCTGCCACCTGGTGCGCCCCACCTCCGCCATGCAGCCTGCGCTGAAAGATAGAAAGAAAGAACAAAACTGCAATTACCTACAACAGTGACGGAAATGCAAACTCCTATGAGCCAATTGTGGAACGCAGCCTACACCTGCATTTGCTCTTCCAGCAGCTCCCGCCCGACACCTGTTAATTTGAGAAGATAACCTGAATAAGGCTAAAGAAAGATTTGGCACCTGAACTTGCACCGGGAGGTTTCCTTGCTCGCGTCACTCACAGCTGCGTCTTGTGTGTTGATTTGTGCTGTCTTCTCCTGGCCTGGCGGGGCTGTCGCGACACTCAGGGCTGGTGGGGGAGTGTGTTTCCCCCGGGTTTCTCCTGCCCACCCTGTGTGTCCCCTGCAGTGTCCAGCCGGCACCTCGAGGCAGTCTCCCTCCTAACCCGGGGCGGGGCTGGTGGTCCCTCACTAGCCCAGGGAGTGGAGCTGTGAAGCGTGGCTGTCCTCAGTGAGAGCAGCCTGAATTAATTAATACGAGAAAGTACAGCCCAGTGAGTGAAAAGTGTGAATTGTGAATTATCTTGAGGGAGAAGTTTTACTTTCAGAGGTACCAAATGATGCAACATTGACCAAGTAAATGCTGTTTAAAGTGTTCTTTGGGGAACTTTAAAAAGGAAGCCATGGCTTTCAGTGAAAGGTGGTGTGGATGGGGGCTGTGAAAACCTTGATCTGGGGACTGGGGCAAGTTATCTTCAACAAGAATCTGTTGATAACTTCTCTAGAGGTCAGGTGTTTCATCTGTGCAAGCAAAGGGCCAAGACCCTTCTCCAGGTCTGAGGTTCTGTGGTCCTGGTTCTGGGGAGGGTTTACTGAATGCTTATCTCCTGTATGCCTAACACATAGGGGCATGTGAAAATACCAAAACAGTTAACCACTGACCACCAAAAGCCAGCAGCACCATTGACAATAGCCAAGACTTGGAAGCAGCCTAAATGTCCATTGACAGATGACTGGATAAAGAAGTTGTGGTGTGCATACACAATGGAATACTACTCAGCCATAAAAAAGAGTGACATAATGCCATTTGCAGCAACATGGATGGACCTGGAGATTGTCATTCTAAGTGAAGTGGGCCAGAAAGAAAGAAAAATACCATATGATACTGCTTATATGTGGAATCTTAAAAAAAAAAGACACAAATGAACTTATTTACAAAACAGAAACAGACTCACAGACATAGAGAACAAACTTATGTTTACTGTGGGGAGAAGGGGATGGGGAGGGATAAATTGGGAGTTTGCGATTAGTAGATACCCACTACTATATATAAAATTAACAACAAGGTCCTACTGTAGAGCAAAGGGAATATATTCAGTATCTTGTAGTAACCTATAATGAAAAAGAATATGAAAAGGAATGTATGTATAGTGAATCACTATGCTGCACACCAGAAACTAACACAACATTGTAAATTGGCTATACTTCAATCAAAAAAAAAAAAAAGAAAGGAAATAAGGTGGGAAAAAAGCCCGCAGTCCAGCCGGGGAGGCTAAAGGAAAACAGAAAACTCTCAGAGCTGTGAATGGTGCAGGGCCCTGGTGGCAGCTGTAGGGTCTTGAGGGGAGGCCAGAGTGGGCTGAGGTGTTCAGGGACGCTTTATGGAGATGACCCAAGATGCGGTAAGGGTTAAGGTTTGGTGGGTGGCGCAGAAGAAAGCACGCTCTGAGGGAAAGGGAGGTAGGTGCAGCACTGGTACCCAAGGAGGAATTAAGATACTGTGAGGATGCAGGCCTCACCCAGCCCAGAGCCACCTGTGGGCCCGCGGCTGATGAAGAGACATAAAGGTGGAGGCGGGGGCCTCTAGTGTGGGAAGCGGAGTCTGCTCTTGACCCTGTTGGTACTAGGGAGCCATGGTGGGTTCCTGAGCCTGCACTACGATGAACATCCCAGCCTGCAGACTGGCTTGAAACAGGGAAAGCTGGAGGTGGGGGCCAGGGCTGTGCGGACTTGTGTGGTCATTCGAACACAGGTAGCTTGCCCAGAAGAAGAGACAGACGTGCCCAGAGGATCACCAGAATAAGGAGGGTTGCAGGGATGGGGCGGGGAGAGCTACGGGGAGACCTCACACAGAGCACCTAGCTGGACATAAATGGGGGCTCCCAGGCCCTGGGGCACAGTGGGATATGGGAGGTTGCTCCGGGCTAGCACATCAAGGATTTCACAGCCCGCACCCCATGTGAGGCCTGGGCAGGGAGCCACCCTGCGCCTGGTGATGGACATGTAGGTCCTGGTCGGGGATGTGCATGGCTGGGACCACCCCCGGTCCCGTGTTCCCTCACCTCCTCACACCTGTGTGGAATGGCCAGCCCCTAGACTTCCGTGTGCTTCTGGGGGTCATAGGGAGGCAGTGGGGAGCTGTGTCCCTCACCCCAAATTCTCGTGGATTTAGCCAGAGGACGAAGAATAAGTGTCCCAGGGCGTCGTGCCGGTGTTACTTGTAATTCATACGCCACCGAGTTACAAACTAGCATTTGTGAAATAGAGTAAGTATTCAGTGTTCTAAGTAGAATAGCCCTTCCCCAGACTGGGTTTCTGCTCTTACTTGGCTTTAAGGAAGTTCTTTTTGGACATACTAATATCTCAACTTCAGCCCAGCTCCTGAGTGACCAAGCTCTAGACTTGAAAAGAAACATAAATACATAAATGCAATTTTTTGCCTTTCGTAATTGTTAAAAGATGCTTTCTTAGTGCCTGGACTCAGATTCAGGCCTTCTGGCTTCTCTTTAATCTCTTAGCCTTCATTTTTGCTTAAGGGCATCCAATATTACAAGTCCCTTCTTCACAAGGGAGCTGGGATGGCCGGGCAACTGCATGAAAACTCAAACGCTTCGAGGAGAAGGCACCGTTTAGTATAAGCTTTACATTTATAAAAATACATAATAGTATATAATATATAATAAATTTATTTCACTTAAAATATTTTTCTTGTGTTTTCTGCCTCATCAGCTGTGATTATTTTTTTTTTAACCACACAAGTGGTCACAGTTGCAAGTCTCCTTTTCCTTCTTGCTGCCTTATTGGAAAGCTGTGAATTCAGAAAGTGTGTTCACGGTTATTCTCTCAGCCAAGGTATTTCCATTGTTCTCCGGTGAGTCTGAGAGTGATTCCAGCACGTGGGAATGTGGAAAAGCAAAGTTGGTGAGATTTTTGTATTCTCTTAAAGACCTGGCGTCTACCCTCTGAGGATCCACCCCGGTGAATCTCCGTGTTAGACACGCTCCCACCGCCCCCCAGGTCTCCGTGGGCAGGTGGATTCTCAGAGTAGTTAGAGGGCCGGGGAGTGTGATACAGAGCTCACCTGCAGCAGGTGAGAATCGGGGCGTTGGCATTTCCAAAAGGCTGATTAACTGGACTAGGTTAAATATTATTCCTATATCCTCACCCTTCCATTCTGTATGCTTTCTTGAACAGAAAAAAAAGAAGTGTGTTATCTCTGGCCCTGAGAATTTTGCACCATCCATAGTCTGCTTCATTTCTACCAATGTTGGCAGTTAGTGATTCTAAAAATCACGATGGTGACTGGTGATCATACTGCTTCCTTCCCTTGGCCACCAAGTCGTCGGGTCCCGATGACATTGGAATATACCCAGGCGGGGCGCGCCACTCACTGGAGAGCTAATGTTTGTTTAGCTGTTGGGGAAAAGGATGAGAATCATTGCTCAAAGGCAAAAAGTTTGGGGGGGAGTGAGGGTTTAGTTCAGTGGTAGAGTGTGTGCTTAGCATGCACAAGGTCCTGGGTTCAATCTCCAGGACCTCCATTAAAAACAAAAAAGGCACACAGTTTAATTGGATTCACCTCATTATAATTCTTAATGGTGGGATTTTTAAGTCCAGCAGTTATCAGCTCAAAAACAGAAGAAATGAACTATAGCTTGTGCCCTAATTCCTTAAAGATGAGTATGCAGTGGGCTAGCTCACCGTAAGTTAATTGAATTCCTGCTGGCTGGTGTTTGTGATGGTTCTGAAATCGACTCTCCCTTCTACCCACGAGTGCGGTAGAGTCGGTCCTCCTTGCATGTTTCAGAAGGTGGCGTGCACTGGGGTATACGGTGAGACAGCTTGCTTTTGAGTTTTCCCAGGCGCCCCTCTTCTCCCCTCACCTGTGAAATGAGGCTGGGCTGGAATCTCGCGACGTGTTTGTAAAAGCAGCATCCTCACCCTTCTCACTGGTGGGCTCCTTGCTCCCTGTGGTCTCATTAAAGGCTGACGGGGTCTGCCTTTTCCCCAGCTGGTGATAACTCCATTTCCCATTAAATGCAGAGGGAGAGAGTGTCATCCAGAAGCTTCAGGGATGAGGCTGTCTTCTAGTTCGATCCCCTCTGGTTGGGACAGAGCCCTGTCCTGGTCCCAGCAGAGGGATCACCTCCAGCCTTTCTTCCCCATCAGGCTTCTTTGCAGTTTAGCTCAGAACTTAGCTTTTGGAAGCTTCTCATCTCTTAAGCAGGCTTTTCCTTTGATGATACGAGCTGGGAGACCATACTCTGTATTCTCAGAAATGTTTTGAAATCTGTCTTCCCAGTGTTTCTTGTCTACTCTGCACCAGAGCTTCCTCCTTGGCCCTTCCAAGGCTAGGTTAGCTGTTAACTTTGGTCTGAGTCCCTGTGTTGTTTCAGTGAAAGCTGTATTCATGGCTAATGAGTGAATTGTGTGAAAATAGCTGTGGGCTCCTTGAGAAACTTGGAGTGGAGAGGAGGTTACAAGCAATACAGGTTCATTTTGTGACCCTTAGAAATCTACCCTATAATATAATACTATAATTTATATTATAATATTGTAATAAACATGGGATGCAGAGGACATTCAAAGCAATACAGTTTCATTTTGACCCCTTAGTAATCTGCCCTATTATATATGTAATATATTTTGTAATATTAATATGTGTATGCATTAATATTTATATATTAATAGTTATTAATTTATATTTTATATTATATGTTATAGGATAGATTTCTGTACCTTTCTATCTTATAATATTTAGATGTATTATGTATTATATAATATTATCTATTAATAGTATAATATATAATGTATAATAGGGTAGACCTAATTATATTCATTATATATTAATAATTAAATATTATTAATATTTATCAAAATATGTATTTAAATATTTATTGTATATTATGTATTATGAGGTAGATTTAATCATTTATATTAATAACAAATATTTAGCATTTATTAAAATGTGTATTTATTAAAATAAATAGTAATAACTATTTTATATATTATATAATGATGTAATAGACGGACTTGGCATTTGCATCCTCTGACAGGTATGAAACAGGAAAAAATATGTAACAGAAATTAGCATTTTAAGAAGAAAACTCCTTTAGAGTATGAATTTTAGGTCTCTTACCCAGGGCATTCTCATGTAGGTCAGCACATTTAAAAGAGCCAGATTAACGTAATAGACTTGGGAAATGTTGATAGCTCATTAAATCTAATGTTTATTTTTCTGAGGAATTCCAGAAATAGTCTCAAAGCTGACAATATTTATTACATTCCTTAAACTGTCAGTTTTGTAAGACAGAATTTGGAATCCCATTGGATCCTTCTCTTTTGAAGAACAAACTCATGGTGCTAATTTATCTAAAATAGTACCCTGTGAAATGTTGTATTTACTTAGTGTTTAGGGATAGTGTGAAAAGGAGCCAAGTTTGAGTAGTTTCCAGTGTCTAAAATGCCATGTTTTATTTTTCAAGAGGTCCTTTTTTTCGGGGGGGGGGTTGTTTGAGGGAGAGGAGATGGTTGGAAATGAGTTGATACCAGAGGCTCAATATTTAAGAAGAAAACACTCATGCTCACTCCCCGTTGGCGCCCAGGAAAACCATTTTTGCTTTCAGGACCATGAAGAGGGAGTTAACGTTGTCAGGTTTCCCACCAAACAATGGTTCCATTTATTCACTTACCGAGTATTTGCTGGGTACAAGCAATTGTGAAGAGTTTGGCAGTGACAGGGTGTGAGATCAGGAGATAATAAGAAATCTAAACAATGAGAATATTTGCATTTTGATTTTTCAAACTGCTCTCACTAACATTGCATCCTTCGATTGTTGAAATGTGTGGACAGCAGGGCAGCCCTCAGTTATCCCTGTAGTCTTAAAGATGGGAATGAAAGTGTCCTGTTTAACCGGGAGCAGTTAGGAGTGGAGTGTGACTCAAACCCCAGTGCTCGGACAGTCCTGGGAGGCTCTTTGGGGGAGTCGGCTAGGTGTGGAGACCAGAACCTTCGGTGGAAGGGGGGCTCCTGGGGTCATGGCCACTCAGTGCCCTGCGTATGGTGACTTTTAAGTTTATTAAGCTCCTCGGTTCTTCTTGGATCACTAGGGGACCTCCACTGCTGCTAATGACCGTGTCCTTACCTTCCTGCGAATCACAATGTAAAGTTGAAATAAAGTCAAGACCGTCTCTTGAGCATCTGAGTATGAAGTGGTCATTTTGTCCAGATGGAATGAAATAGAAAGAAATAACTGTTTCTCTCTGAAGTTAAATGGACATATTATAACTCCTCGTGGATATTTAAGGCTTCTACCCATCGGCCCAACTCCAGAAGAGAATGTTGAAATAGAAGTAGTTCTCTGGTCCAACTTATCCACTGTTTTAAAGCCAGTTCTTTAAAATGGAATTGTCTTGAGGTGGGGAAGGGGTAGAGCGAGCACCGAAGATTTTTAGGACAAAGAAGCTACTCTGGATGGCACTATAATGTCATTATACATTTATCCAAGCCTATAGAATGTATGACACCAAGGAATCTTTAAAAAAAAAAATGGCACAAATGAACTTATTTACAAAACAGAAACAGACTCACAGACATAGAAAACAAACTTATGGTTACCAGAGGGGAAGGGGGAGGGATAAATTAGGAGTTTGGGATTTGTAGATACTATGTATAAAATAGAAACCACAAGGTCCGGCTGTAGAGCACAGGGAACTATATTCAATATCTTGTAGTAATGAAAAAGAATATATATATATGTTTAACTGAATCACTGTGCTGTACAGTAGAAACCAACACAGCATTGTAAATCAACAATACTTAAGTAATGAAAAAGGAAGTGCACCACCACGAGTGAACCCTGACGTAAACTGTGGACTCTGGGTGATGACGATGTGTCAGTGCAGGTCATTAGTGGTAGCAGAGGCTCCACTCTGGCGGCGGGCGTGGATCCTGGGGGAGGCTGTCAATGTGTCGGGCGGGAAGTCTGTGGCAACTCTCTGTACTTCCTGCTCGGTTTTGCCATGAACCTAAAACTGCTCTAAAAAACAAAAGTCTTTTTCAAAAATGGAATTCTCATAATAGCTGAAGTAGGTAAATACCTACTTTCATTTTTCAGGAACTACTTTAATTTTCTGTTAATAGCAATAATCAAGTTGTAAATGGAAAAATAATCCTCTTTTCCATATAAATGTTTTACATATATACCTACATGGGCGGGAGTACCCCTGAGGGTGTGTTCACCCTAGCAGAGCTCAATGAATAATGACCCTTAACTGCTGTAAAATAAAAGCCTTATTTAGTGTTCATTCAGGCCACAGAGATCTTCGGAGCTCCCACTGGGAGCCAGCCTCTCCTAGTATTGAAATATAGGAATAAACAGCACATAACAGTCCTTGCCCAGAGGGAATCTGGATTCTGGCTTCTGGATCATCCCGTTTTTGTTGCTTTTCCTACTTTTGAATGGTTGAATAAAAATGGAAAGCTTAAGCCAGTAGAACACCACAGCTGTATATTTTTATTTGAAATTCTGCAGCTTCACATGGGATCCGGTTAATAACATGTTAATGAGCCACCAAGACCAGCAGCTTGGGCTTCTGTTAAAGATTACGCTTTGAATTTGCTCCTGCCAAGGGAAAACCATCCATTCACTCCCTCATTTATTCATTCATACTTGGGGTAAAATACCTTCTGGGCACCTGCCTTGTCCCAGGAGCATTTTTAACTGCTGAGGGATGTCAACGAACAATGTAGACCCAAATTCCTGCCATGGGGTATACATTCTAGAAAAGGAGAATGACAGTAATCAATGTAAGTACCTTACAAAATTATAAAATATTTTATATAAAATAAGTGCTAAGGGAAAATAAAATAAAGCAGGGAGGGTGATACAAGGTTTGCACTGAGAGGAGCATTGCTATTTTATATAATGTGCCTTGGTGAGGCTTCTCCGGGGAGGTGACTTTTGAGTAAAGACCAGAAGTTGGTGAGTAAGCCAGCCAAATGGATAATTGAGGAAAGACCGTTCCAGGCAGTAGGGACAGCATGTGCAAAGGCCCTGAGTCGGGACTGAGCCTGTCATTGGGTTGGGAGACTGGTGTGACTGGAGCTGAATAAAAGCAGGATGTAGTAGCAGATGAAAGTAGAGATGGGGGGTCACACAGGTAGGATCATACAGGCCATAATTAGGACTTGGGTTTTATCGTGAGAGAGTGAGGCAGGGCATGCTGGAGGATTTGAAGCAGAGGAAAAACACGATCTGACTTGTTTTCCCAGGGTCACTGAGCTGCTGATTGGAGAGCAGAGGCTGGACAGGTCAGGAAGACCAGTTGGTTGACCATCACTCTGATCATCAGGGAGGTTCCAGTGGCCTGGACCCAGGTAGCAGAGGGGGGGGGATGGTGAGAACTGGTCCAATATGGACATCCTTTAATGGCAAAGACATTTGTAGGATTTGCTGGTGGATCGGACGTGGGTAAAAGAGAGCGAACGAGAATAGATCCAGCTTGCAGGGCTTTTGGCTGGAGCCACAGTGAGATGGAGTTGCAGGTGCCGCTGACAGGGGGGATGAACCCAGGTAGAAGTGGGTTGGGAGTTGGTGGAGAAAATCCGGGTCTCCGCTGTGGATGTGTGGTTTAGATGCTCGTGTGACAGCCGAGTGGAGATACTGAGTGGGGGATGGATGTGTGGGTCTGGGCTGTCAACCATTAAGAGGTCATAAAGGAGGAATCAAATGAGAAAGACTCAGAGGTGGCCAGTGGTTTCATAGGAAAACCAGGTGGTTGCCTGGAGGTCAAAGGTCCGTGGTAGAGGTCTTGCACGGAGGTGTGAGCTGGGCTGCTGACAGGTCAGTCAGGTGAAGGCTGAGACTGGCCACTGGATTTAGCAGTGGCCCGGTCAGTGAGTGGGTGGGGGTAAAAGCCCTATCTGAGTAAGATTCAGAAGGAAATGAGAGAGTATCCTTCAGAAGGTGAATGGAGAAATAAACTGTGGAATCTCCAGACAAGGGAACGTCATTCAGTGCTGAAAAGAAATGAGCTAGCAAGCCATGAAAAGACATGGAGAAATCGTAAATCCACCTGGCTAAGTCAAAGAAGCCGATCTGAAAAGGCTACATACTGTAGGATTCCAACGATAGGAAAAAGACAAGATTCTGGAAAAGACAAAACTATGGAGACAGGAAAATGTGGTGGCCAGAGGTTGAGGGTGAGGTGAATAGGTGGGGCACAGGGTTTTAGGGCAGGGAGACACTACTGTATATGATACTGTAATGACGGATCTATGTCATCATACATTTATCCACACCCATAGAATGTACACCACCAAGAGCGCACCCTACGGTGACCTTCACACTGGGCGATAATGACATGTCGATGCAGGTCCATGGGCTGTAACCGAGGCACCACTCTGGTGGGCGACACTCATCATGGGGGAGGCTGTGCTTGCGTGGAGTTGGGAAGTTTATGGGAGCTCTCTGTACCTTCTGCTCAGTTTTGCTGCCAACTGTTCTGCTCTAAAAAGTAAAGTCTATTAACAAGAGAGAGAGAGAGGAGAGGAATTGGAGGTAGGAGGCAGAGACTGGTTTCAAGTTTTGCTCCACAGAGAAGCAGGGAAATGGAGAGTCGCTGGTCAGGGAGTGGAGGCTCAGGGGAAGGGTTAGCTGGTTCATTTAAGATGGGAGAGTAACAGTGTTCGTGGAAAGAAGGTGGAAGTCCTGGGCTGAGTATTTGGTAGCTGAGTGGGGCTCGGACCTCGTGCCTGGCTAGAGAGCTGGCCTCAAGCAGCAGAGAAAGCCTGGCGCTCGTCATTATGGGTGGGGAGCTGTGCGGCTCTGTTCCCGTGGGAAGTCCTTTCTGTTGGCTTCTGTTTTCTCCACGAGATGAAGATGCAAGGAGAATTTGAAACAAAAGGACTTTTGCAAATATTTTCTCCCATCCTGTAGATTGTCGTTTTGTTTTGCTTTGCTTATGGTTTCCTTTGCTGTGCAAAAGCTTGTAAGTTTAATTAGGTCCCATTTGTTAATTTCTCTTGTTATTTCTATTGCCTGGGGAGGCTGCCCTGGGAGAACATTGCTAAGATTTATGTCAGAGAATGTTTCACCTGTGTTTACTTCTTTAAAACCTCACCCATATACTTAACCAGTTTTTCCAGCCCATCTCTGTTTTCACCATTGTTTCTTTCAAGCTAGCCTCTGAAAAGGGTGGTTTATCTTTTCATAAATACAGAGGTACCGAGCTTTCAGAGGGTCCTTTCTGACAGTGGTGTACTTCCCAGGGCTGACCAGTGGTGAGATTGCGCCTGTACAAAACTTGCACAGTGGGAAGTCTGCTTTTTTGGTACATGAAGTGGTTAGAATGTATATTTGTTGGGAAACTCTGGATTAAATGTAAATCCAGCCCAGCCATTTGAGGGGCAAGAAACTGGTTTTACATTTTAAATAGTTCTATTTATTGGGCTGATTAGAAACAACACATAAGGGCTTTAAGACCAGAGGTTCTCCATGTCTATGTGGGAAGAGGGATGTATAGTTTGAATACTAAGTATTATATTTTATATTTATTATTTATCATGCTGTTACTGAGTCTAAGCTTGTACTGCACGACAGGCCAGTAAATCAAGAGATGACTTGTTGGAGAAGGAAATAGTGACTTTATTGGGAGAGCCAGCAGATCCAGAAGATGGTGGACCAGTGTCCCAAAGAACCCTCTTACCTGAGTTAGAATTCAAGCGTCTTACAATAAAAGGGGAGGGTGTGTGGTTGGTTGGTGCGAACTTCTTGGTGTCGGAATCCTTTGCTTTTGCACCTGTCCACCTAGGTCTAGTCATGATGTTACTATAAATCTCCAATAAGGCAAATGTTATCCTCTATCCTGGAACTTTTTATCTCTGTGTGAATGGGAAAGCGTTATACCTTTAAAGGTCAGAGCCCTGAGAATGGACTCTTCTCTGTATTTCAAGCTATAAGCAGCACTCTTAATTTGAAGCAAAAGCAATAGAATACAAAGGTATTTTCAAAGAAACTGATCCAGTACGGAGTCAGATTTGTTCTTCCCTATTACAGTGCAAATTACAGAAATTAATGCTTGAGAGAATGTTCTGGGATGTGGAAAAACATAAAGGGTTATCTTTAACACCCCCTCCCCTGCCAGTTAGCAGCACGACCCCCCAGCCCATGATGGATTTATTTTCCTTGTATTGTTTATCCAAAGGGACATTGATTTTTAAAGTTAGTTAAATACCAGTTTGGATACTCACTCTTTCTGTCTGACATGGCAAAACAAAGCCATATGAGGGTCTGATTTGAGATGCTTAAAAGTGGGGGGGATCCCATGTGCCTCTACTGCCCCTGGCTCTACAGTGTGCCCCCCCCCCAAACAGGGAACTCGCTGCCCCTCTTTCAAAGACGTGGGTTAGGAAAAGGAAAAAAAAGGTGACCCTCTTCTCTTTGTGTTTTTATTTAATGATCATTTTCCAAGAAAGAAGTGATCAGGTCAGGAAATGATGGTTTAGCTGAAGTGAGAATGTCTTCTGGGACCGATGGGACTGAAGCCGTGCGGAAGCCATGCGGAAGCCGTGCAGAAGCCAAGCGGAAGGAGCTCGCTGTGCAGCAGCTTTGCAAAGTGCTGACGGGTTTTGGAGGCTGCAGAGCAGCAGGGGCGCGTGGAGCCCGCCAGCCTCCCAGCCTCCTCTCCTACAGGCTCTCCCGCGCTCTTTCTGGCTGAGCCACCTTGTTGGCAGATGCAGGGCGTGGGGACCCAGCTGGTGGGAAGGAAGCAGGTGGTGATGACTCTCCCATCTCTGCGTCCCTGGGCTCCGTGACCGAGTTGAACCACACTCAGCAAAGTGTTAAGTGCCAGGAAGTACTGTTTTTAGAAAGGGAGGAATTCACGTGATTCTGCCAAGCAGCGTGTCCTTCGTGCACCTGGCTCTGCAGGGTAGCGTGCGTATCCACAGATCCTGCTCCCTGAGGTCACTGCCCACTCACTGTCTGGGAAAATAACACGTAAGCCCAAGGATGGTTAGTTTCCTCTGAACAAAGTCTTCAGAAAGCCCCCACTTCGTGTTTCGGCACCGACCTCCTATTCAGGAGGTGAGGTCTGAGGGGCGTGGGGACAGGGTGGAGAGACGAAAGGGAGCAGCGCGTGTGAAGTCACACAACTGTGAAGAGCAGAGGGTGTTCTGAGAACATCTCCGGGTTCATTCTGATGCAGCCCTGAGCAGGCAGTGAGGCTGCACAGATGGACACCAAGAGCTCACCGGGGAGCAGGGGTGGTCTGAGTTTTAACCTTGTGCAGCCCGGGATGGGCACAGTGGGAGAAGAGCTGGTCCAGGCTCTGTGTTCAGAGGAGGGACAGTAAAATCCTCAACTGTGACACTGCAGTGGAGAGAAAAAAAGGGATGAGTCGGGGAAATTCTCCCAGAGTCAGGGGCCCTCGGCGTGCACTTGCGTGTGAGTCAGGCATCACTCTGCGGCAGCGGGTGGGTGGACGGCAGGTGGAGCCCGTCTCCAAGCTGGCAGGGGGGGCTGAGCTCGCTAGTTCATTTGTAGATTTGTGGGGTCAGAGGTCGCGATGGCACGTTCGTCCCCCAGGTGGTTGGGAATGGAGGGCTGGGTTGGATGAGAGACATGGGGGTTTGGGGTGTCATGTGTGTGGCAGTGAGAGCCTGGAGGTACTAGTTGAAATCAAATGTCTGGGTGGGAGTTCCGGGGTGAGCGGGTGGCCCACTCGCTGTCATTCACTGGACACTGACCAGAATTCATGTCCATACGTGAATTTGTGGTTCTACACGCCCCTCAAAGGTTTTCTCTGATGAGCTCCCCATGAGAGTGAGCACTCTCCCCGGAGTGAGCCCCTTTTAAACACTGCACTTCGTCCCCGGCTCTGCTTCTCTTCCTGATCGAGCCCTCAGACTCCGGTCCCCGCTGTTCCTGTTTACAGAAGTCAGAAGGGGTGGCACGGAGACCTTCTTAACTGGGTGCGGGATGCCCGTGGGGTCTTAGACCAGGTTGGCTGGAACAGCCATGACTGCTCCCCACCCCCTCCCCACTGCCTTTTGTGAAGTGGCCGAATCTCCAGAGCCAGCATCGTCTGAGTCCGCCTTGTCCCCCCAAGCCACGCTCAGGTAGAATATTTAGAAGGTGGAGGAGACAGAAATCAACTGTGCCGCCCCAATTCCAAAAGAGCTTTTGTAGTTCTCATGTCTTTACAATAAAACTGCCACCCATCTCAGGGGCTTTCATGGTGCTTCTCAAACAGATACTCAACTAATTCACGTAGGCAATGGGGAATGTTTATTAAGCTCACCCTACTGGCCAAGCGGCCCCCCTGGGCACTTAGGCATAGAACAGTAGACAAGACATTTTTGTTGGTACGTAACTAAGTAAGCTGGTGGTCGGTGCCACACGAAACTGAAACAGGGTCATGGCTTCAGGGTGATGGGACCGCTTTAGAGAGGGAGACCTGGAACGTTCTCCGAGGCAGTAACATTGGTCTGGATCCTGAATGAAGAAAAGAAGCTGCTCCTTTTTGGAGCTTGGACTTCCTGAAGAGTAGGCAAAAGGCTGGTGTATCCAGAGGGTAAGTTGGGGGGAATAAAAGGAGGAAATTTGGTCAAAGAATCCTACAGAGCCCTTTAGGCCACAGCAAGGAATTTAAAATTGCATTCTATTTCCAATCCCTGCAGTAAAAATTCGCTGGAGGATTTTAATCTAAGGAGTGATGTAATAAGATTTTCATTATGAAAAGGTAACCCTGCCCTGCACAAGGTCCTGGGTTCAACTGAAGTGGGTTGAATGGTGGCCGCCAATTTAGGTTCCTGCCCTAATCCTGGAACCTGTAAATGTGACCTAATTTGGAAAGAGGGTTCCTTGCAGGTGTAGCTGAGGGAAAGATCTCGAGATGACATCATCTGGGTTATCTGAGTGGTCCCTACATGTGTGCAGCCCAGCCGCCATCTTGGATTCAGACTTATGGCCCCAAGAACTGTGAGATGATACATTTCTGCTGTTTTAAGCCACCAGGTAGGTGGGGATTTGTTAAGGCGGCTCCAGGAGACTCAGCCCTAGACTTGGCCTACGTTAGGGTCCGGAGGAGTGGAATTGTGGGGAGAAGTGGGAGGCTGTTACAGTAATCCAGGAGAAAAACCGCATGGCTTGGATCAACAGCAGTGAGAATGATGAGAAGTGCTCTGACTTAGAATTTCTTTTGGAAGTAGACCGAGGAGGATTTCCTGATAGATGAGATGCTGGGGACAAGGGAAAGAGGAATTTTAAAAAATCTCCTTGGTATTTGTTCTGAAGAGCTAACCAGATGCCAGCACTGTTACCTGAAATGAGGGAGGCCAGGAGCGGGGCAACTCTGGGCTGAGGTGGTCAGGGTGAGTGGTGATGGTGGGGGCCTGCGTGTGACACAATCGAGAAATCTTTTGTGGACCTATTCATTTGGAGACGCCTGTATCACATCCAAGATGGGATTTTGAGTAGAATGTTAGGCATGGATGGATTTAAAGGTCAGAAAAGCAGTGAGGGCAAGTAACTTTGGAAGCCATGACTATAGCATAGATCACTGGTTCTTAATCCTAGGTGTACGCTGGAGTCTCTCGGGGAGCTTAAAAAATCTGTACCAATATGTGCACTCCATCCCAGACCCACTGAAGGGAACTCTCTAAGGTATTTAAGAGCTTCGCAGGTGTGTCTAACATGCAGCCAGGTTGAAGAACCACGGGTGTAAAGCTGGTACTTAACGCCTTGAAGGAGGAGGGTATAGCTTAGTGGTAGAGTGCATGCTTAGCATGCACAAGGTCCTGGGTTCAATCCCCAGTCCCTCTAGTTTTAAAAAAAAAAAAAAAGCCTTGAGTCTGGATAAGATCATCCAGGACAGGGCTGCCTGAAAGATAAGATGCTGCTGACAGATCACAGGCAGAGGGACTCTGATCCCTCTGGGAGTGTGGGGTTGGCAGTGAGTGTAGACGGAGCGGAGCGTGAGGGCAGAGTCCTGGAGGACTCTGGTATGGTGAGCACAGCAAGGAGCAAGGACCAGCGAGGGGCACTGGGACATCGGATGAGAGGGGCGGGGCCGAAGCCAAGGGAAGAAAGTGTTTCAAGAGGGAGGGGGAGTCAGCTTGGGCAAGTGGCACTTAGCTGCTGAGAAATGTGAGGATAGCTCTCCTGAGGGGGTTTCACGAGATGGAAGGCAGCCCTGTGTCAACAGAGTGGTTTGGGTGGATTAAACCAGTGGAAGAAAGTGCATTTGGGTCAAACCTGGAGCAGTGAGGGAGGCTTCTGATTGGCACACTGCTCAGCCTTCCCCTCTTAGAAGCTGGCGTATCTGTGAGCTAGAAAATTCTACTTGAAGTGACTTTATTGAGCGCGATATTTCATCTTTGGGGATGTGGTACCTGACTCCCGTTGTTAATGTGTCAGCTTTACGAATGGGATGTCATGTGCGCCCCTATTCCGTTCATGTAAATCTGTTTCTTTCCAGTCTGACTTTGCCACAGACAGATCTTCTCCCTGGGTAGGTGCAACTGGCGGGCTTTGCCTGGTTTCTCTTTTTTTTTTTTTTTTTGAGAGGGGGATTAGGTTTATTTATTTTTTAAATTTATTTTAATAGAAGTACCAAGGATTGAACCCAGGACCTCGTGTATGCTAGGCATGCACCCTACCACTGAGCTGTAGCCTCCCCACTGCCTGGTTTCTCTTGAGCAAGGTGATTCTCCCTTAATGACTCACACCACAGCTGCTTCAGACCCAGATGTAAATATAGGGCTGTCAGCCCTTACTGCCTGGACCACAGACAGGGCTCAGCAAAGGTCAGATGAAATGTAGGGCTAAAATAAGCCTAAGGCAGACCCAGCTGCCCCGGGGAGAGCCAGGTGCACATCTGGAAGTCCCTTGGGAGGAGGGCACCCCAGCCACCCTGGTGGATGGCAGTACTTGGCCCTTTCCACGTTACCCCACCACCCTCACCACCCTCCCTCTCCCGTTCTGCCACTTGCCATGATGCTGAGCAGTGAGGGGGGTGGGTTGCCTCGCCTTTGAGTTTTGGCTACAAATCCTCAGTTCCGCTCTAGCCCCCAGCCCTCAAAGAATCCTGTATAACCCTGGGAGCTTCACAGGATGATGCAGTCAAGTTCAGCATGTGGGCGCGGACTGCAGTTCCCACAGCCTTGGAGAAATAGCGTTTTCCGGAACACTGCTTATCAGTGACGGGTTGGCAAGACCAGGAGATGCTCCCTCAGCTGCACCCCCTCCAGCCTGGCAGATGGACCTGAGGCTCGTGTCCCACGTACGAGAGCAGACAGCTGGTGTGCACCAACCTGCCGGAAACTCTCCTGAGGAAGCCCCAGAATTTATCCTCCTCCCACCTTCAACCAGTTGGCCCCTGCACACTGGAGCTGCCCATAGCCTGGGAGTTTGTGCCCTCAGAGAACAATTTGAAGTGTTAACCCATCTGTCCAAGGAGATTATGGAACTGTTACAGATTTGGAGGGATTTAAATTAAGGAAGCACATTTGACTGTACCGTAATGTTTGTAGGTGCCGCACCTCGGGGTCATAATTTATCGTCTGTTTATGTGCGAACTCCCAGCACCGTCCACACAAACACAGGATTTTAAGGAGTAAAGAAGAATCTTAGAACTTCCTCCTAGAGGTTATCTAGATGAAAAACTGTCTTCTTACACCCTCATTTCGAAGCCTTCAGCTTTAGATGTGTTATTCTAGCTTATTTTCAAATATGTACAGAATTAGAGCTGCATAATGAACCTTCCATGTGCCCACAAGCCAGCTGTCAGCACTCTGAATCTTCCCACCCGCGTAACATCCATCCCACGCACCTCTCAACCTGCTTTTCAGTTTTTCCTGGCATATTGTGTGAGTAAATTTTTTGCCAGGCGATGCTGTGGTGACGTGGCCCCAATCTCAGTGGCTTCCAGTAACAAAGGCACGTGTCCTTTGTGGGTCCACGTGGCTCTGCTCTTCACTGGCTTTGCTCCGGGGCCAAGGCAGGAAGACAAGCCCCTCCTGGAAGACCTGCTCCTGGTTGTCCGTGAGGGAGACCCTCCACCGATCTGGCCGTGAGTCAGAGCCCAGAGAAGTGACATTTCTTCGAAGGAAGAGTCAGTCCCATTGTAAGACCGTCTGAGAAGCAAAGAAGTGTTGTATTTTCCCACAGAGGTAGTGTGATAGCTTCCTGTCCATTAACGTGTACTCCAGGGGCAGGGAGGCAATGTTCGGAGTTCCCTCATTAGGGATGTGTCCTCCAGGGGAAGTAATTAGCATTTGAAAGACCTTAGTCTGGAATCCTCTCTCCTAAGGATGGCTCAACCAGGGCCTAAATAGCTAGACAGTCCCTTAGGTCGCATAAGCCCTAGGAGTAATTTGCCTGGGTGAGGTGGGTGGTTTCCAGGTTACGTAGATTGACTCGAGATGTTTTTCCTCTACTTTTGCCTGAAGGGGTATCAGATCTTTTGAACCCAGCAGATGGAGGTCGTTCAGTGTGGTCTCCCAGCTCTGGGACTCCATCCGGTTCAGGGAATGCTCTGTCCCCTCACGGGGGATCCTGAGGGTTCTGTCACCTGATTTAACCAGGAGGTGGTTGAAATCTGGCTTCTTGAACAGTGTTGTATCTGCCCCCACCAAACCTTTCCAGTGACCGCTGGTCCCTGCACCTAAAGGAGAGAGAATTGAACTGCCCAGAGCTCACAGCTGCTGGTGGGACTAGTTTGTGCCTCTTTTCATTGTCACACACCACCTAGCAGAGATGTTTCACGGGAGGGGTGGGCTACAGTTCTCCCCTACCTTCAACCCTCGGGCTCCACTGGGGTGTCCCCGTAAGAATGTGGCTGTAGTGAATGGCCGCCCTATTAGGTCAGTTTACAATGAAGGGAGTGAGAAGTTGACAGGGAGCCTTTGGATTTTTCCATTGGGGTTGGGGGCGCATTAATGTTCTCCCAAAGGACAGAGAGGCCACAAGGTTCCTGTACGTCAGGTTGTTCCCCTCAGTGTGTTGTCAGGTCTCTAATTGTTACCAGGAACTGCTCTGACCACCAGTGTGGATGGAAGAGGACATCTTGCAGGACGGAGGGAAAATTCACATGTGTGCAGAGGACAGAGGAGTGAATACAGACAACCTCTAACTCGTGTGCCCAGTGGCCAGTCCGAGAGAGCGTGCATAGTGTCGATCATTCAACTAGTTAATCCCTTTCAGCGTCAACAGAAGAGTTTACTTCTCTCTGCTTCCTGTGTGCGAGCATCGGATTTATTTACCTAGATGATAAATTTATGTAATCCTCATTAACACCTACAAGAAGTAGGAAGTATTATTCATACTTGACAAATGAGGGAACTAAGTCATAAAATCTGAATTAGGAAGTCAGATTCCTCAGTCCGTTCCCTGAATCACCGCCTTCAGTTTACAAATGTGATACTGCAAAGGACTGTTTTTGTTTGCACCTTCCTTCCCTGTGTTCTTGATGTTCAAGAGCCTCAAAGTCTTTAAAGTCTAATGGAAAAGGGGGAAAAAAGGTTTACTTGATTCCAGGAACCTCTGCCTTTATTTTTATTTTTATTTTTTTTTCTTTTTATTGAAGTGTGTCAGTTACAATGTGTCAATTTCTGGTGTACAGCACAATGTCCCAGTCATGCATATACATATATTCATTTTCATATTCTTTTTCAGTAAAGGTTATTACACGATATTGACTATAGTTCCCTGTGCTATACAGAAGAAACTTGTTTTTTTTTAAATCTATTTATATATATATATAGTGGCTAATATTTTTATATATAGTGGCAAACCTCAAACTCCTAAATTTATCCCTTCCTACCCACTTCCCCCCTGGTAACCATAAGATTGTTTACTATGTCTGTGAGTGTTTCTGTTTTGTAGATGAGTTCATTAGTGTCCTCTTTTTTTCTTTTTTTTTTTAGATGACACATATGAGTGATATCATATGGTATCTTTCTCTCTCTTTCTGGCTGACTTCACTTAGAATGACCATCTCTAGGCCCATCCATGTTGCTGCAAATGGCATTATTTTATTTTTAATGGCTGAGTAGTATTCCATTGTATAAATATACCACAACTTCTTTATCCAGTCATTTGTCAGTGGACATTTAGGTTGTTTCCATGTCTTGGCTATTGTATATAGTGCTGCTATGAACATTGGGGTGCATATATCTTTTCGAATTAAGAGTTCCCTCCAGATATGTGCCCAGGAGTAGGATTGCTGGATCATATGGTAAGTCTATTTTTAGTTTTTTGAGGAATCTTCACACTGTTTTCCATAATGACTGCACCAAACTACATTCCCACCAGCAGTGTAGGAGGGTTCCCTTTTCTCCACACCCTCTCCAGCATTTATCATCTGTGGGCTTTTGAATGATGGCCATTCTGACTGGTGTGAGTTGATACCTCATTGTAGTTTTGATTTGCATTTCTCTGATAATTAGCTATATTGAGCATTTTTTCATGTGCCTAATGGCCATTCATGTGCCTTCTTTGGAGAATTGCTTGTTTAGGTCTTAGGCCCGTTTTTGGATTGTATTGTTTGCTTTTTTGTTATTAAGTCGTATGAGCTGCTTATATGTTCTGGAAATTAAGCCTTTGTCAGTCGCATCATTTACAAATATTTTTCTCCCATAGGTTGTTTTGTTTTGCTTATGGTTACCTTTGCTGTGCAAAAGCTTATAAGTTTATTTAGGTCCCATTTGTTAATTTTTGCTTAATTATTTCTATTGCCTGGGTAGACTCCCCTAGGAGAACACTGCTGAGATTTATGTCAGAAAATGTTTTGCCTGTGTTTTCTTCTAGGAGGTTTATTGCATTTGGTCTTACATTTAAGTCTTTAAGCCATTTGGAGTTTAATTTTGTGTATGGTGGGAGGGAGTATTCTAACTTCATTGATTTACATGCTGTCCAGTTTTCCCAACACCACTTGCTGAAGAGATTGTCTTTTCTCCACTATATATTGTTGCCTCCTTTGTTGAAGATTGACTATAAGTCTGTGGGTAGGAACCTCTGCCTTTAAGGTGTAGAGATTTTCCCCACCAGGTGAAGTGGACACCTGTGTTTTCCTGCCAGAGTCATCAGAAGCCTTGGGACATCACCGCTTTGAGTCTCTGGGCAGAAAAGGGTGGTTCGATTCAGCATGTCCAGGGCTCCCTCACCCCTTTCCACCATATAGGAGTTTAAGACCACTTCTAGTCTGGAGTTAAGCTTTGGGCCAAGCGAGAACTATGTCGATTATCTGCAGGGCTAGGGTTTGGAAATTCAGGGTCCAGTCAATGGTGTGTCTTCGCCTTGCTATCCAGCATTTTCCTGGTTATCTTTCAAGCCCGTCTTCCATGGGCAAAGTGCCCACTGTTCCCAGTGAAGAGAAATCCTGAAGTCCCAAGTTGTCTGCACAGCATCTGCGCGTGGGGAGAAATGCCTACAGCATGAATTTGAAAACTCTGCTCCAAAAGTACCTTACCCGGGAGCCTTCACAGCCGAGTAACTTTTCAACCTCAGGAAGTGACGGCCGCAGGAAAATTATGTCAGACCTGAAGGCAAACCCAAGGGAAGAGGCAGGTGGAGGAAATCCCACTCAGGTTTAATAGATCAGAAAGCCTCATTTAAAATATTGGCGCTTTAGGACGAACCCGACGGTTCTGTTGCTTTCTTTAGTTTTTCTCCACACTGTTGTCCTGTTGGCAGAACTTTCTAAGGAAATGGCCAGAAATGAGTGAGAGAGGAAAACCAAAATAAATACTAAAAAAGGCAGGCTTGAATATAACGTGTGATTCTGCAGCTGTAGGGCTTTCCACGTGCATCAGGCTTCGCAGGTCAGGATTCTAACTCTTCCTGTCAAATGTCCCGGGGGTGGAAGGGTGGATGTGTGTGTGACCAGGCCTGTGCAGGTGTGCCCACCCCTACACAAGGGGGTGCTGCAAAGGGCACGGCGGTAGCGCCTGGTGTGACAGTTCCCAGGCACTCGTGGGTAGCGCCTCCTTTACAGCAGGCTGTGATGCCTGCAAGACATTGACGTGGATTGCATTCACCATGAGGTCATATAAACCCTCTGACCTCGTGGAACTGGGACCGGGAGACCAAGGATGACCTTAACATTTCATCTAGGGTAGCTCAAAAGTGGACAGCAGAAGTGGTAAGAAATCCTGGGAAGTAACCCCCACGCAAAGGCAACAGCCAGTACAAACAGGCTGGGCCGAGTGGATGTCCTGGGTCCAGCAAAGGATCAGGACAAGCCAGTGTGCCGCCCAGGCCTCCTAGCCCTCACTAGGGCGCCGGATCCACAGGGCAGGGTGATTTTCTGGGAGCTCCCAGAGTGGGTTAGCCAGGCCCTGTGGTCACTGCCTTAGGTCAGATCTATTTCAGAGGATTTCTCCAGCTTTTATTTCCCACATAGTCAGCCATCACCCCTCCTCATCACAGCCCCTCTGGCCTGACTTACAAGATGGGGAAGCACATGGTTCAGAATCTGCCTCCCTCATGTGCTTGCTGTTAGAGTTTCTGTGAAGGATGTAATTGCAGAGTCTCTTTTTTCTGTAAAATACGGACTTTCGTGCCTATCTCAGAGGGCTGATGGAAGGTTAAAGGAGATGATGCTTTTAGAGCATACGCCTGGGTCATAACATACCGAACGCTTTCCACTGACTTTCTCTTTGGAATGCTCCTCCCAGGTCTGCAGGGGAACCAGGAGTTAACCAACAACAAAATTTGTATCTTGTTTTAGATTTCACATGTAAGTGATATCATATGACATCTGTCTTTCTCTGACTTCCTGCCCTTAGTGTGTTCATCTCTAGGTCCATCCATGTTGATTGCACATGGCGTGATTTCATTCTTTGTATGCTGTACACTGGAAACTAACATTGTAAATCAACTGCAGTTCTATACAAAAATCAAATAAAATTAAATTTAAAAAAGAGTTAACCACTAACAAACATGAGGATGTTTTAAAGGTTCTAGGAACTGGAAGTATCCTTATCATTATTTGTCAGACTGTATTCCCTGACTTTTCCTAAATGCTCTCCAGCGCCTCTCTCCGCCCTGTAATCCAGCGTGCTGGGTGCTTCCTGGTTTGGTCGTAGAATGAGCTCCTCGGACTTATCACTGCCTCTAGGCCAGCCTGGAGGGCGTGCCTTCCTTGAGCCAGGCTCTATCTGGTCTTGCTCTCCTTCTGTATCAAGTGTGTCTTTGAATTGTGATGCATTGTTATCTTGGAGCCTTGCTGATCCTGACAGAAACTGCCCCTCCCAGGGTTAGCCAACTCCTAGATAAGAAAGGGCTCACCTGCAAGGGTGCTTTTCTATTCAAACCTGCCAGTCCAGAGCCCACACCCCAGAATCCGGCTCTCAGTCTCGGGGATGCTGTCTCGCTGGTCTAGGGCCAGGGTGCTACCTGGTACTCCCTACCCCAGCCCCTGTGTCCCAGAGCCCCCTGAAATCATGCAGACCAGCCAGTCCTAAGCCTGTTTACCCCGCCTTGCCGCCTGTGGAAACCACAAGAAATGTGACTGCCTGGAATTCTGGGAAAGCTGTACTAAAAACTTGAAGTAACCAGTTATAATCTATCTCGGATATTGGGTCATGTGCTAACTTCTTCTGCCTCTCGTAAACCAGCCAGGGCATTAGTGACAGTGCTCAGTGGGCAGCCACTTGAACGAGCTGCTGTTTGGGAAGATTATGACCTGATTCTTCTTCACAGGGAACAAGTATTACTATGACGATTAGTGAAACACGCCCGCAGCCACTGTTTCCTTTGCAGAAATACCGTGGCAGGGTAACATCTGCCTGCAAATGTTACTTCAGAGAAGAAGAAACTTTGCCGGCGGAGAATGAGGAGAAAAAAAAAAAAAAGAGATTTTGAAAAAAACTGAAGGATACAGAGTTAAGAGGGCAGACATGAGAAATCAGAGTTGTGGGTCAGTGGGTGAGAAGGTGGGTTTTTGTGCTCCTCGTCTAAATGGATGTAACTCAGAGACACCCAGCCTTCCTGAGTAGTGAGCACCATTCTTGGCTGTTTCGTACAGAACCAAGAGGAGATGGGGAGATTGCAACAATTCTAGGACTCAGATTCAGGACCTGGAGAATCTGTTACTCAGTGTGATTTGAAACAAGGTGTATGCGTTGGTGAATAAACACTAAGTTTTCCAGCACATGCTAAAAAAAAAAATTACGACTGAACAGTGTGAGCAGGCCTGTTAGCATCTTCACAGAGTAAGGACCATACAGGAGGACCAGGTGGAGCAGAAGCTGGACTGTGAGCCAGGTACCCACCTACTCAGAGGGCGGGGCAGGAAGGAGGAGGGACAGTCTGGAAAAGTTCTTGCAACATATTTACTCCTTTGAAAATTTCAGTTTTATGAGGGAGCGCTTTGTGAGGTGACCTTGGCTTGTGAGACGATGCAGACGCTGGCGTGGGAAGATGTTATAGGACCCGTGTCTTACAAAGGGACTAAGGAACAATTCCCAAAATAGGAAAAAAAGAAACAGAAAAAAAGAAAGATCATCATCATTTGTCCTCTGGAGCTAAAACAGATCATTTAGAAAATTTAAAAGTTCAACTAAGAAACAGTGCTAGGGCGAAGAAAACACATAGGAATGAAATAGCTGAGATCACTCAGAGTTAGGCATTATTAGTATTAACTAGTATGAGGGGTAAAATGAGTAAGCCCACGTTTTATAGTCACAGGAGATGAACCCCGAAAACTGTTAATGCTTAGAAAAGGAAGCATAGGGATTCCTATGATAATTATTTTACTATAAATAATAATAGAATATATTATATAATAATATAAACAAATTACAATTTATTTATATATTTACATATTATAATATAAATGTATAATATTTATATTCTATAATATAAATGTATAATACACATTATATAATACAAATGTATAATATAAACATAAATATTATATAATATAAACAATATACAAATATAAATAAATTATAGTACATAATAATAAAGCATATTAGGAATTCCTAAGTTAGCTGAGTTATTTGGGAAAAACGAAAATGAGGTATTTTCGATGGGCTCATTCGGGACAGACAACAAGCAGGTAGTGAACAGTGAAAAATGATCCACTGAAGCAGAATCATCAGAGCAAAAGCAGATGTTTGTAAGAGATTGTCTGCTGACTCTAGGAAACCAAGAAAGAAAATGATAGCATTGCCAGCAAGCCCTTACTGAAATAGTGGAAAACTATCCACATGAACGAGAGGAAGCCAAGGGGAAAAAAGGCGCAAGGGAGAGGTGAGCACCTTCCTCAGGGCGGTGGGCCAGTTCTCACCAGGAAGTCCAGGGACCGAGCGCTGTTTGTGCAAACACCTCGCAGGAACCGTGCGTGTGAGTGGCGGGGAGAGCCCTCGGCTGGGAGCGGCGGGGTTGTTCAGCAATGGAGGAGTTATGCTGAGGTCCCTGCTGAGAAGTAGCTGGAAATCTGTAAAGGAGGGAACGTCTGAGCTCACGGACCCCACTGTGTCCTGCTCTCAACCAGTGACTTGAAGACGTAACTCAGTTGCCTGTGACCTGTGTTACTATGGATAACCGGGAACACCCAGATTCCATCAACCGGGGGATGGGTAATCAGCTAGGGTGCTGGCGTAGCCTAGAACACTGCCTTTCAGCAACAGGTGGGCCTCCACAGTCTCACACAGAGCCGTCTCCAGGACGTATTGTTCAAAGAAAACTGAACACTAGAACAAGCCCTGTGGTAGACTCTTTCTGATAGAAACAAAATAAAACTGTTTTCCTGGAAGTATATGTATACGTATCTAAACACTTAGAAAATTTTCAGATATTCTGGCTACAAACTCAGAACAGGAACTTCTAGAGATCTGGAACTAAAGGGGAGGTGGGTGGTCAGGGACACTTTGGCTTCATCAGTATTTGCAGATTTTCCAGTGAAAATGTTACTTTATGTATTGCGTAACTGATCATTTTTACAATGTACAATTTTGATTTGAACTTTTACCTGATATTTACATTGGCATCTTTGGAATATAACTCATCATCGGGGCCACTGGACATCCTCTCTTACTTGACTGGTGCCTCTGGATTTACAGACAGGGATTCCATATGGAGTTACCAACGTTACGTTTAACAGTTAAACAGGAATATAGGAATTGTGTTGGACCTTATTCTATTTTTTTTAAACATTTTTATTTCTACTTTTTTTTTTTGGCAGGGGGAGGTAGTTAGGTTTATTTATGTTTAATGGAGGTACTGGGGATTGAACCAGGACCTCGTGCATGCTAATCAAGTGCTCAACCACTGAGCTATACCCACCCTCCTTATTCTATTCTTATATCAGTGATTTTAGTTATGACCACTGAAACCCTGTTTTCCAAGGACACCACTACACCACTATTTTGTTGTGATTTCGTGTTCTCCTGTCAGAATGTAAGGACACTCCTCTGTCCTCTTCTTCACTGGTGACCTACCATTTACCATAGTGGTTCGTCCACGTGGCTTCTAAGCCAGAATTCAAGCACATGGCACCCATGTGGCTCATGCCCACTTTCTCTGTCCTCTGAGGGGTTTCGTGCTGCCCTGCCTCCTGATACTGTAAAGTGACCCCAGGCTCTGGTTCACCTGCTGTCTCTGGGTGAGAGTTGCACTGGCCTTTGTCCCTCCCTGCACACCGTGTTCCATCTCTCCCGCCCTCTCATTCCAGAGTCTCACTCTCTCACATTTGGCCCCATGGAGCTGCCAGAAAAACATGATGGCTCTTCCTTCTCAGTGATGGCCAACACGACCACCTTTTCATCACGGGCTCCTGAGAAGTAGTGCCAGGGCTCAAGTTGACTTTTGAGGCGTCACTGGCTTTTGCACTGCATAAGACGTCGGGGTGGCACGGCAGAAAGATTGAGATCTGTTTATTTGTATGACTGAGCAAGTTGGCTAAGCTCTCAGAAACTCAGTCTTACTTGTAAAGTAGAAATAACAACTTTAGATGGGGAGGGTAAGCTCAGGCATAGAGTTCGTGCCTAGCATGCATGAGGTCCTGGGTTCTATCCCCAGTCCCTCCACCCAGTCAGTCAGTCAATCTCATTACCTCTCCCCTCCCCCAGAAAAGAAATAATATAACTTCAGGGTTTGAATCTTATGGAGATTCACAATTCTGCGTGCGCACGCACACACGACAGGCAGCAATGGTGGCTGTTTTGAGCTCGCCTCCCTCCTTCCAGAACCTTCCAGAGCCTCAGTCTCCTCAGACTGATGGCATTGTGGCAGGTGTCCCTTGCCTTAGCTATTATTTGTAATCGTTCTTTCACCTTGCTGCCATTTTCGGTTGAAACTTCCGCTGTAAAAAAGTGCCGGGTGTTTCCATCTGTGACATTCAAGCCATTTGCTAGGATCCCCTGATTTTTAAATGCAGTGTGTCAACACGGTCCGTCTCTTAGAGATGGCCACTTTAAGGTAAAGAGCCAGAACCGTCTCCTACCTAGGAATGCCACTCGCTCTCTCCTCGGATGTGAACAGGAAACCATCCGTGACTGAGCGAAGCGACCACAGCAAAGCACTAAACGAACGAGCTGGCGAAAGGGGATGCTGAGAAAAGCATGCGGACCTCCCGTGACTTCTTACCTCTGCTACCCCTTTGTCACTTTCAGTCTTCGCCACCATTTCTCCTTGGTCTGGTTTAGATGTCCCTTGAGTCGTCTCTCCCTGGTAAACAAACTTCCTTTTCTAAGCAAAGTAACAGAAGCTGTACGTCCCCTGTTGTGTAGACGGCTCGGATGGCAGGGGCGAACAGTTTATCTGTGTGTGAGTCTTTGAGAAGGGTTGCTGTAAAGGGAGAAGTGTGCAGGGTATCCGGAAGTTAACCATTTATTGCCACGGTGGGACAAAAATGAACTTCAAGTAAAAGGTAAGATTAAAGTGGCAGAAAAAGTCAACGTGACCTGAAGGCTGTTCATTGAGGTACAGTGAGTTTCTAGCTCTCCCGAATTTGAAGTCCCTTACAGCCCCAGTGTTGCTGCCCTCCTGGTCAGGGAGTGTGGAGAGACCCCCAGCAGAGGGGGATGTGACCTCCCCATTGTGGGGCTCAGTCCAGTGGGAACGAGGGAGCAAATAAGCCCAAGTCCGGGATTGTAAATTAAAGTCTGTTTTACGGAAGAGAAGACCATGCAGTTTCATTCAGTATCTCTGCTGGGATCAAGAGGTGGAGATTCTCTTTTTATAGCATGTGTCAAGCTAACTTAATGGAAAATGCATACATGGTACCATATTCTACTAAGTCATGTGAATAAATGAGAGTATTTATTGTATGTGTGGGGTGGTGAGCGACACTTCTCTCAAAAGCATCGGGGACATGTGGAGACATCGCACGTTAGTCACTTGCTCTGATGGTCTGACTAGGAGACCACAGACGTTCTCATGGACCTCGTTCAGAAGGACTTAACAGCCAGAAGCATGGCACGGCCCCAGGTTGGATGTTAGCTAGCATCGTGCCAGGGCTGTTGCAGTTACAGTGACAAATTTGTGAAGTCAGATTTCTTAGAAGACTGCCATCAGTGTGAAGTCCGTCCCCACCGCCCCCCATCACACACACACCCCTACAGGTGCAGAGTCGTAAGATGAAGCCCAGCACCTGTGGGGCAGGAGGCTACAACACAAGGACAGTGGTACATGGGAGTTTCACTTCAGGATCCTAAGTTTTTGAAGATCCTTTTTTCAGTAGACTTGGCTATGCTTAATCTTTTGGGCCCCCAAATTATATGCATAGCCTTAGAAAAATTTAAGGAACACCAGATATGTCAGGTTTATTAACATTTTGCTAAATTCATCATAGTTTGTAAAAGGATTTTCATATGGTTATAAGATTTTAAAATACGAGCTTTGCTTTGTGATTTACTTGGGGATTCAGTTGACTGAACTTGAGTAACTCATTCACCACTTCATTAAAACTCATGAGGACAGGTTTCCATCTGATGCATTAAGCTGTCTATTGCCAAAGAAGTGCTGTGTACTCGGTAGAGGACAGTTCTCCCAGTGCAGCCAGCACTGAAAGTAACTGTGAATGAGATGTAAATTTTACATTGTACTTTCCATTAATGAAAATGATTTATGTAAACATCAGGAGACGCTGGCTTTCAATAAGGATCTACACTTTGGTGATTTTTAATCTCTTAGTGGGAACCTTATTATTCGCATTAAAATGCCTTACTGCAGAGAGACATCCTGGAATCTTGTAATGATTATCTCTATTACTTGGAGATACCATCTTAGTAAGTGGAGATTTAGTGAAGATTCTAGGTAAAAGAGCTGTTGTCCTTTGAGAGTAAAAATTATATCCTAAAAATTTTTTAAACTAGAAATTTGTTTATTTTTTTCTACTAGAACTGAAATCATGCCATTTATTAGAATGGATGATACAAAAGAGGTGGGCTGTGTGAAATAGGTGTGTTACACTTTTAGTAAAGATAGTTCATAACATTACTGCCAAACAATAATAAAACCATGGGCTTCAGGGCTTTTACCGAGTTCAGCTGATTCAGCTGATCTTATGTTTTTCTCTACAAAATTCCTACCAAAGTTAATCCATCCCTTGCTATCTCTGCGTGAGCCCTGTTGTCTCCTGGCACTTTTATTATTTTAATATTTTTATTTTTATTTTTTAGCAGAAGGGGGAAATGTGTTAAGCAAAAGGATACAGCTGCACAGCCAAATTAATTATTTTATTTATTTAATGGAGGCACTGGGGATCGAACCCAGGACCTCGTGCACGCTAAGCATGTGCGCTACCACTGAGCTGTACCTCCCCCATCCTGGTACTTGTAGTCACAGGCTCATAACCAAATTTGTGCATCGCTTTCCAGTTGGCTTTGTTGTGGGTAAATAAAATTCCATTATCAGATTCTATTTCTGGATCTCTGGCCATTAAAAAATCCTTTGTTAATGCCTGGCATAGCTCTGATTGGCTCCGGTCTCCTGGGATGTGAGCTGCTTTATTCACAAAGTCTAATTCCTCTTTGTCACATTATTTTTTTTCTCAAAAATAAAACATTTACATTTCTCCTTCTTTTTTTTTTTTTTTTTTTTTTTTTTTTGCATGAACTTTATTCGGCAAGCTTTCTCCATCCTTTGTGTTACTCTCTGGGAACTCTGACTGGCTTGTATCCCTCTAGAACTACGCCAGAATTAGCCAAAGGTTCCAGGAGCAGCTGGCGATGCAAGGACTTAGATTCAGGAACTGATGCTCAGAACGTTGGTTCTCAATCCTTCTGAGAGTCTAAGCTCTGGAATCCGTGCAGAAAAATGCACGTGTGCAGAGAGGTTCCAGTCGATACAATTCCAGGGGGTTGCTGGGACTCCCTGTAGCTCATTCATAACTTTCTGGGGTCAACCGCTCTGATGTGTTGAGACTGTGCACAGGAATAATGGGCGACCTCTCAGTGACCACAGGTACCTGGCCTGCACTCGGAAACTGACAGAAGGCAGAGAATTGGGAGATCTGACGCGAAAGGCTTTTCAGAGTTATTTCTAAGCTGGAGAGAGTTTAGAAATCAGATTTGGAAACCACTTTTCAATTACCAAGGCATGAGTGAGGTTTGTTTGGATTTTTTTTTTTTTTTGTCCAGAAGCTGATTTCACAGAAAATACATTTAGTTGGCTTTTTCCTGAACTGACTTGTTTAGACATGTTGGTCCTTTTAGGATGAAATGCTTGTTAGATTTTAAAAACGGTCGGCTGAGCCTCACGGCCAGCTGGCTTCTCTCGGACGCCATTTGTTGGATGAAGAATCTCCTGACTGCCTTGATTTGGGAATGACTCAAACATAGTGGAAAATAAAACAGACATATGTTTTGACCACTGGCCCTAAGGCAGGATTTTTTGATGTCTGTTTTGTGGAAGATAGAGCTTCTTGGAACCTACAGAAATGGCAAGGGGGAAGAAAATGTTAGTTTTTGGATGTGTCATTTAACCAAACAATTGAACAAAATATGTGTTCTTTTTCTTCAGGATTGCTTTGGTAATTCTGGGGGCTTTTTGTGTGTGATTCCATATAAATTATAGGATTATTTGTTTTAGTCCTGTGAAAAATGTCTTCAGTAATTTGACAGGGATCGCATTAAATCTGTAGATTGCCTTGGATAGTGTGGCCATTTTAACATTAGTTCTTCCAATCCAAGAACATGGGATATCTTTCCATTTCTTTAAATCATCTTTAATTTTCTTAAGCAGTATCTTATGGTTCTCCAGGTGTAAGGCTTTCACCTCTTCGGCCAGGTTTATTTCTAAGTATTTCTGAACAGAGTATTTGGAAAGAAGTGTCCAGCCCCGTGCTTTGGTTGGTGTGTTTTCACCTCCCGTTCTCTTCCTGTGTCCACCCTCCCACCGTTCCCTCCTCCGCCTGGTTCTCGCCCCGCACCTTTGTCAGTCATCCCTGCTAGAACGTGCTGTGAGCAGTTTGTTTTGGATGCAAGGGCAGGCGTTTGGACCGTAATGAGGACTGGGGAGGGGAGTGCATCCTCCCGGTGAGCTAGGTTTCTTGCATGAGTTGCCTGATGACTTAAGACAGCGCAGTGTTATATCCTAGCACACGGAGCTTCTCTTTCTGCCCAACAATGGACTCAAAACCAGGTTCGGATGTGTGGGAGGAGCCGGTCAGACGTGATCCAGAGTGGTGGACATCGCGAATGCCTGGCATCCTCTGTTGAACTTTACTGTAGTAACAGTTACGAGGGAGCCTTTACTGTACCCACCTCAGTTTCGTCTGGCTCTTCCCGCGGGTTTGAAGGGAGGAGGGGGGCACAGCAGGTGATGTTATTTACCAGGTGTCCTCCTCCTCTTGCCCCTGCAGGTTACGGCCACACCGTGCCCTTGTCCGACGGGGGCAAGGCTTTCTGCATCGTCTACTCCGTCATCGGCATCCCGTTCACCCTCCTGTTCCTGACGGCGGTGGTCCAGCGCGTCACCATCCATGTCACCCGCAGGCCGGTCCTCTACATCCACGTCCGCTGGGGCTTCTCCAAGCAGGTGGTGGCCATCGTCCATGCCGTCCTCCTCGGCTTCCTCACCATGTCCTGTTTCTTCTTCATCCCAGCCGCCGTGTTCTCCGTCCTGGAGGATGACTGGAACTTCCTCGAGTCCTTCTATTTTTGTTTCATTTCCCTGAGCACCATTGGGCTGGGGGACTACGTTCCCGGAGAGGGCTACAATCAGAAGTTCAGAGAGCTCTACAAGATCGGGATCACGTGTGAGTATCGAGGTCAGGTTCACAGCCTCTGCCCGGGGGGGGGTACCCATCTGCTGTCCCTCGTCAGAGCTCTGACTGCTTTCCATGGATAAGTCTTCCATGTTTTCACCTGACTGTAACAATTTCATTTCATCATGAGTCCCTTCAAAACCCTTTATGCAAAAGATCTTATTATTACTGAGAGTTATTTTTCCCAGGCACCTTCAAAGTACCAGTTTCTTACTAATAATGTCATAGGCATTACAAATTAGTGTAAAAATGCGCCACTCAGAATATGCTTGATAATCAGCTTTTCATTTTTAAAAAAAGTTGCTTTACTTTATTAAATATTTAAGGCTCAAGAAAACTGGGGCTGGGATGTAGCCTGTTACAATCAGTCCTGTTCTTTAATTTGTCAAGGAACATCTTAAAACAGTTGCTAATCTCATTCATCCATCTGGTTCTTTTTTGAAGTTGAGTATGTTCACCACTTTCAGATTTTGTTTGTTTGGAAGATTTCAGATTTTTTTAGGTGGAAAACAGGCATTAAAATTCAGATGGCCAGTGACTTACCATTTTTAAACAGTTTATAAAAATTCAGTATCATAGCATGGAAACACTTAGAAATCCATTTGCAAGACAACTATTTTTGTGTGTCCCTTTCCAGTCTTTTCACAGTGCATAGAATTGCATCATAATGTGCAGAGTTTTCATTTCTGCCTTCTCAAGAATTTTTCAAGTTTCAGCTTATGCCAGGTCTTCTAGGAAATCACAGAACACATTCAAGCAGTCATGTTCTGTCCTGGCCCTCTCCTAAAGTCTTAACATAACAAAATGCTTACTTGGACTGTGTATTTCAGCATTTCCATTAAATCATGCTCACCCAGGGAAAAGGCTTCTCTCATAAACTTCCAGTGCTTTGAACAGTGCCTGGCTACCAAGAAATATTTACCAAATGGTTACAAAGGAGGTTTCATATTTTCTCTAATTACCATGTTTATTTTTAATACCCAAATAATATTTTACCAGGCGACGATACCACAATCTAGCTATGTTTCTACTGTTCAATATTTAGATTGTTTCCAGTTTGGGGGGCACTGTAAATAATACTGCAGTAAATATTTTTATATGCTTACATTTTTCTCTACTTTGGTATCTTTCGAAGAAGTGGGATTGCTGACCCAAAGTGAACATGCCCTTTTGTGACTCATGGAACATGTTGACCCAGTGCCTTCCAAAAGGCATTACGAATTTACACGATCACCAGAATCTCCTGAGTGGAACCGTTGCAGGAGTCCTGGGGGGTGTGGGCCAGCAGCAGCACAGTAGAGGGTTTTGTTGTGAATTTGATAGCACAGATAAACATCATCTTAACTTTCTTTTCCTACATTAGGGTTAAATGTTACCTCCTTATTTTAGTTTTTTCATGACTTATGTATATTGAGTATGTTTCTGTCATTGAATATGTTTGTCATTAATTATGTTTGCTAGCTCTATTTTTCTGTTGGGTTAATTGTCTTCTCTGAAATTCAGCCCAACAGTGTAACTTCCTCAGTTTTTCATACAGCACTAAATCCTTGTAGAACATTTTAACACTTGTTACAATGTGTATTTTTAAGGCAGTCCACATAGTGTATATGCTGGGTGGAGCAAATGAATGTTCCAAAGGTATATTCGTTTGTGGATAGGCTAAAACCCCACAACTTTTGTTTGAAACCCCATGGGTATTTTTGTCAGCCCTCCACAGTTTGACTAATGGATAAAGGAAAAGTAGGAGATTTGCCAGTTAGTCTAACGGTGTCACTGCTGTTTCTAAAATATGCTGTATTATTATGGAAACTTAACAGCAAATTCTAAAGATACTGTGACTGTCACTTTGCATTCTGGACCTAATCAGCCTCCTTATTCCTATGACACTGCTGATTCTGGCTTCTCTGGTTCATTTATTTTCTGAAAATCTTCCCTCGAACATTTTACCACTGGGACATGAAATGGGGATTCCTGTTATTCTTAAGCGTTTTCATTTTCACTTTTTTGTCCTCCCTGATTTTTTTTCCCTGAAAACTGACTTTAAACGCGTGGAACTGACTTAAAATGACCCTTTTCCCATTACTGATCCCAAGGAATAGCACTTTACCTGAAGCAAAAGGTTGTCTTTTATTTCAGAGCAAGAAGCTGGTAAGAGTTATTCGATGAGTGGTCCATGTGCCCCTTTAATGACTTGTCACATAACGGAGACATTAGTTTGCTGCTGGATCTCAATGGATGTGTAAATAGCCACATCAAGACCTTGTTAATATCTGTGTTCCTTCTTAAAATAATTTTCATCTAGCTTGCACTGTAATTTTTATTGCCAAAATCTTTATTCTGTCGTGGAATAAAGATCAAAGCCTGGAGTGTGAAAAGGGTGCCAAACATTTTTCTAGGCACTCATGACAAATCAAAAGCTCTTCTGAAACGTCACTGGCTTTTTGAGAGGGACTGGTTCTCCAGTGGAGGTGGTGGTCACCCCTGTGTGAGTATGTATGTGTCTTTAACGGTGCCACAGCAGCCCCAACGTTTTTCCCCCCGAAATTGAACTATGTGATTCTTTTTTGTTTTTCAACCTTCCCCCCCCCCAAAATTGCACCATGTGATTCTTTTTGGGGGAGGGCAGGTAATTAGGTTTATTTATTTATTTTGATGGAGCGATTGAACCCAGGACCTCGTGCATGCTAAGCACATGCTCTACCACCGAGCTGTACCCGGTCCACCTTACCACGTGATTCTGAATAATCCAGATTTGTAGGAGGGTTAAGTCATTTGGCATCTTCCTCTGGGTTGTCCTTCTTTGACCCATGGAATCCAAAACATCCCTAAGAAATGAGAGAAGCGACAATGAACTGACCCATCAACAGACAGGCTGTGTCGTGACCTGATCCCACTGAGACCCTGTCCTTGTCACGCAGGCTACCTGCTGCTCGGCCTCATCGCCATGCTGGTCGTGCTGGAGACCTTCTGCGAGCTGCACGAGCTGAAGAAGTTCAGGAAAATGTTCTACGTGAAAAAGGACAAGGATGAGGACCAGGTGCACATCATCGAGCACGACCAGCTGTCCTTCTCCTCCATCACGGACCAGGCGGCCAGCGCCAAGGAGGACCAGAAGCAGAACGAGCCTTTTGTGGCCCCTCCATCACCAGCCTTGGCTGATGGGTCCGCTAACCAGTAAGCCCCGGGCAGGGCCGCGGAAGAGGCTGTAGTTTGTGCGTTTTTATGAGAATGTAAAATCCAAGGTGATATTTTAACAGATATCTCCTGTTTGTGATTTTTTTTTTTGGGGGGTGAAATAGAACAAAGGAAGTTTTTACTCCAGAAGACTTGTCTAAAATCTGAGGAAATAGGGTATGCACCTGTAAGTCCAAAATTATCCAGACTTTACTAATCGGTGAAGAATGCTTGAAGCCAGGTGCCGCTGTGGATAGAAACAGATTTTACCCTTTTTGCTGGGGACTTTGGGATTTGCATTTACATCATTTAGCTGGTGGGGAGACAGCAACATTTATATTTAAAAGCAGAAAAAACGCATAGAAATGTTTTATAAATAAGTTTATGTGTACCAATTTGCATGGGCCCATCCAAAGTCATTATTTTTGTAGACTCTAAGTTAAACCTACTATTTATAATGACTAGATAACCATTAACTGTGTACATATGAAGTATAAATATGTTTATATTCTGTACATATGGTTTAGGACGCCAGATCCCAGCACACTTCTTAACCCAAGATTGTAGAGATTTTTTTCCTTTTGATAAGAGTTGCTGTAATAAGATAAGGGGCATAATGCACTTATGAGTGAGCTACTTCAGTATTCTGCTACAATAAATGTTTCTACCCTCTTGCAGTAGTATGGTATCAGATGTCTAAAATGTTTGAAAGCGTTTCTCTGGAAATGAGCAAGAAATGAAGACTAAAAAAAATAGTTAAGATATTTTTATTTTGAAAGTGCGTTGTGATCTGCAGTCCCCCAGCACTAAAGCACAGACTGTGAACATACAAACCCCAAGTGAACAGATTCTGTCAAATTAGTCTGAGAGGTTTGTTTTTTTTTAATTTATAAGCTAAAAGAAATAAGAATCGTAGCTGGTTGCCACCTCTCGCTTTAATATAGCAAGAAAAGTTTTCCTCCCTGTAGATAATATGTTTGCACTGCACACCTTTATAGAAACCATAAAGGCAATACTTCAGGGCTGAACTCAGGAAACTGTTAGGAATTTTAGGAGAGAAAATTGAGCCCTGTGTGGTAACTAATGTTCAGTGACTGGCTAACCAAGTCTCATCTCCCTGGCAGCTGCTCAGGAGGTGGTGCTTGAGGTGTTGGTAAAAAATCAACTTGCTGGTGGAGCCAACCAAGCAGAGCACCCCCACCTTGGGGGCTCTCCCGAAGTCTCTGCGCCGCCCCGGGGAACCCCCTGACCAGCCCCGTCCTGCTCACTGCTGTCAGCCTTCAAACGCTGTACCCCCTGACTTAGAACAGGGCCCTTCTTTATTACATAAAATCCCATCTGGTGTGAGAGCAACCAAACCATAAGAAGGAAGTACGTTACCTCTGTAGCCCCCGTGCCCCTCCAGAGCTCCTGTGATGGTGAACTGTCCTCAGCAGATCCTTTCCATTGTTTAATTCCAAACATGTCAGTCTATTCCATTGAGCTGGGTTACGCCTTCCCATAAGCACATTTCTGTCTCCACGGTGGAAGACTGCTCACCCCGGGCCGGTAACTGGCTAAGGAGCAGGGTAGCGACTCCTTGGAGAACAGGGACACACTTCATGGTCGGGACTGGCTTTGGGAAGTTCACGGTGCTCGTGACACTTGGGATGGTACAGGGAGTCTGAAAGAGAAATCACAGAATCAGTGCATTATACCTGGAGAATGTCACGACGTTTCCCTCAACGCAGGATAAAAAATGACGCCTTGGCTGTAATCTGAGAGGAGAGTGCAAAGTCCAGGAAATGAGGAAGAGCCTAAAGGGAAAATTCTGAATCAGGATGTCATTAATAAGCAGTAGAATGCAGGACTTAACTTTCAAAGCTTTTGTGAATCTGTAGAGATTACACTAAACCGTACTGCTTGTCACGTTGTTTTTGTCTTTTTTTTTTTTTTAAACTTCTAATTGAAGTGTAGTTGACTTACAATGTCAGTTTCAGGTGTACAGCAAAGTGATTCAGTTATACATACACATACATATGTATTTTTTTCTTCTCAGATTCTTTTCCATTTTATGTTATTACAAGAAATTGAAGTTCCCTGTGCTATACAGTAGGTCCTTGTTTATTTTAAAAAATTTTATTCTTTATTGAAGCGTAGTTAATTTCTTTTTGTCATTTTTAATGTGAAGTATGAGATCCAAATACTGGAGCAAGTTTTGCCTCCCATACCTGTCAGATATGAAATGGGAGTGTGTCTTCCCTGGATTTTCTTTCTGTCACCAGCCAAGGGGCAGATGCTGCCCTGGGGCCCTGAGGGACGGGTGAGCTGTGTCAACCCGGGAATAGGCACAGGGTCCTCTGGGGGCAGGATGTAGAGGGAGGCATGGCAGTGTGACTGGGCTGGAACTGTCCTTGGAACCCTCTGGCCAGAGGTGAGAGAGTGTAAAGGTGGGGGTCAAAGTTCACACTATACAAGAGGCTCCTATGCATGAGTGAAGTGTTACTGAAGGATGGGAGCCCAGGGCAGGGGTGCACTGGAGCAGCAGACACACGCAACATGAGGAGAGAACAGAGTATCTCAGTAAGAATTCTCAACCTTGCAGAAATCAAAGAGACTGTAGACCAAGACATCGGAGCCATCTCCCAAAAAAACAGACTTACCCTGTTACCCCGCAGTCTCACTCCTGGGCATATATCCAGAAGAAACTCTAGAAAAGATACATGCACCCGAATGTTCTTAGTAGCACTATATATAATAGCCAAGACATGGAAGCACGAAAGATGACTGGATAAAGAAGATGAGGTGTGTACACGTACACACACACACACACACACACACACACGACTACTACTCAGCCATAAAAAAATAAAAGAACGCCATTTGTAGCAACATGGATGGACCTAGAGATCATCATACTAAGGTGAAGTAAGTCAGAGAAAGAAAAATAGCATATGATATCACTTGTATGATATGGATCTAAAAAAATTAGACAAATGAACTTATTTACAAAACAGAAACAGACAGACACAAAAAACAAACATGGTTACCAAAGGGGAAAGGGGTGAGGAGGGATAAATTAGAGGAGTTTGGGATTTGCAGATATTAACTACTATATGTAAAATAGATAAACAACAAGGTCCTACTGTACAGCACAGGGAACTGTATTCAATATCTTGTAGTAACCTATAATGCAAAAGAATACATATATGAAAAGAATATATATACGATGACTGAATCACTATGTTGTACACCAGAAACTACATTGTAAATCAACTATACTTCAATTAGAAAAAAAAAGGGACATAACCTTTGGCCCAGATGACGCCATTTATGAGTGACTTCAGGAAAATTGGGAATGATTAAATTCCTAAGATGAGGTCACTTTCTTGCCTGGAAATCAGTCATGGCCATACTTCCTACTGACCAGCCTTCTGGGCCTTTTGGAAAATGAATGAGGACATACTTACAGATCTGGAGATGTCAAGGTAACTGAAATAGTCAATGCAAAACGTTTTTTTAACCCTTTAGAGTTATCAGCACAGGAACTTGCTGATGGGCTGGCAGGGCACATCCACTGGGTGACTGATCTTCAAAGCTCCCGTGCTGAGGAGCACTGTGAGGTATCTTAATATCCTCAATTCAGGAAGGCAGTCCTTTGGGGGATGTCATTTCAGAAACACATACGTGGTCAAACAGATCATTCCTGGGCAAATTTAGAAACAAAACTCCTTAGAAAGCTGAAATTCAAATAACATAGCCTTTACCGCTTACTGTATTTTTCTGTGCCCAGTAAAATTTCAAATCTGCCTCTTTAGTCCATTTAAAGTTTTCCCTATGGTGACGTCTTATTTTTCAAGTGTTTTCACTTTATGAAAATTCAGTACGTCCAAGCTTTTTTGTGTTTGAGGCAAAACACTCAAATGGTTTGCTGAAGACAATATTCGTAACAGCTCATTTATCGAGTACACGCTGTCAGGCAGCCTCAGCTTTCTAAAATGCAGTAAGGAGCCCAGAAATAAGTAAAAGCACTTTTAAGCATTTTCCCAGCTGGGCAGTCAAGCAGGTTTAATTAAAAAAAGCCCCCTCTTTGCTTCCCTCGGGGCTTATACTTCCTTTGCACACAGCGCTAGTTAAATTACTGCTCTGGTTTCCCCATCCACACAAAATAAAGGAGCGTGTTGTTCACAGATTTTGTGTTTGCATGCTTACCATGCTATAATTTTTGGTGGCACAGTGAAAAAAAAAAATTAAAAAGCTGGCAATAATTACCGGGCAACTGCTTACGAAGCCTTAAATGAGCACTGGCTCTCAACTCCCATAAAAGCATCCACCATGCCTGTGCCACCCCTGGCCTCTGGCGCTCTGCATCTAGGAAGAAGAGTTTCCTGCCTGAGCCCTCTGTGTCCTTGGAAGGAACAAGGAATGGTCACATGCTCCAGGAGCCCGGCAACTTCTCACTTACTCAGAGCAAGTTGTATCCATTCTAAGTCAAATGGCAAGACACACTCAGGTCAGTATGATGGTAAACATATAAATACTTGGGGCAGTATACAAGTATGTATACTCCTGGGTTCAATCCCCAGTACCTCCATTTAAAAAAAGTTTAAAAAAATTTTTTTTAAGTTTGCTTGGCCGGCTTTGTGTGGCTGGCGGATCCGAGTTCACTGCCACCCTGGCTGAGAACCTTGTGCTCACTGCTGGTAAGAACACCAAGGAGAGCAGCCGCTGCTGCGGGGGGCCTGATGTGAGAAATAGACCCAGATTAAGAAGAAAAGACCTTATGTGTTTCTTTTTTATGGCTGAGTAATATTCCATTGTATATGTACATACCACATCTTTATCCAGTCATCTTGTCGATGGACATTTAGGTTGCTTCCATGTCTTGGCTATTGTATGCAGTGCTGCTATGAACACCGGGGTACACGTATCTTTTTGAATTAGAGTTTCCTCCAGATAGATGCCCAGGAGTGGGATTGCTGGGTCATAGGGTAAGTCTATTTTCAGCAACATGGATGGACCTGGAGATGGTCATACTAAGTGAAAGCCAGAAAGAGAAAGAAAAATACCATATGAGATCACTTATATGTGGAATCCAAAAAAAAAAAAAAAAAAAAAAAAAAGACACGAACTTATTTACAAAACAGAGACAGGCTCATAGACATAGAAAACAAACCTAGGGTCACCAGTGGGGAAAAGAGGTGAAGAGGGATAAGTTGGGAGTTCTAGATTTGTAGATACAAAGTACCATATATAAAATAGATAAACAACAAGGTCCTACTGTAGAGCACGGGGAACTATATTCAATACAGTGTAATGGCCTATAGTGAGAAAGAATACGGAAAGGAATATATATGCGTGTAACTGAATCACTATGCTGTGCACCAGAAATTAACACAACACTGAAACTGACTATACTTAAATTCAAAAAAAAAAAAAAAAAAAAAAGGAAGAGACCTGCCGTCTAGAGCTCTCAGGCAGGGGCAAACAGCCCCCAGCACAGCACAGAATTTTAATTGATGTTATTTCAATAACACCATTTTCATAACAGTGTTAAACTATGTTTCATCTCTTCTATTTAAGGAGATAGAGTAAACTAAGATGCATTTCCATACAAAATGATTCAATTCCATTTTTAAGAGGCTTGCTTTTTAAATGACAATTTCCACTGTCTAGGGAATTCGCTTAAACCAGGCATCTTCCTTTCCAACATGAATGAGGTCCCGTAAGTGTATAGATAGGCTTGTTGTCATTTACATGTGAAGATGAGACTATGGCTAATGTCTTTGGCAAATAAATTAAATATCTACATTATTTATTTTTAGTTGAAGCTGAGTGTTGAGGGTGTTTATATTTTCCCCCATTATTTACGTAAATTATATATATACATATATGGATATTTGTGCATATAACTGCTCCACTTCCATGTCTAAGCAGTGGCTAGAAACCTGGAGCCCATTAGCCATCAATATTTAACCTTCTAATGAGTTCACAGACGCTCAAAGACATGAGCGTAATTACCCGAAACCCCCCGCATTACTTTATTCCTGCTCTGTTTAAACATTTTTACTTCAAATTGCTGCATTCTTGGGAGAAGTGCCCTTTTTTTTCTGTGCTCACCTGCATAATGAAAGCCTTCCTCTGTGTAGGTGTTTCCAACCTGGTACACGGCGTGATGACTGCAATTTAGAACAATGTGACCTTGAAACTGGAAGCCTGGTCCCAGCCCTTCAGCAGTGACTAAGCTAGATTTTAAAGGTCACTGTAATTTATGGCATGTGTCACTTTATTACAAGGTACAATAGACTGCCTGTTTTGTCCTGGTCTGTCATTTCCCCCACGCTGCTCCCTCTGAATCTGGGGAGCTGAGAAAGGCCTCCTGTCTTACGGCAGAATGAAGCAGAGCCCGGTGGCAGTGCCAGGCGATGACTTCATATGTCCCCGTTGGTGACATGCTCCCGGGGAAGGGATGCTGGTTGCAGGTGCAGGACATTGTCCCATCCATCTGTCTGCAGAATCCTGCTGTATCACCAAGAACACTTTTCAGATCACGGCAGAGGCACTTAAAAAGTCAAAAGAACCTAGACTCTTCAAATTTTGCCTTTCTGGCTGATCTGTGACACTTAAGCCTGCAAATCTTAAGTTTTCTAAGGCAGAAAGAAAATAGGTATTTTATGAGTGTTGTGCTGAATAGCTGGTCAAGTGCTTATAAGTAGCTTTTTACTTCAGGCATAAAATGGTTGAACAGTGTGTATTTATTTCCCTTAGCGCATGACACATGGGAGGTTATGGTCACCGAATCCCACTCTGAGCCAGAGAAACTCTCTGAGAAGAGATGGGTGTGAGTGTGACTTCCTGACAGTAATGCGCTAAGGAGAAAGAAGGATGCTGTCTTTGGGGGTAGACACAGAATAAAGTTTGCTGAGTAAGTTATATACTATATTTACAGGTAAAGGGAAAAACTCCAGTGTAAGCCACCAAAATCATCTGAGAGCCTAGATTTGTTTCAGTTTTAAAAATGTATTGAAGGGGGAGGGTACAGCTCAGTGGTAGAACGCATGCTTAGCATGCACAGGGTCCTGGGTTCAATGCCCAGTACCTCCATTAATAATAATAATAATAATTAATAATAGTAATAATAATAATAATGAAAAGTTAAAAATAAACTTCCCCCAGCCTCCCCCTCAAAAATATAAGCAGTGACTTGAAAATCAGGATACTGGACAAAACTATAAAAACAAAACTAAACTAAACTTAACAGTGAATCACTACCTTTATAGGTAAGTAGATGGAGTCTCTGGGTGTGTAAAACTTCCCAGTAACTTGACCTCTTTGCACACTTTGGCTACACCCGGGCTGACCGCAGGTGGCGGGCTCGGTGTCCCCAGGGCTGAGTAAGACGGTGAAGGAAAAGCCATCACCCAGAGCCTGGCACTTAGCAGCCAACACTCCCATGATTGTTAGCTGCTTCTATTAAAGCCGATTTCAGGCATTGTCCTCCAGGAGGAAAATGAAACCTAGTGCTGTAGAAGTGATGGAAACGCAGGTTCTCAAGGAAATCCCCGGTTTCTCAGGTGGAGAAGAAACATACCAACTGGCCAGCCACATGGGGCCTTCAAATTCCAATGCCACGCAGCGTCCTGCAAATAGAAAATAAGAATGAACTCAAAGGATGGAGAGGTCTTCTGGGAGTGGGGTGGACAGTGTCAAAGAAAAACCTGAAATAGTAAAAATGAAGACCAAATCAGTAAGACAGTATTTAGTAAGAGTTTATGTCCACAGTTCATGAACTGGGAGCTTTCGAACCCCAAACTAGAATCTCAGAGGCACGATGTTGCAGGATGCCTTATACAGTAAAAACTGAGGAAGCCGTTTGGCCTTTCCAATGCGTGGTTATTACAATGGGAGTTTCCAGACGGCAAGGGACCAGTCATAAGTGATTATCTCATACTATATTTTAGGAAGATGATTTAAGTTTCTTTTATGAGGATCAGAAGCGTTGACAAGAAATAACCATAGTTTAACAGCAGGAAAGGTTTTGTGGGAGAGCTGGACCTGGAGACTGAGGAGGAGACCATTTTAGGAGGCCAGCGGGAGCCAAGGTGAAACCCACAGCTGGGCAGCAGCTGGACGGGGACCTGGTGGTATGGGGTACGCGGCTCAAGCCACAGGGCCTGTCCCCAGGCACATGGGTGCCATCCTCTGGTCGTGGGGCTTGGGCAAGCTACAGTCAACCTCAGTGTCTTCGCCATCTAGCTGAGGAGAATGGTACCCTCTTTGGGGATGTAAGCATCATAGTGATTTCTTGAGATGCACTTAGGCCAGTGTTTGTCATAATAAACTTCAGTTGCTCGTATTCATCGAATAACCATTCTGAAGGCAGAAGTAAAAACATTTCCACATTCAGCTTATTTATTAAATAATAGTAACACTGGCGACTAAGCATGTGGAGGAGTGCTGAGAAATGACCGGTTAGTTCTCTGACCTGAGAATTAGAGCAGGAACACTCGAAAGCAGTGTTAGGATGCTCAGCCTCTCGGTGGTACCCAGGCTGGACCACAGGGAAGGGCACTGGAGCTGGGAAGGACACAGGACTCGGTCGCTGTCATGAAGGCACATGCTGACTGACCGCGGTCTGCACCAGAGACAGAGGAGGAGAGAGAGAAGCAGTGGATAAAGCCGGGGACAGGCTTAAGGAGTTATTCCCATGTCTTCCCAACCCATAAAAATTATAATGAAGAAGCAGACAGAAGTTCCTAGCCTAAACCTAAAGTGGTTTAAAGTAAGAAGTGGGCTACTGTAGAGCACAGGGAACTATATTCAGTGTCTTGTAGTAACCTATAATGAAAAAGAATATGAAAAGGAATATATGTATGTTCACGTATGACTGAAACACTATGCTGTACACCAGAAATTGACACAACATTATAAACTGGCTAGACTCCAGTTAAAAAGTATGCAAATTAAATTTATTAAGCAGAACAGTATAACTTCCTATTTCAGCTTTAGGGAAAAATTGTTAGCCATGATGTGCAATTAAAACACCTGCAATTGAAAAAAAATTTCAAAGAATCAAAAAAAAAAAAAAAAAGGAGCTGAGAAAGGAAGATGAGTTTGGTTTGCGATAATGCTGGGTTTGGTATAATGGTGACCATCGCAGATTGAATGAGATGGTGTGCACGAACAGCTAACGCAGCGCCTGGCACCTGGAAGGAAATAGCAAGACTCGGGAAATGAACCAAGTGTCGACTGCGGGAAAATGCCCAGCTGGCCTAAAGAAAATGACACTGGATCTAACAACAAGGTGGACTTGGTGGCTTTGTGGGATGAAGAAACAAGGACAGGCTCTCAGCGTAGACACCCAGATTGAAGGGACTGTGGCCTTAATACCTACAAGGTGGTGTGTCTGATAAACATTTAAAATAGTACACGTGAATAATCAGAAACAAAAGACATATGCCTACCTGTGCTGTACCTTCTGCAATACTTAGCCATAATCTAAATACACCCTGCATAAAATTCCAGTTTTACACACACACACACACACACAAGTGACATACAGTATCATTCTATTTCATTCTTAGCAGGTTAGAGTTTCGTTTTAGGAAGCTAATTTGGTAAAAGGTTGGCTAATTACAAAATCAACTGCATCTATAGCTGTTTTAAAATAACCCATTACACTGCATTTTTTATTTTTTAACCTGGTAAAGGTTGTTTGTTAAACAGATCCGTTTCCAAACTCGTTTCTCAATCCAAGAGACCCTGCAGACTAAGCGCTAGTCCTGAGATGGCCCAGGAAACCCGCCTTCAGGAGGCTGTCCCCAGGGCCTGCAGGGAGCCCTGACTCTCCAGTCCTGGTGGGGACACCTGATGTTTGTGAAAATCATTTTCAAGTCAGTTACCATGAGGGAAGAGAGTTTACCCTGTAACTCCAAAACAACATTTTCTTGTGCCGCGTCACTACTTAAATGATGTTGTTTCTGACCTCATGTGTCCAGGTAATAAGAAGCAGTCAACTAGGTATTTATTTTAACTGGCTCTTGCTTGCACAGTGATAATTAGCGCTCCCCACAGTCACCCTGGGGCTGTGCAGAAGACGTTAGTGCCTCCTGAATCATCAAAGAGGAAATCCTACCCAGCAGAGTTGTAGTTTTGCATAAAACCTACTGCATTCTGACTCCGATAATGACTAGTCTTAGTTACTTCCATCAAATGTATACGCCATTCCCCAACTTACACCTGCATAAAACAATTGTAAAAATGGGTACAATGGTGAACATTCCTTTAGCTGCTTAATAGTGCTTACACACTGCAATATCTCTGCTTTTTTTTTCTTTACTGGATATCAGTAGGAGAACATCCCTGAAAAAAAGACAGTGTCTTTTCATCTATAGATAAGAGGCGATGTCGGGAGATTTCCACCTGCCCCTCTCAGAAACTCTAGGTCTGAGTCCTGGGCAATGCCAAATCGGCTACTTCTCTTTTTAGCATTTTAATTTATTCCTCCTGAGAATGGAACCAAGACCAGTCGTCTCCACATTCATCGGGTTCATTATGAGTCAGAATTAACTGAATTCCCACTAAGCATATCCCCTAAGGACTGGACTTGATAGAAAAACAGGCTATTTCTTTGGTGAAGTACAAAGGTAGGGCAGGTTGTCGGGAGGCTGTAACCTTTCAGATGGAGTCCAGCACAGAGTCAGCTACGCGGTGAGGAGGGGACACCCTTCTCCTCGTGTGGATCTTTACCAGGAAAATGAGGTGTGCCAGTGGAGCCACAAATCGTAGCTGCCAGGGAAACCAACTTTGCGTTTCAGATTTTATCGTAAGAATGTTGAATTAGAAATGATCGCAGAGATTACGTAACCTAACTAGGGGCTGAACTTGAGAACTTAATGCTGCTCCTGGCACGTGATGAGACTGCTCTGCTCCCAGGCTTTTCTCGTCCCTTCACAGCTCTAAATGGACCAGACTCCACAGGGTCACACACACCGCATCATCCTCCCCCTGGTGCCGGCCTGGCTTCTGACCCGGGCAGCCCGTGACCCCCACCAAGCCTGTGGTTTGGGAAGGACCTAGGTGTTCCTTGGCAAAGCGGCACCGCGCGTGAGACAACACATCACACCGTCTCCATGTGTTCAAGGGAATGAAGAAAGGACAGAAATAAGAGGCCTTCGGTTGGTAACAGGATGAACCAGGCCAGAGGATCCAAAGCTCAGGAATCTGGACAGACCTGTTGGGTTGCAGGAAAGGACGAGGCTGCACAAATGCAGGGCAGAATCCAGGAACTTGATGATAGAACCTAAGTATGAGCAAACCTCACCAACATGCTTCTTACAAATAGACTTGATACAGTAAAAGTGGGGCGGGAGAGGATGGCAGGTCCCAGGTCTCGGGCGAGTCCCTGGGACGCGCCCACCGAGTCAGGGTCCTTGGCTTCGCGCAGGAAAGAACTCAAGGGTGAGCCTCAGTGGAGTGAAGGTAGATTTGTCAGAGATGCGCACGCCATAGACAGTGCAGGCTGTCTCAGGAGGCCAGAGAGAGGTCAAGAGGCGTGGGGGTGTTTAGTTTAAGGTAAAAGTAAATACACGCCCCATACACGCCACCTCCGAGGGCGAGAGAGAGTGTGAGAGACTGCAGGGTGGGGGTGGTGAGTTTTCATGGGCTCAGTAGCTTCATACGCTAACACGTGGGAGGCTTATTCCAACGACTTTGGGGAAGGGGCAGGGAGTCCCGCGACGTAGGCCATCACCCACCTTTGACCTTTGATGGGCTGCCCTGAAACTGCCCTGGCACCTGTGGGAGGACCGTTTAGCAGCTACTGTGTTCCAGAGAGTGTATACAGAAGCTCAAGATCTACCGGGAGTTGAAGCTCCTGTCATCTTGGTGCCAACTGCTGTGTTAGTCCTTTAATAATTGGCCCCTGCCCCTGCCCCTGCCCTGCCCCCTTCATTCCCAACTGATTTCAGAGTCTGTCTCCCAGGGAAGCCAACCTAGGACCAACATCTCACATTCCAGCCCTGCCAGATGCTCTGAAAGAAAAAGTGCACAGAGTTCTGGGAGCCCAAGAGAGGGCTGTGACTGACTTGGTGCTCAAGAATGACCGGAAGTTTATCAGGTGGAGAGGAAAGGGAGGTGGTCCAGCCATAGTAAAGAGTGTGAATAGTGGCCCTGTCGTGGGACAGACCATGATGAAGGTCATGAGGAACTGGGTGTGGCCAGAGCAGAGAAAGTCAGGGGAGCCTGGGGGGAGCTAAGACCCGAGGGGCAGACCCGGGGGTGAAGTGAGGGAGGGTCGTCCGTGTCCTAAGAGAGGTCACTGAACGGTTGTAGGCAGGTAAGTAACAGGATCCTATCCAAGTGCAGGAGATCACATTTCTTTGAGGAGAGCCAGTAGCAGGCTAGAGTGACAGGATGCTGTCACTGCCCTCCTGTTCCAGTTTAGAATGTGACTGAGCCCACATGCGAGGGCAGCCCGACCATTACAGGAAGGTACAGGGGTTTAAACGATTATACTAGCACACTCAAATAATTTAGGTTTTGTGCTGCAGATCAAAAGACAGGAGGCTTTGATTAGGGCCACCGTCTCTTCTTCCTGGACATCAAATAACCTCCAGCAGCTCTTTCCTGGTCTCCGCCCTCTTGCTTTGCTGCTCCCCCAGGGCTCCTGTACCATCAGGGCCTGACGTTAAGCTTCTGATTGTCAGGGCATCTGCTTCAAAAGACATCCCTCTGGAGTGAACACCCTGCCAGCCGTGTAACCTCGCTGCTATACACAATTAGGCCGCCCCTCACCAACGAAGTCCCCCCCTTTCAGAACCACTGGGTGACCTAGACAATCGGCCACTTGAGCGACCCAACTTCTCCCTGCTGCACCCTAACTCCTGCTCTGATGCCTTAAATTAGCCAATAAAGTGAATTCACGAGAGAGTGGGCACCCCACTCTCAGATCCTAACAAAGACGGAAGCCCAGGTCCACACCCTCTCTCTCCAGCCATGACCTCACCGTGTGGGCCTCGGGCGTGCCGTGTGCCCTCTGGGACCTGTGAGTCAGCCTCTCCATCCTCAAAGCTGCCTGCTGGTTATTACTGAGGTGCGTCCTGCCATGATAATAAAAACCACAGGGGCTGGTCCAGCCACATAGTTGGCTCTGGTTGGGAAATGTCTGTGGGGCTCACCCGCCCCGGGCGTGCCTCAGGCATTCCTACCCAATTGCATCACTACCAATAAGCTACAACCTACCCAACCCACGTATTTATTTGACTCATCCTCCTTGTGTGAACTTTGTGTGCCGCTGACGGCTGGGGGATAAAGGCACACTGGCAGCCAGACACGGTCCCCGCGAGATGCGCCTCCCTGGCAAGGAGCTGCCTGCTCACCTGACACCCCCATCGGGTCACCGTAGATTTCACGCAGGCCTTGGGTGATGTCCCCATGCCTCCTTGCTCCAGGCTTCTCAAATCATCTTCCTCTCGGGGACAGCGCCCAGGCATGTCCAGCCTGAGTGTACACCCCCACTGGTTCTGGTGAAGACTGAACAGGACAGGGAGTTATTGGGAGCTGAATGCACCTAGGTCAGATGAAGGCCTGCTAAGTCACCTTGAACCTGGACACCCACAGCGCAAGAGCCACAGCCTCAGAACCAGCCACCCTGCTGGCTCGGCTGCCGGGGACATCCCTCAGACACTCCCAGTTTCCAAAAATGCACTAAGGTCATTTATCCAGGAAAGCAGACAGCCCTGCAGACGGGTACAGGAATTAAGTGAGAAAAGACGCAGGTGCGGACAGAGAACGGTGCCTGCCATTCCAGCGAGTGAAAATGGTGCCCTTCATCAAACCAGCAGCCCCTGCAGCTGCCCAGATGCTGCGTCCTGAGGGCGCTCAGCATCCTGGATCGAGAAAAACAGGGCACTGGCCCTAGATAGTTAAGGTGCAGGCCAAAGGAATGATTTCAACAGGCCCAGACTCTTGCATGTTCCCATGCATAGAAAAGCCCTAAGATCATTAACTTGAGATATCTGTTTTTGTGATTCCATTAGAAATAATCTTTTAATGTTCGACTGTATTTTGGGATTTTGTTTGTTTGATTTTGTTTTTTTAAGCAAAAACTCCTATATTCCCGGCTCCTCCCTTACCTCTTTGGAACAGTTCCTCAGAGCCACCTGAGAGGCTGTCTCTCCAGTGCTCAGCAAGGTCCCCAAATAAAACATAACTGGCAACTTTTAGGTTGTGCATTTTTCTTTAGTTGACACAGGTTATGTCTGTAATTGAATACGCTTGTAAGAGTCGTCTTCGTGGAGATGAGTGGATTTGACTTTCTGTTTCTGAAGGGAAGGAGCTGGGAACTTTCGCCCGTCCAGGTCTAGAAAGCGCTCCATCCTCACAGGGGATGGGAGAGGTGCCTGGTTTGGGCACATAGGTATTAGGGATATGCAGCTGTAGGAAGAAACGCAGGAGCAGAGTAAGGTAGGGTGAAAAATAAAGTAGCAGGCTGTATGTGTGTGTGTGTGTGTGTGTGTGTGTTTCCTAGACCCATCGCAGTCAATATGGGTCTGCTCACTCTGATGTCACATTTTTCTCCTATAATTATTTTCCCACCATGACTATGAGATCTCAAAGCAATTAGTAAGTATTCGATTTTTCAGGTTTAAAAATAATTGTAATTTAGGAAGCAAACCCAAAAACAAAAAAAAAAAAAGCAAGGGGATGTGTTGTACAAAGTACAACCAATGACATCAGCAAACAGAACCGAGTTTTCTGATTGACGTCAAGGATCTCCCTTTACATTGAACTTGACTTGCCCTTGACTGATGAAAAACACAAGCAAGTGAAGAATTGTCTGTCGCCCAAATCATAGCTGAAACTAGTCTCATCATGTTACGTAGTAGGTTACAATGTTCGTTGTATGAGAACCTGAAACAAGGCTTAAGAGCGAGGTCTCCCGATGGTGAGCATTTCGCATGAACTTTATTATAATTAGTGCCCACAGTGTTTCCATGAGGATAAGTCAGTGTCCTTACTTCAGCTGGGTAGGTAAAGATGTTCCCAAAACATGGGATAATTTTATCAGCAGAGACAGAATTTGTGTGCCCGGGTTTGGGCTGTCGGTTGACATTCTCAGCGTTTTGCCTTAGAGCTGCTTTCCTTTCACACCCCTGATAGTGTGCACACCTCAAGGCCGAAGGAGCAGAATTTGACTTTTTAGATCTTCCAGCTCAGCTATTTCTTGGAAATCGAATGAAAAAAAAAAAAAAAACTGTCACTTTTTTTTAATAAGATTCTTTCCAGGAGAAAATTATCAAAATATCACTGAATACCCTTCGAGTAGGTTTATAAACCTGTTTAAATATAAGCCTTCCTTTAGTAAAAGCAAAAAACAAACAAAAAAACCCTCACGCTCTTTTTTTGGTGTAACAGGAAGCTCAAAATATGTTATTGGGTCCAAAAATGAGTGGCTTCGATGAACAGAAAGCTTGACTGTTTCCCAGTCTCAGCAGCTCCAATGAGATGCTGTGCCCTGCCCTCCCTCAAACCCCTCACCACCACCCTCGGCCTCTCCCCCCAGGATGCTGAGACACTATTCTGTGAAGCATTCAAAGAACAATTATTGTCACTCTTTTGTACTGCAAAACAAGAACTCCAGATGGAGCAGAAAGGACGGCTTAAGTTTCCATCTGTGAGCTCCTAAACCCACAGCATTTCCTTTCTAGAACAAGACCTGGCATCTGCCAAAGGGTGTTTCATAAAATCAGCCTGTAACCTCTGCTCCTTATTCTCCTGGAAAGCTGGGTGCCCTGGATGCTGTGAACTCACCCTGTTGGCCAACGGAGGGAGGGGACTCCAAACACTGCCTGGTCACTGCAGATCAGAGGTGCAGAGATGGGGCTGTCAGACCACCTTCCTTAAGATCACCTTCCTTGAGGCACCTGACTCAAGCCAAAGGAGCCTGAACTGGGGGGAAAATCTCATCAGAATTATCAAAACCCAGAGAGATCTTTTAGGAAGACTGTGCAGACAAAGCCTGGGTAAGTAATATGACTGTGCTGTGAATATAAGCAAGCTAAAAGCTAATTTAAAAGGTTAAAAAGGTAGGGGGAGGGTATAGCTCAGTGGCAGAGTGCTTGCTCAGGATGCATGAGGTCCTGGGTTCAATCCTCAGTTCTTCCATCAGGAAAAAAAAAAAAAAAAAACTCTTGTTGGGCAGATAACCCTGTTTCCCAAGGTCCTGGGTTCAATCCCTAGTTCCTCCATTAAAAAAAAAAAAGTTAAAAGGTTAAACATTACATAAGCTAAAAGGGGAGATGCTAAAGGCAGTTGGAGCACTTTGAAATGCTGGAGCACTCCCTTCAAGACTTCTGTGCACACTGCCTCAGTGTTAGCTTCTGATTAACCATAAGTTTGATTTCTTAAACATGGATGAAATCCACTTAGCAGCTTGCTTCCTCAAAACCTTTGATTTGATTTTCTTTTCTCAAATTTAAACTGCCTCACCGCCCACTGAGAAGGTCTGACTCTCACAAGGACAAGAGGGACAAGTTAAAATGAGGCAGAATCCTAAGACAAAGTGAATTCTTAACAGTCTTTGCTGAGGGCTCCTTGGGAAATCAGTCTCACTATTTAAGTTTCATTTCCCTCAATCCCAGCTTTGCCTTCCCTTCTCAACTTCTTTTTAAATTGAAATCTGTTTGACCTATAACACTGTGTAAGTTGAAGGTGTCCAACATGTTGATTTGATACATTTATCTACTGCAACCTGACTGCCATTGTAGGGATGGTTAGCACCTCTATCAGGTCACCTAATTATCATTTCTTTCTTGTGGCCGGAATAATTAAGATCTAGCCATTTGGCAAGTGAAAGTGAATTTAGAATTCTGCATCTGAACGGATGGAGTGGAGGCACTTTTCCCTACTCCTCCCATTAATTCAACCCTGCACATTATACATAAAATTAACACAAGAAGACTCTGACAAGTGGAGCCGGGAAGGTAGACCAGCTGTGGAACTCAGGATCCAAGGAAGACATGCCACCCGAACACCACAGAACAAAGCTGTGGTCCCACCTCATCCATGCTGCAAAGACACACTAGGGAGCCTAGGCTTCTACCCTCATTAGGCTATAATGAGGCACCATGATGCCCCCACTCAGGTGGTGTCAGAAAAGGCCAAGCAGGGGCTATGGACTGCCCATCAAACAGAAATAAGCCTCCATTCTGCCCACTCACCCCGCCACACACACATCAGTAGAGCCTGACTTCCACCCCACAGGCAGTAACAAGGCATTTCTCCTTCCTCTGCTGGGAAGCCTAGTAGACAGTCAGGACTTCAGTCACCACCCAGTGGTAACAGCCCGCCCACACCATGGTGTCAGTGGAGACCATGTGGAATTCTCACCCTATCTAGAAGTAAGATGAGCCCCCCTGCTCCAAGGCGTTACTGAGGCCAGGCGGCAAACATGGACTTCTGCCTCCGGTTAGTAATGAAGCAGCACTTGTCACCTTCCCCTGCAAAGCTGTGTCAGAGAAAGTTAGCTAAAACAGCAGGCTTAAATAAGATACAGTCTCATTATACAATATGAAAATGTTCAGGTTTTGATTGAAAAACACTCATACCAAGAACCCTGAAAATCTTAAATTGAATAAAAAAAAATCAACAGATGCCAACACCATGACACAGATGTTAGAATTGTTTGATAAAGATGTTAAAACAGCCATCATAAAATGCAATTATAAACATGCTTGAAACAAATGAAACAAACAGGTCTCAGCCAAGAGGGGAACTTCTCCAACCTGATAAAAAGCATATACAAAAACCCTACAGCTAACAATATACTTAATGATGAAAGACTGAATTCTTTCCTCCTAAGATTGGGAAGCAGCAAGGATGTCTGCTCTCACCATTTTTATTCATTACATTTCTGGACACTGTAGCCGATGCAATAAGGCAAGAAAAGGAAATAAAATGCATAAATATTCAAAAGACAGAAATAAACTGTCCCAATTAAAAGCTGACATGATAGTCTACATAGAAAATGCTAAGGAATCTACAAAAAACTTTCTAGAACTCATAGCAAAAGAAGAAACTTGAACCCTATCCTTAATATCATATACTAAAATTAATTCCAAATGAATTAAAGACCCAAATATAGGGGTTAAAAGTATAAAACTCATAGGAAAAAAATAGAAGAAAGGCTTCACAACACTGGATTTAGCAATTATTTCTTGGATATGACAGCAAACACACATCAACAAAAGGAAAAAATAGATAAAATGGAATTTATCAAAATAAAAAAAACTGCTGGCATCAAAGAACATCAAGAGAGTGACACGGCAGCAGACAGAATGGGAGAGAATATTTGCATATGACAAATCTGATAAGGGATTAATACCCAGAATTTATAAAGGACTACAGCTCAAAAACAAAACACAAACAACCCAATTAAAAAAAAAATGAGTAAAGGACTTGCATAAACATTTCTCCTAAAAGATGTACAAGTGGCCAACAAGCACATGAAAAGATGCTCATTAACCATTAGGCAAATAGAAACAAAACCACCATGAGATAAGCACTCACACCCATTAGAACGGCTACTATTAAAAACAAACAAAACCTAACGGGAAAAATCAGAGTTGGTGAGGATGCAGAGAAACTGTAGCCCTTGTGAACTGTTGTCGAGACTGTAAAATGGTGCAGCTGCTGTAGAAAACAGTATGACAGTTCCTCAAAAAAATCAAACACAGAATTACGCGTGTGCATCAAAAGGATGGAAAACAGAGACTCAAAGAGACAGCTGTATACCCACGTTCACAGCAGTATTACCCACAAAAGCCAAAAGGTAGGGAAAATCCTAATGTCTTTTGATGGATAAACTACCTTTCGACAAAGATGTGAGAACAATTTAATGGAAGGAATATGGAAATGAGGCACCAACAGACAGTCAGGACTTTAATCACCACCCAGTGGTAACAGCCCGCCCACACCATGGTGTCAGTGGAGACCGTGTGGAATTCTCACCCTATCGAGAAGTAAGATGAGCCCCCTTTAATCACCTTTTCAACAAATACAAATAGTGAAGCAGCTGACATCCACAGGCAAGGGGGGAGAAAGAAAAATCAACCCTGACCTTGATGGAAGTATCACATGTTATACCATGATTAACTCAAATGGATCATGGACTTAAGTGTACAAGCCCAAACAAGCAGACATTTAGGGAAAAAAGCAGAAAATACCGGGGATCTAGGGCTAGGCAAAAAGCCCTTAAAATTGACATCCAAAGTACAACTGACAAGAGGAAAAATTAATAAATTGGATTTCACGTGCAGACACATTGGAAACAGAGAGATATTCAGAAAACAGGTGTGATCACGGAGGATCAACGATGTATCCAACTATTAAGACACATCAGGTCTTCAGTGTGGGGAAATAACTCTCTGTGAACTTTATATTCAAGCACAGCCAGAGCTTTCTGAGCAAAACTTACTAGCCACCTGGGTTAAAGGATGATTGAAAGGCAAACATGCCTTAGAACTGAGAGAGTGTGTATTGTTCGGGAGGAAGTTAAAGTCTTATCTCCTCTGGAGCCAATTGCTTACATTTTTAAAAGGGTTAAAAAAAAAGCTGAGGGACCTCCTCTACCCAGAGAGTGTCTGTTTACCTTGCAAATCAAAGGCCACTTCCTGTTTCTCTCTCTCTCTGCTGTCCTCTCCTTCCCTCCCTCACCCCTACCCCCACCCCTAACCTCACCCACCCTGCCCAGAAAGGGAGGGAAGGGCAGACTGCCAGCCACCTGCACAAGCTCAGAGTCTCACAGTTTGCACATTCCTCTCCTGTGGTCCAAGCGGGCATGTGGCCCTCGTCACATCACCCACAGGAGGGGGGGACATGATGTCCCCGGTGCTCTCTGACCAACAATCTCTTCTGTGATCCCAAGAGTCTGTTTTTCCTGTCCAAACAAGCAAATAAATATAGATAGATTGACAGAAAAACTTAACAGACCGGTTCTCTTGCAAGGCAAGTCTTACTTTCTGACGGCAATGCCTTTTTTTTTTTAATTTGCATTTTTTTTTTTTGAGTTGGGGGTTAGGAATAAAATTCTCTACCAGGGGCCATGTTCTCATTGCTCATGCGCTGACTGAAGCCTAACTGTCCTGCAGACCCTCCACGTTCCTCTTGTTTCTACGGCACTTTGGCACTTACCTCTGACTCATGCCACACAGCAAGTCTGCACCTGTAGACGGTCCTGTTATCAATACGAAGCCATCCTCTTAGGGGGTCCCGGTGTCCCTATAGAGGCTGCCTAACACTTGGCATCCCCAAACAACTGTAATCCGTAATTTCTCCTTTTGTTTACTCCTTCTGGGTATTTAGGGAAAATACCCACATGCTGTTGAGGGGGAAAGAACGTGCCACGTCAACCTTTCAACTCCATGTTTTATCAACCAAGTCCCATGTCCCCTCCGGGCTAAGTTATTCTATTATTCTGATCATGGAGATTGTTTTTACTTGAAAATCGAGACCTGACTATTGATTTCATAGAGCGGGTGAGGAAAAGCTGACAAGGTACTCAGAAAAAAAATGGTCAGGCACACAGACCGCGCTTGATAATTGCCAGTGTCCTCTCCTGACATCTGCCTTATGAGGCAGGCATGAACCAGCTTTCACAGATGAGAGAACAAAGACTCAGATGGCGCAAAGAACATCCCCAGTGCCCTGTGGGTGTGGGACCTAGCTCACTGGATCTATGTGAATATTAAATGAGGTAACATATGTAGTTCTCTAAATGGCGCCTGGCACGAAGTAAGTGTCCTCTTAAATGTAAGTGCTGTGAAACCAAAGATTTTTGTCTCCTGTGCATTGATGTGTCTCAAGTTCCTAGATTTGTGCCTATTTCAGAGGAACTCAAGACGCGTGTATTGATAAGATAGATGTCAGTTCCTTATCCTCACTTCTGCTTTTTAATCATTATGAATGAAGCATTATGAAGTTTCTGGTCTCAACAGACTCACAGACATAGAGAAGAAACTTATGGTTACCAGGGGGTAAAGGGGGTGGGAAAGGATAAAGTGATAGTTCGGGATTTGCAAATACACACTACTATATATAAAATAGATAAACAACAAGTTTCTTCTGGATAGAACGGGGAACTATATTCAGTATCTTATAATAACCTATAATGAAAAAGAATAGGAAAATGAATATATGTATGTATATGTATGACTGAAACACGATGTTGTTCAATGGAAACTGACAAAACATTCTAAATGACTAGACTTCAATAAAACCAATTTCAAAAAATATCTTGTACTATTTTAACCTGTAATATTGTAATAGCCTATAAGGAAAAAGAATATGGAAAGGAATGTATGTATGCTCATGTATGACTGAAGCACTATGCTGTATACCAGAAATTGACACAACATTGTAAACTGACTATACTTCAAACCGACTATACTTCAATTTTTAAAAAATGCAAAAAAAAAAAAAAAAGCTTCTGGTCCCCACGTATCTTGGCTGTCTTGTACATAGATTCAGCTCACTTTTGCCAGACCCAAGAAATAAGGCAGGATTAGCCGTGGCTCCCATTCAGTCGTCTGACAAAATCACTTAACAGCAAAATATAAATATCTGTTTGGGGAAAAAGAAAGATACAGTGTTGAGAGGTAGTCCAACCATGCAGGGGAAGGGGAGAAGAGGAGATACTGGGACTGGACAGCATTACTCTCAAAGGACCAGGTTTGCAACAACAACAGAAGAATCTAGAAATGAATGTCATATTGAGACACAGCAGGTGGGGGCTGTAGGAAGGAGGAGGGAGGAAGAGAAAATTAGACCCAGCAGGGACGGTGCTCTGACGGCACCGGCACAGCCGCGGAGGTGAAGGCTGGCACCGGAACAGCATGAGGCGATTAGAACACAAGCTGACTGCAGTCAGGACAAATGGGCACCAAGCTGGTGCCAACCACGGCAGTAAATAAAAGAGGAAGCTCGTGGAAACTGAAGTGGCAGGAAAATGAAAGTCAGAAGGATGAACAGGATGCCACCATGCACTCACTGTAACATGGTGGGTCCTCACCATGTGGGGCGCTGAGCTGCAACTCTGTGGATAAGACATAGAGTTGCCATGGCATGTTCCTTCCTCCTCAACAGCATGTGGGCATTTCCTCTAAGTACTTAGAAGGAGTACAAAAAAGAAGAAATTACAGACTATGGTACTTTGGGGATGCCAAGCATTAAGCAGCCTCTACAGGGACACCAGGACCCCCTAAGAGAATGGCTTAGTATGGATAACAGGACTGTCTATGGGTGCAGATCTGCTGTGTGGGGTGAATCACAGACCAGTGTCAAAGCCCCAAAGAAACGAGATGAAGGTGGAAGGTCTGCAGTGTGGAGCTGAGCTAAAGCCACACAGCTACTAGTGGCAGAGCTTAATCCACACCAACTCCTGTCTGATTCCATATGCTGACTCAGAAATGATTCTGGTGGCAGTTATAATTTGTTATCTTTTATGTAAAAATAACATACAGTGCCGAGGTAGATTAAAACGGCCTGAAATAAAGTGCCTGCCGTAAATAACTTTACAATCTATCATGGAGATAAGTTTCATCCCAACTGTTACAATTAAAGCCATTTATAAGACTATGGGATGGCACGGTAGAGTCCAGATGCATTGATTTAGGACACATGGAGGTTTGTCTTCCATCCTTGGCCTGATGTGTATTGGTTTTGAGGTACCCTTTTTTTTAAATTGAAGTATAGTCAGTTTACAAAGTTGTGTCAATTTCCGGTGTACAGCATAATAGTTCAGTCATACATATACATACATATATTCATTTTCATCATAGGTTACTACAAGATATTGAATATAGTTCCCTGTGCTGTACAGTAGGACCTTGTTGTTTATCTATTTTATATATAGTAATCAGTATCTGCAAATCTCGAACTCCCAATTTATCCCTTCCCACCCCTTTTCCCCCCAGTAAGTATAAGTTTGTTTTCTATGTCTGTGATTCTACCTCTGTTTTGTGAATAAGTCCATTTATCTTTTTTTTTAGATTCTACATATAAGTGATATCATACGGTATTTTTCTTTCTCTGACTGACTTCATTCAGATTGATGATCTCCAGATCCATCCATGTTGCTGCAAATGGCATTATTTTATTTTTTTATGGCTGAGTAGTATTCCATTGTATGTATACACCACATCTTCTTTATCCAGTCATTTGTCAATGGACATTTAGGTTGTTTCCATGTTTTGGCTGTTGTAAATAGTGCTGCTATGAACACTGGGGTGCATGTGTCTTTTCGAATTAAAGTTTGAGGGACCCATTTAAGAGCTGAGAGTCAAAAGGCAATTCAGCACGTGGTTGTAGGTCTCAGACATGAGCTCTAAGCAAAGCTGTGGCTAGGAGCACTGGAGCTGTGGAGTGGATGGAGCTGTCCTGGCCGAGTCTGCAGAGTAGTGAGAAAAGAAGCTGGGCCAGACAGGAGAGAACCCAAGAGACACCCACGTTTAAGAAGGCAGCAGTCCTCGAACTGGGCTGTGCATAGAAACTGCTTCCCAACCTCTCTCACCTCTTGGCATCCACAGAAATGACCCTCTTGTTGAGAAACCTAGGATAAATGAAACCATTCCTGTAGGAGGACAACCAGCCCGGAGCCTGGGTCCTCATTGGTCACCAGCCCCTGGAAAGCTAGGAGGGGCATCTACATTTTGTTTACTTCACTTGTGACACGCTGGTTGGGAAATTCTGACTTAAAAATGGATGCTAAGAATTCAGATTCTCAGGCCATCTCCCCTGCAGTTCTGGTTTGGTAGATTCAAGAGCCTAAATGCTTCACTAGCAGCTGCAGTAACACTGATCCAAGTAGGCTGACGATCTTCCTTTAAGAAACATCATTCTCAGGGTCAGATGGAAGGGGAATGCCTAATTCCCCAAGGGTCGGTGTCCAGAAAAGGGGGCGGGTTGGGGGGAACCAACTAGAGGGATCCATTGTTGTGAGAGCCAAGCAAAGAGTGTTCCAAAATGGAAAGAGAGGCTGAGAGTCACGAATTCTGCCAAGAAACCCAGGAAGATACGAGCTGAAAGTGTGCACTCCGTTCCCAGTGGAGGGGAGGGACCATGACTCTGGAGAGCTCACTGGGGCCACAAGCAGGACGCCAAATACAGGAGCAGAGGCAGTGGAGGGAGGTGTAAGGTTGAGGAAGGATTTTTTTGGATTGTATTTAAAGATGGAAGACACTTGAACACATTAAATGCATAAGAAGGAACCAGCAGAGGGAAGAGGTTTTAATTTACAAGAACAATGCAATAATTTGATCTCTGAGGGGGGCCAACAGATGGAGGAGGAGGAAGGGGCTTCGTGCAGAGAACAGCTATAATCATTTTACGACGGATAGCTGTGCCTTCCCCCAAATGCATAATCATCAGGATTACTAGAGAAAGTAGAAAAAAAATCAAATTTCCCCTCCTCCTCCCCATCCTTGGAGAGTCTAGTTTAATAAATACGGAGATTTCAACATAATAAAAACATAACCACCTGTGTTATTTAAAAGCCCTCCAAGGAAGTCTGAGAATTAGCCAAGCTTTAAAACCACTGCTATAATGTTCATCACCTCCTGAAAAAGCACCTTCCTGTAGTCTTTCCCAGAAGATAAAGACTGAACCATTTTGCTGGGGTGAAAATAAAATATTCTGGGTTTGAGTACTTGAAGGTAGAGAGCAGAATCCACTAACTGTTGTTCCAACGGCATTTAACGACCAAGACTGATCTACTTCCAAAACATAGTCACAGCCTTTCATTATCCCAGGGCGCCAATGACCTTGAGCATGCTTGTGTTTTGTCGTTCAGAGTTGTGGGGGCATGAGAGATTAGAAAAGTCAATTTAATAAAGTACAGCATGGGGATGGACTTCTCCTTAATTTCACTACAGAAACACAAAGAGGGCACAGGGATGTGAGAGTGACAGTTGGGAAACCAAAGAATCAAGGGCTTAAACAACTGAGACAAAGAACCAGCACTGCGACTACAGAGATCTGGTTCAGTTTCCAGTTCTGCCAGTATCTGCACATGTCATTAGGCGCCAGACATCAGTTTTCTGATCTCTGTCATTGTGGGTAACAGTTCCAGTCCCTAACTGCCTTTTGGGAAGGTCACAGCATTAAAATGACATAATAGAAGCGGTGGCATTTGGTATAAGCATGCCATGTAGACACAATTATTGTGCTGGCCAGTGGCCTCAGTGAAAAATGCATCACCCTGAATAGTTTGTCTGAGAGATCAGGCTATAAATCGTGAAGGAACTTGGCCTTCTACATGACATCCCAAATCCATCTACTTCCTAGCAAAATGGAAATGGTGTAAAAGAATTCTCTGGCACAGTTTACTGATTAGGGTGACATGGTGTGCAAATGACATAAAAATATGTATAACACAGCACGGTTAACCTTATTCCATTTTTTAAGCTATCAATTTCAGGCTTCCCTGGTTTCCTGATAGACGTGGAACAAAAAGCCTTTTCATAAGCCTTGAGTTTTAAATGAGGATGAAATTTCCTTTTAACCCTCCTTCTCTTAGCTGCCACTTAAAATACATGATAGGTCTAAAGCTGACGTCTCGGCAACCCTGAAGTCTCTCCTATCTCAGCAGAGGGCATCGTTGCCACCCTTTATGGTTAAACCAAAAACCCAAGATTTATCCTTTTACCTCCTGAAACCTCATACATTCTTCTCCTTCCATTCACTCACTACAAACATATCAGATTATGCTCAGCTGCTCAAACAAGACAAGCTTTTTTTTCCACTTTTAGGCTTTTGAATGGATGTATTACCTCGATGCTAAGGCATGTTTGTTAACACATTTTAATATCTCGGGAATCAAACCGGGTTTTACAACCAATGCTGACCTACAGTGGTAATTACATAATTATTTGTCTTCCTTAGAGGTGTAAGAATGGTGTCCACAAGCCAATGGAAAATCCGCCCAAAAGCAAGAGCAGCAGAGACCGCCCCTCTCCCCAGATCTTTGTGCGCTGGCTCAGTCCCAGCCTCTCGTCCGAGCTCCAGTACACTCACCACCTGCTCATGCAGATGCTCTGGGTCTACCTGCCCCGCAGGTCCCCTCCCCATCCCATCTCATCACATGTTCAATTCCTTTATAACACTTTCGCAATGAAAAAAAAAAAAAAAACCCAGTTCTTTACTGGTTCATTGTTTGCCCCCTTTATGGCATGTAAGCTCTTCCAAACAGGGGTTTGGTCCTGTTCTCTGCTGTATCCCCAGGTCTGATGGGGATATCCTGTGTATGACCGATGCACACTTCTCGAATGAATCTCAAGGCCAGGGCATCCTTTCTACAGGACAGCGTGTGGCCCCTTCCCACTGTCTCAGTGTCTGAGATGAACAACTCCATCCATATCTCTAGTGCCCCCACCCCACCACGAAAGTGACTGCTGTTTAAAACTCCCACCATCTAAAAAGCTGCAGAATTTCCAGTGTCGTGGGCAATAACATGAATAGAATGCCTACTGGGAAAGGTATTTGACAAACAATTCACCATTTGAAATATCTCTATCCTTAAATCCACTGAATGAAAGGTAAGGGTAAGGGAGTCTCAGTTCCAAGGCTTGGGTAGCAACGTGGGTGAGAATAAATCTCCCGCTCTAATTTTGTGCTGTTGTGACAGGAGAAGAACAAGCCTGACTCCGTGCTGGATCTACCCCCTTAGCTCTAACCTTTGTGCCCTGTTGCCCGTGCTCAGTCATGCTGGCTCTGCACCTCTGTAAAAGAAGGTTGCCAATAGCCTGGAATATTCAAAAGAGCCCTTTCTCAATGCTCTGCCTCCCAGGCTTAAAAGTAGTAAAACACTTTTCCATTCAGTAGAAAGAAAAAGTTACAGAACAGAAAATAACAACCGTCTTGCTGGTTTGCAGGAACACTGTGACCTGACCCAGGCAGGCAGCTGCAAGAACGAAGGATCCTGGCACCATTAAATCTGCAACAACCAGCCCTGCCCTTTTAGTATAAAAGCAGCCTGAATTCTAACTTGGGGAAGATGGTTCTTTGGGACACATCTGCCATCTTCTCAGTTTGCTGGCTTTCCAAATAAAGTCACTATTCCTTGCCTCAACTCCTCATCTCGCGATTTATTGGCGAACGGTCCGTGCTTGGACTTAGTAACAGTGTGTTAGTATAAGCAAACAAATGTTGTCCACCATTCCAGTTCCGCAAGGATCGGCATTAGCCACCGCTGCACACACTGACACTGTGCCCTGAGGGGAGCTCAAGAGAGAAGGGGCAGAAAGTATCCTGTGCTTTGGATAAATGGGCCACTAGACAGTTTAAGATGCATATCTAAGGAAGAATTTCAATGAGCCCAGACACTTACATCTTCCCATACACAGAAAAGCACTAAAATCATTACCTAGAGATATCTGTTCTTTACGATCAGCAGCAATCTCTGTATGCTTGACTGCATGTATTTCCCTCCCAATGCATACACATACTGCGGAAGAATTCCTAAGGGCTAAAGGGCTACTTGAGAGATTTTCTCGCAGGCTATAATTCTCAGTAAAGTCCCCGAATAAAACTAAATCTCACTGCTCTCATGCTGTGGGTTTTTTTTTTTTTTTTTTTTGGTTTTTTTGCTTCAATAACAGTTTTGGCAACCATGAAGGGACCCAGAGCGTATTTCCTGCCATGGGAACTCTATGAAGGTCTGGAACCTTGGTACCAGCAAAGGCTCTCAAGCCTATCTGCCTTCTTGGGAAATTCAGACAAATCTGGATGAGTCACTCCTAGTCTCAGGTCTCCCATCATTGGTTGACATTCCTGAGTCTTACTCGGTGGTGGATAAACTCCTTTCTGTGACGATTAGGTTTTCCTTCAGCTAATGTTCAAAAAGGAGTACGTACATTCCCCAGGTGGGAGACACTGGGAGATTTTGCTCCGTTAAGACACTGAGCCGGTTTGGATTAGGTGATTAGGTAGGAGGCTGACCTGACATCTTTCCTTAATTTGGGTACCTTAACAGAATTTGCCGGAATAAAAGTGAAGATACAATATGGGAGCTCTTAGGTGCAGACACAGCGCCTCCCAGCTGGTAACAGCCATCTCAGGCAACTAACAAATTGACAGGAGTGTGGAGATGAGTCCGCGTGCGATGCAGCGGTCCCAGAGGGAAAACCACTCATTGCTGTAAAGAAACTCAGCCATGTGGGGACGCATACACAGGTTTGGCCATCCAGTGCCCTAAGTGCCCACGCAGGTGTCAGACAGCCTGAGGAGAAACCAAGCCCCGTGAAAGAGCTGAAATGACTTCATGGTGGCCCTTAGAGGAGCTGAGCTCAAACTCAGCACACATGATTTCATTAGCAATTTTATTCCAACAGACCGACTTTAAACGGGGAATAGAGTTCCCCAAGCAGAGAAAATGAGGAATGCCAGATAACCTCTAACACCCCCGAGAGGTTCATGCACATAAGGAACTTATACTTGCAATTACTTACTTGATTTGACCAAAGAAATCTCGCCCTAAAAATAGCCAAGATGGGGGCTCTTTTGATGTTCCTGAACTGGTTTTTGTGTACACAGAGAAAACCAGACTGATAAAACATCTTTTCAAAATTCTGACCCTAAGGGAACAAAAGTCCTTCTAGGAGCAACCTGCATTTTTCTCCCTGTGCTTTGACAGGCAAGCGTTCTACCAGGGCCCTCAGGAACCCTCATCTGACTCGTATCTAGACTGGCTCCAATTCCTCAGTCCGAGAAGAAAAAAAAAAAAAAAGAGGCCTTTTTAAACTCAAATGAGTGAACTTAAGTATATTCCAGCTGTCTTTTTTAAACTAGTACATTTTATAATGTAATGTCTGATTCATGAGTAAATTTTAAAATGATGCTATGAGATTTCTGGTTGTGTCTGTTTATATTCTGTGTGTGTTTTAGATGTGATAGGCTCTACCTCCAGATGGTATTTCCAAAATTAATTTGTAAAAGAACTCTACTGGGTTGGTTTAAAGAAAATTAAGTGTTTACATAAATTCTCATAAATACAAAAAAAAAATCCCCAAAACTAACCCAAATGAATTTCAGGTACATGTGATCTGGGAGATATTCAGTATTAAATTAAAATTTGGTATTAAAGTTAGTTTAAATTTATTAATTTACTTAATATAGACATGTCTTTAGAGTCATCAACATTTAGTATAATATTTTTATTGTACCTAGGTTTATTAGAAGTAAGATTTTATCTGTTACAAAATTTGTCAGCAAGAAAAATAACTCAATATCCTCTGAAACATAATTTTTGTTTTGTATGACAAACTTCTTATAAGTAAATTAAATATAAATAAAAAGATTTTAGGTAAACTCTTTAGGAATAACTATGTTTTATGGTATGTCTCTAGTTGCCCCAGGTTTAGTAACTTAAAACTTAAAAGTTTTGTGAAATTAGGTTGAATGATGAAAGTTTATTGATTATCTAGATAATTTCCAAATACAGTAAGATACTGAAACATTAATTACTGAACATTGGCTTCCTTTTCCAGAGAAACAAAAGATATTTAAGACTATTAATAGTCTGGTACAGCAAAATTTTTCTATCAAAAGGCACATGTTTTTAGAAATCATAAATAGTATTAAGTTTGCCAATCTAAGAATGTAAAACACATTTCATAATTGCTCATTTCTTAGTTTTTACTAGAAATGAGATTTTTTAAGGTTAAGAATTGTAATTAAAATATGTAAATAAAACTACTATAAATTAATAAGGAAAACATTTTTATATGCAAAAAAAAAAGAAGGGTACTTTAAGGGGAAAAATAATTTTGTCCTAAAGAGATATTAGAAAGAGAGAGAATGTGAAGGGAAAAAGGAAGCTATGGAAAGTTTGTGGAAAAGAGACCCTGGGGAAAGAGTCTAATGTGTGGTCAGGACTGACTCAGATAAATTTAATTGAGAAAATGAATTTCGATATTAAAGGTAAGGGTGAGCAAAACTAGAATTCGGTTCTCTATTAAAAGGACAAACTTTTCTTGGAATATTGATCTGCTTTTGATGGCGGACTGTGAAGTCTCTTTTCCTTTTGCGTAATCTCTTACAACTTTCTGTATTTGCCTTTGAAATCTTTTATTGTCATTTTGATTATATGAATAAATACTGTTTCACAGTGACTTATGATCCTATCTGACCAAGTGTTTTAAAACTTTTTGATATCTTAGACAAAATCCCTCAGAATTCAAATTCTAAACAAAGTATGATCGACCTGGAAATAACTTTGAGGTTTTCCAAAGGAGGCCTGGAACATCTTAAGAGATTTGTTTTCCCTCCTTATCAAAGAGAGATATTAAACTAGTTAGGCTTACTTGGTTTTTTAAATTCTATGGGAAGCTTTGTGAAATGAGTGGTGAGAAACCTGCTTAGGTTATATTGTATGGATCAACGTCATTAATATAAATGTCCTGGAAATTACATGAAATTTCTAAAATTGGAATGTGTCCTGGTATAATGGTGTCAGACATAATTCTAGTTATTATGTTAACATTGTACGTCACAAATTGCAACTGCATTGTAATCAGCTCTTTAACCATGCCTTTTAAAGCCTTTTGTCATTTATAGACAGTTATTGTTTTACTCTGGTGATTTTGCAAAAACGCTTCATCTTCAAGAAGACTCATAGAAAAGATTTTTTGACAAGCACAGGTTTCTGATAACTTTTAGATCATACCCCTGAAATGAGCAGAAATTACAAAACTCCCTGGATAACCTGATGGCTTCATAAACGACTAACAGAACATCAAGACCAACAAGAATTAATTGCATAGGAATTAATGAACTGGTGAATATGATTTATAATCTTATAACTTTTGTCACAAATATTACTGACAAAAAGCTTTGTTTTCCAGTCATGAGGAAGTCTTTCCTCTTATACTAATTATGACTTAACAGAAATTTGGTAAATTATACCTTTATAAGCAGAGTTGAAACAATTATCTTTTCTCTCTATCTGATCCCTCTAGAACTTAGAAATTCTTAGTATTCTTATTTTCATGGCAATATAGTTATTTGCATAAGTTCAGTAAGAATCTGTTCTCCTTATAACAGAACATAATTGGAAACATTGGTTATAATACCTGGCTTTGACTGGAATGTCACATTGGAAATTATGCATAAAATCAGGTATGACTGGACAGCTATATGGAATTAAAATGAACTTTATGGAGACATAAAATCCCTTGGAAAAAAACCTGGTACATTACGTATAGAGTTCCCAGCAGATTTACCAGGTTAATAAACAATGCCACTTCTTGGCAGATGCATGAATCACAAGACATTCTGGGGGACCTCAAGGAGAGAGGACCCCACCTAAATTTGTAGTTTGTCAGGTAGAATCTGATGGCAAGTGTTTTACATGGCTTTCCTGGCCTTAAGAGGCATTTTAAAAGTTCCACCTAAGATTCCTTATAAAAAGCTCCAGCAAAGCCAATTTAAAAGAACCTATATGATCAATTGCACTTACATAAATAATCAACCCATGTTTATTGAAAAGACTTACTTTGTAAACAAATTAGTCTTAATTTGGTTATATTTGGTAGTCATTAGGGTAACTTCAGAAGGAAAAAAATTATATTTCAGAGGATATTGAGTTCTAGTGTTGTTAATTCTTTGATGTCTGTTATTTACTTCCAAAGACTCTTCCTAGATGGCTCCTTGTATCTATGTTACATTATAAGTTTAATTATTAAAAGGAATTCTAGGCTTATTTCTGAAGTTTAACATAGTAATCTATCTTTGGGTGAAGATCAGGTGCCCCTTGACCTACAACCAACAGATTATGTATAATAGAAAAGACATCATTTAATCATTTAAAGGACTCTCTCCAATCTAGATGGAAGGACCCTTATCAGGTACTCTAACTGGCTCATGTGCAGTGAAACTGAAGGGAATTGATTCTTGGGTTTATATTTCCCACTTAAGAAAGGATCCTACACTGGATTGGTCTACAGAGAGAACTCCCGTCCTCAAACTCACCTTAAAACAATGCTTATGTGAAGTAAGCAAGAACGAGAAAGAAAGATACCATATGATATTACTTTTATGTGGAATCTAAAAAAAAAGACAAATGAACTTATCTACAAAACAGAAACAGACTCACAGACATAGAAAACAAACTTATAGTTACCGGAGATGGGGGGGAGGAGGTGGGAAGGGATAAATTGGGAGACTGAGATTTGCAGATACTAACTACTATACATAAAACAGATAAAGAACAAGCTCACACTGTATAGCACAGGAAACTGTGTTCATTATCTTGTAGTAACCTATAATGAAGCAGAATATGAAAATGAATATATGATGTATGTACATGTATGACTGAACTATTATGCTGTACACAACATTGCAAACTGACACAACATTGTAAACTGACTATACTTCAATAAAAATATATATGCACAAATAATATATATATATATAAAAACAATGCTCAGAGGAAAAGTGACCCACGCCAAGATAAGAAGACATCAAAAGTAGACAGCTATTGCAAGATGTCAGACCTGACCTGTATGATTATTTATAGTGTTCTCTTAATTTCTTGGACTTTTGTGTATAAATCACATGCTTTTCTATCACGGGCACAATCTTGTGCAAATTTTAGAAACCAATCCACTTCTTGGGTTTATGGTCAATTACCTGTGTGCAGGACTTACAGTTTACCTCAGTGGATTTCTCCTCTCCAAGGCTCTGATTGAATGCCCTTAGGGAACTCATTCTAGAAGACAGAAGTTATAATTCTGTTCAGGCCACTATTTATTTCACTAGATGGGAATCGTCCCACTTGGCCAATCAATCATAGTTGCTCTGCCCTGGCCAGAAATTTGATTTTTCTTTTAAAGCTACTCAAGCTTAATCAGAGCAACCAGCTGAATGTCAAAGAATGTAACTTCCTGATTATCAGGAGAGATTTTCCCTCAGTTATTGGATGGACTTATATGGTTAACACCAGGCTATAGGCTTTTAAGTTTAAGAGCCTCCCATGTTGGAAACTATTAAATCATACTAAAGATGATCAGCCTAGTGACACTAGGAAATTAGGCTGGGTACCTTATGAAAAATGCCAACATACCATTTCCCTTAAAGCTAGCAACTGGTACAAAATATACTGGGTCAGATGACCAGGAACAGACTGACCTGCACCTAATGGAAGTTCTTGACTTAAGTTTTTACTCAAGGCATTATTATCACTAGCTATATTACTTATATTCTATTTTATAAGATTGTTGCTTCTTCCATCACTCAGTGTGTAACCAGGTCTCGACAAAACTAAGGATGGCCAAATGTCTTGCGGCAACTGATTACATCTAAGGCTCCCTATGAAATTAACTGCAACAGCGAAACTCCACAAATGGGAGGAAGTAACAAGGGGAAACTTTTCCTATTAAGACAGATGTTTCAGAGAATTTTTAAGTTATTAATCCAGAAATAATATATTGAGTGTCCTGTCAACGAAATCCTCGCCTGACCTAAGGGTGAGCCCTCCTAGCACCCTGGGACTACAAATTGGTCGTGAAATACCAGGGTTGAATTTATGACCAACAGGGGGCACTGTACACAAAGACTGCTGGCAGCCATTCCAGTTTTATAAGGGTCAAGTCATTAGTCCCTGCAGTCACTCATGGACACCGCACCCTGAGGGGAATTCAGGATAGGAAAACCAGGATAAAGCATTTTGTGCTTTGGATATCGGGGCCCCTAGATAGTTGAGATATATATCTAAGAATTTCGATGACCCCAGATTCTTGCATCTTCCCATACATAGAAAAGCACTCAAATCATTAATTTGAGATGTCTGTTCTTTGTGATTAGCAGTAGTCTTTTTATGCCTAACTCCACGTATTTCCCAGACAAAATAATTTATATACGTACTGGCTCCTCCCCTACCTCTTCAGAGCAGTTCCTCAGAACTAGTGAGAGGCTGTCTCCCAGACTACAGTCCTCAGTAAAGTTCCTGAATAAAATTGAAACTCACTGCTCTCATGATGTGGGTTTTTTTTTTTTTCTCCCCAGTTGACATTAGCTTGAGGTTGGTTGGTTTTACAAACTGGATGCAAAAAAGATACTCATAGTGTATATATTACTCAAAGAAAGTTTTCTTTCTTGGAGGCTGATAAAGAAAGAAGTGGTTGCTTAAGGATTGGGATTCAATGGGCAGGAGATGCCCTCCCACTCCACCCCCTGTCCCCAGCCAAACATGCAGAATCTCTGAGAAGCAGGGACCTGGCTACAAGATGAAGTCGTGTCCAGGGACTCTGAAGCGGGACCAGCACCAGTGGAGGCAGAAGATCCAGGAAGGAGAGGAATATTCCTCGCTGCCCCTACTGAGGTAGGGACGCCGAGGCAGGTGGGAAGGAGATGGTACAAGTGTCCTTACTGCAAGGTGCCTGAAAATGTCTGTCTCCCAAGAAAAATCATTTCCAAATTCCTTTGAGTGAGCGCCCCATGGAGACTAGATTGCATTCCTCTCATCCCTGATGCTTTAACGCGCTAGTGTGTCATCAGCCTTCCCCATTCCCGTTTCCCATAAGCCAAGGGGACAGCTGGGAGCACCCCAAGGCTCCCAGGCTGCAGCTGCTGCTCCCAGCACAGAGCCACCTGCTCCTTCCCTGAATGGCCCATTTCTCTCTGAGTCATCTTGAGTCCTACAAAATGTGAACATATGTCACATTTGAAAGGAAGATGCCCCAGGAATCTCGCCACAGGTAAAGACCAGCAAATGGTACCCAGACTGTGAGAGGAACCTGGGAAGGTAGAGCGGTGGCAGGTTCACCCTGGGTTGACTCATCGTCTGTTTGCACCCTAGTCTGCCAAGGCTGGCAGCTGAGAAGTGCTAATTCTCACCCCCTGGGTCCCCTGCTTCAGGGCTTCCAGATCCAGAAGGTTCTCCTAACCAAACCAAATGCCAGTGTTGCCCTCTCCAGGCAGAGGACAGCAGCTCCAGTCTGTGAGTATTTTGCTTTTAGGCGATGGCGTTTCTTCGCACCCCAGGAGCTATTCTGCCTCAGCCTTCCCCTGCCCTGTCTCACTCCGACATTCAAGCCTGCTGTCAAACCAAACGGAGGCCCAGGAGGGAGAATGAAACGGTCATCTTGACCAAAAGCTTCACTCGAGGGTTGGCAGCGATGTGACAGTGGCTCTAGGTTCTGGCCACTGAGGCTGTACTTTTACGTAAAATTGAATGAAGAACCCACTCCTTGTCGCTGGGTCCTAGTGCTGATGGAAGCAGCCAGAATCCGGCAGTGCTGGGAGAAGCTCTGCTTCCTGTGTTATCCTTTGCTTAGCCCTTAGCTCCACTGTCTGTGCAGCTCTCCTCCTGACGCCAATGCTCTCATAAGCCTACATAAGGAGTCAGTGTTTTCCAGAGGATATAGCTCAGGGGTAGCGCGCATGCTTAGCATGCATGAGGTCCTGGTTTCAATCCCCAGTACCTCCATTTAAAAAAAAAAAAAAAAAAAAAGAGCCAGCACTGCTGTGGCCCCCAGCAACATCTTTCAGTTACATGGAATATAAAAACAGTCACCGAAAGTAAATAATTAACAATAAGAAGAGAAAAGAGTTGGTTTTTTTTTTTAAAGAAATTTCTTTTAATGTGTATTGTGTGTGCTTTTTTTTTTCCTTATTTAGCATTTTAAAATCATCCATATTTCTAGATCACACAAAGACAATAAAAAATCTTCTGGATTTTCTAGAGGGAAATATCTTCTTAGTTAATTTCAGTGCGAGCAAGGTAGCATCTCTTTTCCTGAACGTTAGGGCAATCGTTCAATTGATGGTGTTAATGAAAATGCTCATTTTCTTGGGCAACAGCGTGCAAACTCTCTCTGCTGTACAATTACCAGTGGCAGCGAAATCACTGCCATTTCTTCTGGTTGTCAGATTTTTTTTTAATTGAAGCATAGTCAGTTTACAATGCTGTGTCAATTTCTGGTGTACAGCACAATGTTTCAGTCATACATGAACATACACATATTTGTTTTCATATTCTTTTTCACTGTAAGCTACTACAAGATATGGAATATAGTTCCCTGTGCTATACAGTATAAACTCGTTTATCTATTTTATATATACCAGTCAGTATCTGCAAATTGTGATCTCCCAATTTATCCCTTCCCACCCACTTCCCCCCTGGTAACTATAAGTTTGTTTTCTCTGTCTATGAGTCTGTTTCTGTCTTATATATAGGTTCATTTGTCTTTTTTTTCAGATTCCACATATGAGTGACATCATATGGTATTTTTCTTTCTTAGAAGAGAAAAGAGTTTTATTTGAGCCAAACAGTGGACTACAGCCCGGAAGCCCATTTCCCAGATGACCCTGAAAAACTGCTCTGGGAGTAGCATGGTTTTCAGCGCAGTTTTACATCTTGTCAGAACAAAGAACATCAAGCAAGTCAGGGAATTTCTTTAAGGTTTCAAAAAAACCAAAACAAAAAACAAACAACAGACCAGCACATACACAGCAGGTCAGTATGGCCTTGGCACCTGGGAAAGGAGTCTTATCATCAAAGGAGGACCAGCCCTGGTGTCCCCACAAGAGGAGAATTTAATCTTTATTTTGAACAGGGACATTCTTTACTTCTGGTCAATGTGCCCTTTTCTTAAATAATTAAAGCAGATGTACAATGTATGTTTGACAGGCCACAAACAGGCTGTTTCAGTCAGCATCAAATTCAAGTTGACTCATGGATAAGCCGATTGACTTCCCTATATCTCAACATGTAAAAAAAAAAATTTTTTTATCAAACCCTTATGCTCCCAAGTCCATTGCCACAGTGTGCTAGGAACCCAGGAGCCACTGGGTGGGACACTGTAAAGCTGGCCTGTGTCAGAGTGGTCCCTTGACGGTGGATTTATAGGAATGGGTTCTGGACGGTGTAAGGCCCGAAGGCACATTAATAAACTGCACCCTTACAGTGTAGATTAGGTCAGATGTGAATGAGTCATTTCTCTACAAAACTCATCAGTCCCCTCTCTCAGCAAGGCAGACGGCAGGAGGAGGGCAGGCCCACGGTGCTAGCTGATAAAGTGCTTTCTGTTTAATGATCACGGTAGCCTAGGAGAGTCAGGGGCACGACAGTCTGCTCTCCTGGCCTGGCCCCTCCACACCCCCGTGGCCCGTTGAGGGGACCGTGAGTGACCTGCTACGCCAGCAGCTGCTCTGCAGCTGTGAGTTGAGGTCACCGTGCGCAACGCTGGGCGTCCTGTGTAACTGGGAAGGAAGGAGAAATCCTGAATGGATCAACCAGCCCCCTTCACTTCCTGATTTGTTCTTTGTCTTGTCTTCCATAGGCTATCAGGTCATGAAAATAAGGAAGTTGGAGGTCTGTAAAGGGAAAGGTCTTGCCCCTGACAGAGAGGCTGGGGGGACTACAGGACCAGACAGCCTGCAAGGCCAGTCAGTACACGGAGCGCCCGGCCATCTGCCCTGGGAGAACAGGCTGGCATTTCGATGACTTGTCACACACTGGCAGACCTCTGCTCCAGCACAAAGCTAATGCCCTGACAGCTCTGCCCACCTGGAGCCCCGCTGCACAGGTAACCCCCTGACCACGTGCAGGCCAGGTGCTCCTCCGGCCATGGTCCTGTCTTCAGTGCAGGATGAGGACCCCAGAGGTGCTGGAACTTTCCATGAGTAGCCAGTTACTCTGCCTGTTACTCTCCAGACCACACACCACCTCCTGATGGATCTCCCCTCGGCGTTACAGCCCTCCTCACTCCCCAACCTCCTCTCCACACGGTCCACTGGATGATCTTTCTAAAAGGCAGATTTGAAGATGCTACCCTCCAGCTCAGAACACCTCTGGGCCTCCGCGGCCCCTGCCGGATGCCATCTGCACGCTTCGCCCTGACACCTGAGGCTACTGAGAGCTCAGGCCCCCAGACTCACCTACACTGACTCTTCTCCCAGGACGCTTCTCAGTTCCACTGCCCACCCGGCCACAACCACCGACATCAGGTGCCCAGCAAGGGACAGGCCCGCCACTCCATGTGGGTTCTCGCACCGGATGCAGAGGCATCCGATGGGGCTGAACCTGTGGCCGTGCTCAGGTAAACCCAGGGCCAGGAAGATGCCCAAAGACCTCTTCCCTCCTTGATTCACAAGAGATGTTTACACCTCCAGTGTGGAAGGCTTAGTTTGCATAACAAACCCAGCCTCCCTTCTGAGCCCTGAGTTCCTGAATTTCTGTTTTTCCAAAGAGATGGGGGAAATCTTTCCAGGGATTTCCACATTGAAACACAACAGGAAGTGACTAGTTCTCTCAGTCCTAAAGGAATTACTTTCCACTGCTTGGAAACAAATTATCGGAAAACCCCCAATAACTGATGCATCAATGTATCAACACTATTTTTGGGAACAACAATTTGCTTTAACAATCACACCCTTACTTCAACCTGGTTCGGATGGAAAAATTCTTCTCTGAAACTGATTATATAAGTACAGAAAAAAATTTGATAAGGAAATGTAAGTTAGAAAAAATATGTATCTAATGGCATGTGTGTATGTATATATATACACACACACGTATGTATGTATGTACGTATATATATATATATATACACACACACACATATACATATATATATATAATGGTTTCAACCAAGATGTGAAGTAGGAAACTTTCCTTATGATGTTTTCTTATTCTAATTCCTCCTTTAAAACCTTAAATTCTTAAAAGATTTTAAATTTGTTTATATATATACATATATATATATTCATACATACATGCACACACATATATATAATGGAATATTACTAAGCCATAAAAAGGAATGAAATCATGCCATTTGCAGCAACATGGATGGACCCAGAGATGATCATACTAAGTGAAGTAAGTCAGACAGAGAAAGACAAATACCATATGATATCACTTATACATGGAATCTAAAAAAAAAAAAATGAGACAAATGAACTTATTTACAAAACAGAAACAGATTCACAGACATAGAAAACAAATTCATGGTTATCAAAGGGGAAGTGGGGGAGGGATAAATTAGGAATTTGGGATACATACTACTATATATAAAATAGATAAACAACAAGGACCTACTGTATAGCACAGAGAACTATATTCAATATCTTGTAATAGCCTATCATTAAAAAGAGTATGAAATATATATATACACACACGTATGTATGTACATATATAACTGAATCACTTTGCTATATACCTGAAAGTAACACATCATTGCAATCAACTATACTTCAATTTAAAAAAAATGTCTTTTGCTTGACGTTCTGTGCTTCCGATTTTTATAATGTTTTAAAATTAAAACTTAAAAAGTAAATATGCTAGAGTTGAAAACCCCAAAATGGGTGTGTCTTGGTATCATAATGTTGGATTCTCGAAGTTCATTCATTCAGTATCTAGACATTTCCTAGAACGTATGATTTGAAAAAGCAAGAACATTGAAGTGAAGCCTCAAAAAAATTGTAGTTTCCCTATAAATATGAGTAATTTCCTGTACAAAACATGAATTTGGGGCAGAGTTCAAAAGAAGGAGCACAGCCAGGCAAGAGGTGCCCATTTGGCTGCTGTGACCCTGGGAGCCTGTGGGACTTGGAGCCAGCAACCCGGACACCGGCTTCCTGATCTGTCCAAAGATAACAGCCAAGGCTGGTGTGATCCTGAAGCCACCCGTCAGGACTTGGGCTTCCTAATTCTCCAGCTCTCTGTCTGTGGCACAGTTAGCAACTATTCTCAGTGTTGTTCTGAGGGTCTGAGGGTCCTCCCAGCCATTCTGTAAGTGCTTTGCTCCCTGTATTAAACCCCTTTTGATTTGAATACCTGGAATGGTTTGGTATTATTCTGACTAATACAAATTTAATCCTCCCTTTATAAGGCAGATATTATTTTTCCCCATTTCATAAGTGAGGAATTTGAGGTATCTTGATCATTTATTTCAAAGCATTATTCCTGCTTCTCTTACCCTCTTGGCTTATGGAAAAATACTTCTGGTTATATGAGAAATTATGGCTTACTGCTGTGAGAAACATGAGAAGTACTTAATGACAAGTAAGAAAATATGTGAGATGCTTATTAAATAAATTGAAGTCAGCCTTGGACTTAAAAAAAAGGCTGGCATCAGAAGGCATAGACTATTCCAAAGAAGGTAAATTAGAGACATTCTAAGGGTCAGGCTCAGATATAGTAGTTAATATGACAAGATTAGAGTGTATAAATAGTACTGGTGTTCCTAAGAAGTATGTCTCCTTCATTAACCTTAAGATCTATATATTTGTAAGATAATCATGCAAAATCCATGATACAGGAATTGTTGAGGCAGAGCAATTATACATACTGCGAGCCACAAGAAGGCAACCTCACACATCTCTGATCACAGGGAGTTTAACTGATCATAGGCTTTGGCTGCTGTGCCCTAAAATCTATTCACTGTGCTTGCCCTGAAGCCACGATTCTCAGCCAATGACTGACAGCAGCAGGATCCATATCGCAAGCCATTCCCAGGAGCCCCTGGGCATCCTGACATCTGATTTGGCTTGAGGACTCCCTGCTGGTCCAGCTGAACCTTCCTCAGATGACAACGGGCACTGCCATCTGGGAGGGATGCTTCCATCCAACCACGTCTGCCTCTCTCCTTCACTCAGTGTCAGATTTGCATCCTTCCCTGGACTTCTACAGAGCCTGCCGCATTTCCTCTCACAGGTGTGGCTCCCAGGAAAGTCACTCTCAGCATCACCTTCTCAGAGCGCCTGGACTAAGTGCCAGAGGAATACAGTCCCATTCCCTGCCACTGAGCCCAGGGAGTAAGGACACTTCGTGGTTCATACAGACTTGTGGGAGGCTCCTTAAAATGCCTTCTTAAGCATACATTCATCACCAGGTACTGGGATATGATTTTTTTTTTTCAAACTTGTAGCAAAGTCAAAATTGCACTGAAATTCAGATAGGCAGAGTCCCCATAAAATTCTGGTCTTTCTACTGAGCCCTACCGACCAAGTATAAATAAAAATTAAATTTTATTCATGTTTTAAAACTTTGATCTGACAATTTATATAGTCCCAGTAGTGCCTAATTTCTCTTGAATTAAAACCAAGCTGCTCCTCTGATAGCTTCACCCACTCTCTGCCTCTCCTCCTGAAATGGTGGCCAGGCACATGGAAAGGATGTGGTAAGGGAGGGCAGAGACTCCGGGTTCATAGCTACTCATTGTCTGGTCTCTCCTGGCTTGTTCAGAATCCCACGGGGCTAGTAGTAGTGGTTGGGTTGTCCTCATCTTGGTTTCTGCTGGTGCAGGTCCTGAAGTCTCTATCACATCCTCCCTCCGGCCCCTGAGTCGGACAGTCTATTGCCAGCATCTGCCGTGGGGTCACTTGGCCCTGCCACAGCTGGCACCACGGTCAAACATCTGGGCCTCATCTTGGTATCCACACTGTGTGGACACTAAGGATGGCTGCAGTAGGTAACAGTCCCAAGGTGACACGGCCATACTCCAGTGGAAGAGGAAGCACTTTGAGAGATGACCATTTATCAGAGTTTGAATGGGGGCAGGGGCATCAATATCTCTATTCCCACCCTTAGTGTAAGTTTCACCTTCTTAATCCTACACACACACACACAGCTGACCAAAGCCCCAAGGGGGGATGACTAATTTCATCCTCCTTTCCTCCCTTCTTCTACCATCTCTGCAAGCTTTCTCTCATGCTATACCCCTCGCAGACTTCAGGCGTTCTGCTCAGTCTTAGTGGAGAGGAGGGGGCCCCAACTTCAGAATGTACAGGGTGGGGAAGCAGGGCACAGAGCGTGCATCCTGCTGGTGCATGTCAGGGCACAGGTAGAGTGCTTCTGGAAACAGCAGCTCCCAGTTCCCGACAGCCTCCTGGTTCCTCACAGCTTCCCACTGTGTCAGGGCACGTTCCTCACAGAAGCTCTACTGGAGTCTATTCTTCCCCCAGTGATTTTTCAAACCGTCTAATGACCTGAAATAAATCTCTTCCCACTGGAGGCAGGAATACTGGATTCTGTTATCTGCTGCTGAACACTGACCAAAGCGATGCCATATGGAAATTGCTTAGTCATCTGTCTTCCGTCCTTTGCTCCTGAGTTTCTTGAAGACAAGGACAGAGCTCTCAGTTCTGTAGCCCCGGTGAGGAGGTCCACACCTGGGCCCCACCAGGAATAAAGAAGACTTCTTCCTAAGGGCAAGATCCCATGGGGACATGGGGCAGTCAACTAGCAACTCTGTACAGAGCTTTAAACTTTCCATTTTTCATTCAGGGCCACTGCAATCACTGGGCTTCTCTTTCATAGATTTTTGCTTTAGCACTTAACCATTCACTGTCTTTACACTGGCCATTGTCTTGTGGGTAAAAGATCCAATAAACTGTGTTATTTGCATGATATGTAATTTGCTTCTCATATTTCCTTAGATTTGAGAATTTATGGTGCTTGTAAATAGATACTTTATTTCTTTATATGAACTCATTTTGTCTTCTTCCAAGTGTCTTTTGTGGATTTGTTCAGCTTCTCTAAAAATTTTTTTTTATTTTATTACAGTTGTTCTAAATGTTAATCTTTCTCTCCCAAAATATCTTAAACGCAGATGAACAAATATGGTAAGCATCTTGTATGATATAGATTTTTACAGAAACAGTCTGATACCTTCTGAATTGTTGTTACTATCAAATGAAATTGTCCTCATATTTTCTTGGAGGGAGAGAGTTGCTTTTGCGAAGCCCTAGAGATTTTTTTCTCTATTGGTGACAGATATAAAGGTCATTCTTCTAAATGGTGGTCTAGTATAGTGTTTTAAAACATTTAATCTTGAAGAAGATTTATTTGTTCTAAAGCTCTATAACAATAATCCTTTAACTCTAAATGACTAGCTTTTAATCAAGACAAAATTCTCTGCCCAGAAGGCAATATTAAACCACCTTGCAGGCTGCAATTTCAGACTTCTCCATTGTGTTGGGATTAAACCCATGTTACTATGCTAATGGATTTAAAGAATTTAGAAGAGGGAGAGAAAAAAGGGGAAAGTATTATAAAATTATTAATAACTTCTTGGTTTCCCTGACTACACAATTAACGGTGCTAATCCCCTGACTACAAGAACAGTTGTTGCAAAACTGATCTTATTGATGCAAGCATCAAGTCAAGGAGAATGATGGAGTTTGCTGTGTTTCTATAGAGGAATGGATTATAGTTGTGTTAAGTTTTTCACAGTATGCTTTACACACTCACTCATGGAACACCTACTGCCCCTCCCTTCCCGCCCTCCTCAGTTCCTCTCCTCTCCTCACCCTCTCTTCCTTGCTTTCTTTTTTCTTTCTATCCCTTTTATTACAAAATATGATTTTACGAAGCCCCTTTAAAGGTCCTCACTCTAAGCAAGTTAGATTTTTGTCTGCTTCATGATTTTGCCTACCCTCTGCTATTGATCAACAGAAAACTTTATGAAAGGGCATATTTACATATATATTAAAAACTAAACTTATAGAGGGCGAAAAAAAACCCCATGCCCCCAGACTCTTTTCAGTATCACCCACTAGAAATACCACTCTTAACTTAAAAGTATATATATGGTAAATGTATCTCTCTCTGTATGTATGTGTGTGTGTACATTATATGTAAGATTAGATACATATGTGTGCATATATGTATATATGTAAAGGCAGATTTCAATTGTGTGTGTATATATAGCTCCGTAGATATAGGTATAGGTTAGATTTATATATGTGTAGGGATATATGTATATTTTTAAATTAACAATGATTGTTATTATATGGCCTTGATATTTTCATCTAAAACTACACTTTGGACTTCTTTTAATTCTTCATAATTGCTACATAGAATCACTGTATGGATATACCATAATATGGGCACCTACTTCTTTTTTTAATTAGGTGTTTTTTCCTTTTTACAAAATTCATCTATATTTATTATTGAAAATTTGGAAAGAATGATGAAATACGGGCAAGAATGATGAAAACATGAAATCCAAATAAATAAACCAGGTAATTCTCTTTCAGTTGACAGTTACACAGTTCTTCATGGCATTGTGAACTAATGTATTAAATACATTATTTGAGATCCTCAAGCACATTTATCTAATATTCATTTATGCTGGGCTATGCCCTAAGGGGACACAAAGCCTACTCTTTCATAAGATAGATATGATCTGAAGACATGATTCTGTGCTTGGCATGGGCGTATTAGTGTTGGGATCATACAAACTGACCTATTCAATACCATTTCTAGCTCATGGGCTTAATGTGTGATACATTTGGGATTTCTCTGCGGGCTAGTCAACCTGGACAATGATTACATTATTTCTGTTTATAAATAATATATTGTTCCAACCTAATGCAACTTAGCAAAGCTGTTACTAATTCTTTCAAGGTACTGGCTAATCTATTTATTTCTTGTATTTTTTAACTGAAGTATAGTCAGTTTACTATATATATGTATATATGAAGTCCTAGCCATAGCAATTAGACAAGAAAAAGAAATAAAAGGGATCCAAATTGTAAGAGAAGAGGTAAAATTGTCATTACATGTGGATGACATGATACTATATATAGAAAATGCTAAAAGCTCCACACAAAAACTACTAGAGCTGATACAAGAATTCAGCAAGGTAGCAGGATATAAGATTAACACAGAGAAATCAGCTGCATTTCTTTACACTAACAATGAAATATTAGGAAAGGAAAGGAAAGAATCAATCCCTCTTAAAACTGCATCCCAAAATTAAAATACTTAGGAATAAATCTGTCCACAGAAGTGGAAGACTTATATGCAGAGAGCTATGAAACACTGACTAGGGAAATTAAAAATGAATTACAGAAATGGAAAGATATCCCATGTTCTTGGATTCGAAGAATTAATACTGTTAAAATGGCCATACTACCCAAAGCAATCTACAAATTTAATGTGATCCCTATCAAATTACCCAGGACATTTTTCACAGAACTAGAACAAATAATCCTAAAATTTATCTCCATTTTTAAAATCTCTTAGCGTCTGGTATAAGTTAGTGGTTCACAATGTAGTCTGGTCACCAGGAAGACCAAACGCATCATTCGAGGGTTGAAAGTCTGGTCCAGCCTGACCTCCAGGAGACTCAGTTCTACCACGTGACCACAGATTAAATTGAACCTGCCTAGGTAAGGAAACCCCAATAAAAACTCTGGACACTGAGGCTCTCCAGCCAATTCCCTCCAAAGCACAGGCCCCCACATCGCATGCATGCAAGCTCTGCCTTATCCTGGGGGTGTTTAATGGGGATGTTTTATTCATTTCTGCAACGTCACAGGCTCTGTGTGACTAACTACGTGAAACGATGCTTCCCATGGGAGTTACTAAGTACACTGGGAATCAGGAGAGCATTTCTGGTCCTCTGCTGTTACTGAGCTTTGCGATCTGTATAAGTTACTGAACTTAGCTACACCTTGGTGTTCTCACTCATAATAAAGGGAGTTAATACAGTGAAAACTGAAGAACAAGATGAAGGAGTGCAAAAAGTGCTTTGAAATGTTAAAAAGAAACCTTCATCACTATACCTTCATCTTCAGTATTCAGGACAACCTGGCGTTGACTCATTGTGATGAATCCCAGGACACTGAAACTCTCTATTATTTGTATGCATATTCATTTCTCCCTGAAGTTACATGTTGCTAAGATGATTACTCTGTGCTAGGTCATTTGCTTTGGAATTTCTTTCATAACTTTATGTTACTCAATTTTCACAACAGATGTGTGAAATAGATACTCTTATTGGTCTCACTTTATAGCTGAGGAAAATGAAGTTTAGCAAGGAGAGAATCAAGCTGCTCAAAGATATCTAATTAGTAAGTGATGGAAAACAAGCTGTCTGCTTCTAGAACCCTTGTGCTTGGCCATAATGGGTATTTCCAGACACTAGATCCCTGTTCCCATAAAATGGTCAAGGAAGACAATGGAAAACAGCTGATTCTCAATCATTCTATTCTGATGTTCTTCATCTTTTTTTTAATATTTGCCCCAGAAATAACATTCTTTTCAATAACATTCTTATTCTGTTTCACTCAAGCACTCGGATGCTTATTTTAAAAGAGCTTTGTTCACTGTTTTGGCTATAAGCACCTTTTCTGCTAAGTATTGAAATTATGCTTGATTGCATTTGTTATTAAGTCATTGCATAGGTTAGATCATAGTTAGTTACCTCCTACTATTTCTGAGTTCTTCTGCAGAGGTTATGCCTTGTGACTTTCATGCAGTGGACTGTATTGAATAGAAATTCTATCACCTGCTTAGTAAGTAACTTATATGCTACTAGTGAAATCAAATCCATAAATCTTGTAACCATGTTATCCTAGAAATTACCCTCAATTTGTGAAGGATATTATCTAGGCTGAAATTGTACAATGTAAGTATTTCTTGGTCAACGTAAGTATGTCAATGTGCTTTCAAACGTAATAGGCCAATTTTGAGAGATTTGTGTTTTCTATATGCTGGCTGAACATAGAGGATGTGGAGAAGATGAGCTTCAGGACACGCAGGAGACCCACATCCATATACATGTTTGAGTTATTTGCAACAAGGTCATCTGAGATAAAGGAATTATTTTCTTTTCCCCTGGCCTTCCTCCCTTCTGGACCCAATTATCAGATGTGGGAAAGAGGAGGAAGAAGCTGTTGAGCTTAAGAAGATGAAGAGTTTCTAGGTTCCTGTATCAGTTCAGAAAATGCAATCTCCTATACAAACCAACACCAAATGCCAGAGGTGTGCCACCATGGAACTGAGTTTTTACAGCTGTCCCAGTCCAATGTGTGTGGAGTGGGTGGTTTTCCACACAGCGTCTAAAGGTTCCATTTTCTGACTTTAGAGTCCTCCAGTTCCAGCCAGGAGACAGAAATCGTGTCTTAAAGAACATCATATTTTGTTTCAAGGTCAATAGAAGCTGAACAATCAGCAGATTGCCTGGAGAGGAAAGAACAAAAACACAGGCTGTCTGTCATATGAGATGAATATTCAGTGTCATCAGGCTCTGGTGTGCCGACCTTCACAGCAGGGCCTCCTGCAGGAAGGGGACTCTCCTTACAGATGGTAGCTGGATGAACACTGCCAACTTTGAGACTCTCCTTTTCCTGTGAGTCCTTCTGACCCACCCATTTTTCCCCTCCTAGCACAGCTCTGCTGCACCTAGGAGGCTGCATGCCACACTGATTCAGGATAGAGTTCCCCCCCTTGCCCTAGAGTTAGCACTAGTTCTACCCCGACCCCTTCTCCGACAGTGAGGGCCTCCACACTGTGCTCACTTTGAGTAATGGGGGTTTATGGCTCACACTTTAAGCATCACGAGACTCATCACTAAAGCAATTCTAAAGAATGCAGAGAAGACAGAGACACCGGCCAATGAATCTTCAATGGCAATGACATTATACAGACCACGTCAGAAGTGCTTGTGTTACGTGTTGTGTCCTCCAGCAGTGAGAAGAGGGTACCACTTAAGCATCCCTTCCCTGACAACACTGTTTGCAGGCAGTAGGTTACAATGACAGCAAACATTTAGCCAAGCTATGCCGAAGGTACATTTTTGAGCCAGCAGTCACAGGAACGTCAGACAATCTCATCGCAGGCTCCGCGAAGCCGCCAGGCACTCCAGTAGGCCCACGTGGGAATTGTTCACTCCGAGGTGGGGGTGACAAGAGTCTGAGGGCAGGGGCCCCCAGCCTATGCTCAGATCAAGTGACAGCATCCTCTGAGCAACGGGAGACTCAGACCAACAGAAACTTAGACGTCGGTACCTGTTCTGAACACATAAGCTTGCTGCACCTGCCTCTTGTTCAGATCTTGTCTTTTATGTGCAGGAGGGATGGAGAATCCTTTCAGTCCTCCAAATATTTTCAGCACCACGTGTTTATCGATAGGAAAATTATTTCTGAAGCCTCTTCTCTGGATTATCAAATCCCTTGAACATGATTTCCACAGCCACACTACAAGCACCCGAGGGAGCGCCCAGGATGGTCGTCACTTGGGCTAGACCATAAGCCTTACCAAGGCGTGTGTTTCAGCCTGTTTTGTGCATCACTCTTGCCCCAGTTCCTAGAAGAGTGCCTCATTGATTGTATGTCCTTGACACACATTTGACGTTGGAAGGAAGGAATGAGTGAATGTCATTCATGGTTAGGACACTTCGCGTGCTAACCAAGCACCTTCAGGTCCAGGTGAAAGCGAATTTGCACGCATACAGCGTCTTTAAAGAATTTTTAAAGTAAGTTACCACACTGACAATGTAACAGGAGCACTGTTCAGGGATGGCCTCAACGTAATTGGGTAGCGAAATGATACCAAAGATAGGTGAAAAAGCTCCCTGAAACTGCACATTTGTATGCTTATGTCTGAGAGCACTCACCCACCCTCAGACACAGACATTTTTATAATACTTAATTTAGTAATTGTATATAGTTCTCACAGGTACCCTTCAGAGATTCTGAGAACGTACTTTCCCCACCTCACTTCCCATCCCTGACTCATCTCAAGCTCTCCCGCTGTCCACATGTGTTCATATTCATTCGGAGGTTGAATAATGATGACTTTTAACATTGTTAGTTGCTCAAAGGGTTGACCCACAACTTTTTAAAAAATACAAACGCACTCTATCCCTCATATGCTGTGCTTGGGCAAAAACTCTTCGAAACCACCTGAAAAGGGGCAGGCTTGTCACAGGCATCTGTGTATTGGACGCATCTCCACCTACTGCTGCTGGTAAGCACTCTGAGTGTCTGTCAAAGAGTGAGTTTTCCCTCCACATGCTTTCATGGCTGGGCTGCAGCTGCAAAGCTGATCCCACGACTCCCACATGTCCAGAGCCGTTCATTTTAATAGGACATGTGCTAAGTAAGTACGCAGCAACGAGGCTCCATTGCAGAAGCACAGAACCTACCCCAGCAGGGGGTAGTTACATCCACTACAGGTGGGAGGACACATTCCTCCACGTACAGACTTAGCAACTGGGCTCTGTGTCACAGGTGCACCCGCCACCCTGACCCCTGACCTCCCCGTCGCGTGCCAGAAACCCCCGTTCGTTTGGTAAATGTATCAAATGTGCTAACATAATAATGGCTGTTAGTGGGTGAGTGTTGCTTTCATTCATTATTAAGACAAATACTTTTGGGGGGGGTAATTAAGCTTTTTTTTTAATGGCAGTACGGGGGACTGAACCCACGACCTCATGCAAGCTAAGTACGAGCCCTACCACTGAGCTCTACCCTCCCTTCCTACTATGAGGACAAATACTTCTGAGCACCTATCTTGGTTCCGCTACAAACCAGGTGCTCTGAATTGAAACTGAAGAAAACCCAGTTACTGCCCTGAAGGAACACAAAGTCTAGCGTGGGGTGAGGGGGGCGGCACACACAGTATGCGGTGACAGAAGCACCCACAGGGAATGATGAGCCCAGAAAGTGAGCGCCAGAACCAGCTTGGGGAGGCAGGGAAGGCTGCCCAGACAGAGTAAGACTGCACTTTCTGAAGTAATGACACTTTTTATTTCCTGGAGACGACGCTAAAGGGGAAATGATCAGGCAGACAGGATAGGTGACTTGAGGAAATGTTGCAGAGAGACGGGAATTTGGGATGACTCTCAAATCACAATATTTGAGAGGTATGTCTACTGCACAAAAATAATTATTTTTAACTTTATATGGAATCTACAGAATTATAGTGAACTCAAAGCAAGGGACACTCCTGAGTACAAGGTGCTTCTCCCTCTTAAGGCCCAGGTAGATAGATGGCACTCCTGAACTCTCACCTTTCCAGCTCCACAACTAGCAGGTATCGTGTTCATTTGTGTATTTCTGCCTGGCTCTCAGGAAAGACGGCTGGGTGCGAGGCAGGGGTTTGCTGCCTCAGTCCTTCTCTCCCAGAGAGGCCCTTGCGATGCCCCCTAGTGGAGGACCAAGGATGATGACACAGCCCAGCTCAGCCCATGGTACTGGGAAGACTGAAGGACGTTCATCCTTGCTCGTTCATTCAGCCCCGCCCTTGAGCTGGGAGGGTACCGGCCCTTACACGGTGGCACTACTTGCAGTGGGAGAAAAGTTTGTGTTGTTTTTATCATCTTCTGGGAAAATGCAATTGTAGCAGGGTTATCATTTTAATCCTACACTGTGTCTCTTGGAGGATGCAGGCATGCTGGACAGAGATGTAAAGGGCGGGTAGTTAGGGCCCTGAAAGGGTTTATTTACATGATGCACAAGACAGCTGCTTGAGAGGATGAGTCATCTTGAGACACAAGAGGGCCATGGTGCTGAGAGGTATTCCAGAGCAAAAGGAAGTATCAGAGGGAGGGATGCTTCTGAGATAATGTAATATTTGCCATCCGAATTTTTCATAAAAAAGAAACCGAGAAAGCATGATGTATATGTACGACTGAAACATGATGTTGTACACCAGACATTGATGCAACATTGTAAACAGACTACACTTCAGTAAAAAAAAGAAAAAAAAAAAAGGAAAAAAAAAAGAAACTGAGGACAAGACAGCTATTAACAATCGTGTTACCCAGCACCACCACCCCATTTTAAAAAATGGGCAAAGGCCTTGAATAGACATTTCTCCAAAGAAGACATACAGATGACCAATAAACACGTTAAAAGATGGTCAACATCATTAATCAGCAGGGAAATGCAAATCAAAACCACAGTGAGATAACTCATACCCATAAGGATGGCTACTATCAAAAAACCAGAAAACAAGTGCTGGAAAGGATGTGGAGAACCTGGAACCGTTGCGCACTGCTGGTGGTGAGGTACAGTGGTACAGCCGCCATGGAAAACAGTATGGCGGTTCCTCAGAAAAACTCAGCAGGGAGTTACCGTGTGATCCAGGGAGCCCACTTCTGGACATACACCCAAAGGAATTGAAAGCACAGTCTCAAACAGCATTTGTACACTAGGATACTCTTAGCAACATTATCCACAAGAGCCAGAAGGTAGAAATGGCTCAAATGTCCATCAACAGATGAATGGATTAACAAAACGTGGTCTACAGATACAATGATAACTATTCAGCCTCAAGAAGGAAGGAAGTTCTGAGAAGACGGAGAAGATGGCGGAGTAGAAGGACGCTCGCAGGTCACCCTCTCCCACAAATACACCAAGACCCACATCTACAGACCCACTCAGCCAACCAGAGCACCTGTGGAACTCCGACAGAACATCGCCCTCTTCAAAAGATAAAGACGCCAAAAATCTGGTAGGAGAAAAGGAAAAAAGAAAGAACAAAAGGCAAAGCAGAGCGGGACGGGTCCCGCCGGGAGGGAGCGGCAAAGGAGGACTGGCGCTCGCTCGCTGGGTCTCCCCTCTCCAACTGAGAGGCCAGCGGGATGGAGGGGGAGCCTCTGAGGCTCGGATCTGTACAGAACAGCCCTTGACTAACAGAACTCAGTTAAACGGGCACAGAGCGTCCCCCCGACACCCAGCCTGAGACACAGGCCGGCAGCGGCGGGCAGGGCCAGGCTGCACAAGCTGGGTGGAGGACGGGGGTGGCTGCACAGAGGCAGCCCCGGGGGAACGCAAGGGGCTGCGCGCCGTGGCTGTGGGTGCACAGGGCAGAACAACCTGGGCCCTCCATAAAACAGCAAGGTTGATGTGCTCTCGGGGGAAGGGTGCACACCCCCATCTCTGAAAACCCGCGTAAAGTTTTCGGCGGAAGAGAGGCGGGGCTCAGGCACAGCCGCCATATCCTCCGCGCTAAGCACTCAGGCGGGGGCGGGGACGAAACCTGCATCCGCACCAAAGGGCTTAGCAGCCTCAAAGGCCAGGCTGAGACTGGCCTGCAGCCCGGGGCAGATAGGATCCTTCCATCCTGGTCCCTCAGAGAACTTGCTCCACAAAGACAAACAAGGAGCTGGGTTTTGGCTCGGAGCAGGGACAGGGCTGTCCCTTGGTCTTCCCCGAGCCCACCTACGGAGCGCCGACCAGGGCGGAGCGCGCAGCCGCACAGAGCAGCGGAGCTACCGGCGGCGGCGCAGGTAGAGCGAGAGCGGTCCCCGCCTTTCGGGCAGGAACACAGCCCCTTACCGAGGTGCTGGGAGGGGGCACGACCCGCCCTCCTACCCGGCCAGTCTGCAACATCTGACTGCGGCATCCGGAGGGGCAGCGACCCGCCCCCCCACAGCAGAGAGCTGCACCTGACCCAGTGTTAGGAGGAGGCGCGATCTGCTTGCCGACAGGTGCTGGGAGCAGCACAGAAGAGGGCGCCAACGGAGGGCCTCTGAAAACAGCAAGCTGAGCTTCCAAAACAGGACGAAGACAGAAAGACTTCACATTAAACGCACACAGACTCCAGGAGAACACCGACAACCCCCCCCCCTTTTTTTTAATCTGTTTTTACCTGTTCTATTTTCTATTACTCTCTTAATCTTTACTTCTTAATTCATTTCTATTTCTCTTGGGTTTTGATGTCCTGCTATTGATTAGACACAGGTTTCAAATAAATCTATTCATCTCCCCCCCCCCTTTTTTGGTAAAGGTTTCAAAAGGATGTCTCAACCCGATTAATACTCTGCTTCAACTCACTCTTCTATTATTCATTATACACTGTTTTCAAACCCTCTTTCTCCCTTCTTTTAAAATTCTTTCTATTTTTTTTTCTTTTTTTCCTAAGTTCTATTCCTAAATAGGCATCAGATAGATAAAATCCTTAAGGACCAAAATAAACAACTGATACTCCATAAACCACAGTGCCAAAGAGGTATGAGCAAGATGAAGAAGCAGAAAAACCTTTCCCAATTAAAAGAACAAGAGAAATCCCCTGAAAGAAAGATCAATGAAATAGACATCGATAGCCTACTAGATCAAGATTTCAAAAAAGGAGTGATCGAATTGCTGAAGGAATTAAAAGAGGTAGTGTTTAGAGATATAAAATATGTCAAAAATGAAATTGAAGCTATACAGAAGAGCCAAGTAGAATGGGTAAACTCATTGACAGAGATGAGGAATGATCTAATAGCTGTGCAAAGCTGACTAGATAATGCAGAGGAATGAATTAGTGATCTAGAAGACAGGGCAATAGAAAGCACCCATCAGAAGAACTACAAGAGAAGCAAATAAAAAATAATGAAAATAGCATAAGGGACCTATGGGATAATATAAAGCGTCCCAATCTTCGCATAATAGGGGTCCCAGAAGAAGAAGAAAGATCAAAGGGGATTGAAAAGGTTTTTGAAGAAATCATGACTGAAAACTTCCCAAACTTAAAGAAGGAATCAGATATCCAAGTACAGGAAGCTCAGAGGGTCCCAAACAGGAAGAACCCAAATAGACCCACACCAAGACATATCATAATCAAGATGGCCAGAGTCAAGGATAAAGAAATGATTCTAAAGGCAGCAAGAGAAAAGCAAAGAGTAAGTTACAAGGGAACCCCCATAAGGCTCTCAGCTGATTTCTCTACACAAACACTACAGGCCAGAAGGGAGTGGCAAGATATATTCAAAGCCCTGAAAGAAAAAAAGATGCAGCCTAGGATCCTTTATCCAGCAAGGCTATCCTTGAGGATAGAAGGAGAAATATAGAGTTTCACAGACAAAAAAAAGCTGCAGGAGTTTAGCAACACTAAACCCATGCTAAAAGAAATATTGAAAGGGCTATTCTAAATAGTAAAGCAGCAGGATGCTACAGAAATGAGAAACACACAACTGGAAAGGTGATAACTCATGAATTACAAATAAAGTAAACATGAAATTATAAAAGAAGACATACAAATCACTGAGAGTGGGAGAGGGAGGCAGGGAAATATAGAATATTTTCTTCTTTCTTTTTTAAATTTTTTTAACAGTAGGATGGGTTTGAGATCATGTTACTATCAGTTTAATAAAAACAGTTATAGTAATGGGTTGATAGATTTACAAAAAAGGGTAACCACAAGACAAAAATTTACAAAGGAGTCACAAAAATTAAATAAAATCCATGATAATACAAAGGAAAACTACCAAACCACAAAAGGAAGAAGAAAGGAACAAAGAGGATATACCAATTCAACTGCAAAGATAAGTTCAAAATGGCAATAAACACACATCTATCATTAATTACTGTAAATGTTAATGGACTAAATGCTCCAGTCAAAAGACACAGAGTGGCAGACTGGATAATAAAGCAAGAACCTTCAATATGCTGCATACAAGATACCCACTTTAGGGAGAAGGACACATATAGATTGAGAGTGAAAGGATGGAAAAGGATATTCCATGCAAATGGAAAAGCCAAAAAAGCAGGTGTTGCGGTACTGATTTCAGACAAAATAGACTTTAAAACAAAGGCCATAAAGAAAGATAAAGAAGGACATTTTATAATGATTAAAGGAGTGATACAAGATGAGGATATTACACTCGTTAATATATATGCACCCAATATAGGAGCAGCTAAGTACATACAAGAATTACTAACAGAGATAAAGGGGGATATTGATGGGAATACAATCATAGAGTTGGAGATTTTAACACTGCATTAACATCACCAGACAGATCTTCCAGACAGAAAATAAACAAGGCAACAGAGAAATTAAATACTACAATAGAAAAACTAGATTTGGTGGATATTTTCAGAGCATTACACCCCCAAAAATTAGGATATACATTCTTTTCAAGTGCACATGGAACATTTTCCAGGATCGATCATGTACTTGGGCACAAAAGAAACCTCAACAATTTTAAGAAGATAGAAATTATCTCAAGCATCTTTACTGACCACAATGCCATGAAACTGGAAATCAACAACAGAGAAACAAAGGAGAAAAAAAGGAAAGCATGGAGATTAAACAATATGTTATTGAAAAAAACAATGGATCAATGAGGAAATCAAAGCTGAAATTAAAAAATACCTTGAGACAAATGATAATGAAAGCACAACCACTCAAAACCTATGGGACACAGCAAAGGCAGTGCTAAGAGGGAAGTTTATAGCGATACAGGCCTTCCTCAAAAAAGAAGAACAATCTCAAATAAACAATTTAACCCACCACCTGAATGAATTAGAAAAAGAAGAACAAAAAGCCCCAAAAGGCAGCAAAGGAAGGAAATAATAAAGATCAGAGAGGAATTAAATACAATAGAGATTAACAAGACCATAGAAAAAATCAACCAAACCAAAAGCTGGTTTTTTGAAAAAGTAAATAAAATCGACAAACCTCTGGCCAAACTCACAAAGAAGAAAAAAGAGAGAGCACAAATTAGCAAAATAAGAAAGGAAAATGGAGAAATTACAACAAACAAAATAGAAATACAGAATATCATATGAGAATATTATGAAAGACTATATGGAACCAAACTGGATAACCTAGAGGAGATGGACAAGTTTCTGGAAATATACTGTCCACCAAGACTGAATCAAGAAGAATCTGAACACTTGAACAATCCGATCACTAGAAAGGAAATAGAAATAGCAATTAAAAACCTCCCTACAAATAAAAGTCCAGGACCGGACGGCTTCACCGGGGAATTCTACCAAACACACAAAGAAGAACTCATACCAGTCCTTCTCAAACTCTTCCAGACTGATTGAAAAGGAGGGAATACTCCCAAACTCATTCTATGAAGCCACCATCACCCTGATACCAAAACCAGGCAAAGACACTACAAAAAAAGAGAATTATAGGCCAATATCACTGATGAACATAGACGCCAAAATCCTCACCAAAATGTTAGCAAATAGAATCCAACAACATAAGAAAGATTATACATCATGACCAAGTGGGGTTCATCCCAGGGACACAAGGCTGGTTCAACATACGCAAATCAATCAGTGTAATACATCACATCAACAAGAGAAAGGACAAAAACCACATGATCATCTCAATCAATGCAGAAAAAGCATTTGATAAAATTCAACACCCATTTATGATAAAAACTCTCGCCAAAGTGGGTATAGAGGGAACATATCTCAACATAATAAAAGCTATATATGACAAACCTACAGCCAGCATAGTACTCAACGGTGAAAAACTCAAAAGCTTCCCACTAAAATCTGGGACAAGACAAGGATGCCCACTATCACCACTCCTATTCAACACAGTCCTGGAAGTCCTAGCCTCAGCAGTCAGGCAAGAGAAAGAAATAAAAGGGATCCAAATGGGAAAAGAAGAGGTAAAAGTGTCATTATATGCTGATGACATGCTACTGTATATAGAAAACCCTAAAAGGTCCACACAAAAGCTACTAGAGCTGATTGAAGAATTCAGCAAGGTAGCAGGTTACAAAATTAACGTTCAAAAATCAGTTGCATTTCTTTACACTAACGATAAATCAACAGAAGAAGAAAGTAAAGAAACAATCCCCTTTAAAATAGCACCCAAAGTAATAAAGTATCTGGGAATAAATCTAACCAAGGAGGTGAAAGAATTATACACAGAAAACTATAAACCATTGATGAAGGAAATTAAAGAAGACTTTAAAAAATGGAAAGATATCCCATGCTCTTGGATTGGAAGAATCAATATTGTTAAAATGGTCACACTGCCCAAGGCAATCTACAGATTTAATGCAATCCCTATCCAATTACCCAGGACATATTTCACAGAACTAGAAAAAATCATAATAAAATTCATATGGAACCATCAAAGACCTAGAATTGCCAAAGCATTACTGAAGAGAAAGAAAGAGGCTGGAGGAATAACTCTCCCAGACTTCAGACAATACTATAGAGCTACAGTCATCAAGACAGCATGGTATTGGTACCAAAACAGACATATAGACCAATGGAACAGAATAGAGAGCCCAGAAATGAACCCACAAACTTTTGGTCAACTCATCTTTGACAAAGGAGGCAAGAATATACATTGGAATAAAGACAGTCTCTTCAGCAAATGGTGCTGGGAAAACTGGACAGCAGCATGTAAAACAATGAAGCTAGAACACTCCCTTACACCATATACAAAAATCAACTCAAAATGGATTAAAGACTTAAACATAAGACAAGATACAATAAACCTCCTAGAGGAAAACATAGGCAAAACATTATCTGACATACATCTCAAAAATTTTCTCCTAGAAGAAATAAAAGCAAGAATAAACAAATGGGACCTAATGAAACTTACAAGCTTCTGCACAGCAAAGGAAACCAGAAGTAAAACAAGAAGAAAACCTACGGAATGGGAGAAAATTTTTGCAAGTGAAACTGACAAAGGCTTGATCTCCAGAATATATAAGCAGCTCATACGATTCAATAAGAAAAAAATAAACAACCCAATCCAAAAATGGGCAGAAGACCTAAACAAGCAATTCTCCAAGGAAGACATACAAGTGATCAAAAAGCACATGAAAAAATGCTCAATATCACTAATTATCAGAGAAATGCAAATCAAAACTACAATGAGGTGTCACCTCACACCAGTCAGAATGGCCGTCATTCAAAAATCCACAAATGACAAATGCTGGAGAGGCTGTGGAGAAAGGGGAACCCTCCTACACTGCTGGTGGGAATGCAGTTTGGTGCAGCCACTATGGAAAACAGTGTGGAGATTCCTCAAAAGACTAGGAATAGACTTACCATATGACCCAGGAATCCCACTCCTGGGCTTGTATCCAGAAGGAAATCTACTTCAGGATGACACCTGCACCACAATGTTCATAGCAGCACTATTTACAATAGCCAAAACATGGAAACAGCCTAAATGTCCATCAACAGGTGACTGGATAAAGAAGTGGTGGTATATTTATACAATGGAATACTACTCAGCCATAAAAACCGACAACATAATGCCATTTGCAGCAACATGGATGCTCCTGGAGAATGTCATTCTAAGTGAAGTAAGCCAGAAAGAGAAAGAAAAATACCATATGAGATCGCTCATATGTGGAATCTAAAAAACAAAAACAAAAACAAACAAACAAACAAAAACAAAGCGTAAATAAAGGACAGAAATAGACTCACAGACAGAGAATACAGACTTGTGGTTACCAGGGGGGTGGAGGGTCGGAAGGGATAGACTGGGATTTCAAAATTGTAGAATAGACTACACTGTATATACCACAGGGAAATATACACAAAATGTTATGATAACTCACAGAGAAAAAAATGTGACAATGAGTGTGTATATGTCCATGAATAACTGAAAAATTGTGCTGAACACTGGAATTTGACACAACATTGTAAAATGATTATAAATCAATAAAAAATGTTAAAAAAAAAAAAAAAGGTCAGTGGACTTTAAAAGCCTAAAAAAAAAAAAAAAAAGAAGGAAGGAAGTTCTGACACATGCTATAGCACGGGTGACACCTGAAGATATTTCGCTAAGTAAGTAAGTCAGTTACAAAAGGACAAATACTGTATGATTCCACCAATAGGAGGTACCTGGGATCAGCAAATTCATCAGGACAGAAAGACTGGTGGCTGTCAGAGGTGGGGGGGAGGACAGAATGGGGAGTTCTTATTTAATCAGGATAGACTTTCAATTCTGCCAAATGAAGAGAGTCCTGGAGATGGATGGTGCGGATGGTTGCACAAAAATGTCATTATACTTAATGCCCCTGAACTGTACACTTAAAAATATTTCAGATGGTACATTTATGCTATTTTTTAAACCAAAGCTTAAAAATAATTTTTTTTAAAAAAGGCTGGCAGAAGTGGTGGAGAAACCACGTTAAATACATTCACCCCAATGTTCATAGCAGCACTATATACAATAGTGAAGACATGGAAGCGACCTAAATGTCTATTCACAGATGACTGGATAAAGAAGTTGTGGTATATTTATACAATGGAATACTATTCAGTGATAGAAAAAGAATAAAATAGTGCCATTTGCAGCAACATGGATGGACATGGAGATTGTTATTCTAAGTGAAGTAAGCCAGAAAGAAAAAGAAAAATACCATGTGATATCACTCATATGTGGAATCTAAAAAAAGAAAAAGATAAAAGAGGACACTAATGAACTCATCTACAAAACAGAAATAGGGACCTGCAGACATAGTAGACAATTTTATGGTTACCAGGGAAAAGGGGGTGGGAAGGGATTAATTTGGGAGTTTGAAATTTGCGAAGGTTAACCACTATATATAAAAATAGATTTAAAATTTTTCTTCTGTATCACAGGGAACTATATTTAATAATAACCTTTAATGGAAAAGAATATGAAAAGTTATATATATATAACTATATATATATATAAACTATATATATATATATATATAAACTATATATATATATATATGTATATGCATGACTGGGACATTGTGCTGTGCACCAGAAACTGACACATTGCAACTGACTGTACTTCAATTAAAAAAAAACACTTTAAGAAAAAAAACCTCACTCACTTGGTAAATAAAACAGGGTGGAGGTGCCCTCGGAGGTTCCAGGAAAACGACATCTCCCCTGGGGCAGACCCAGCATGGCACCAATAGGCTCTAGACCACGAGGCTATTGCGTGTGTACATCATGCGTGCAGGAAACTCTCTTTTCCTAAAATCAAGTACATTTCAACTTCTAGGACCGGCTTGTTCCACCCAGATGTCCCCATCCCAATCCCTCCAGGGAAAGTCAATCTCCGTAATGATCGGAGATGCACTGAGCCCATCCCAGTGTCCTGCAGGTCTGCTCAGCCCTGTCACTCCTCTGAGCATCCCTGGGGCCTCACCAGGAGGTCACAGGCACCGCCCCACCCTTGATCTGCTCTACCTGGTCCCTTCTCATCCAGAGGCTTTGCCACTTCCTGGCCAGGCTGGAGGAGGCAGAATCTTTGGCAGAAGTGGGACCTGCAGCGCTGGATCTGATCTCCCCTGGGACCATGCAGCTGTTCTCCCTGAGACACTGTCCCCTTTCAGAGCTGTCACCAGAGCACCAAGCAAAGGTCCTGCTTGATTGGGACCTGCAGTTCTGTCTCTTCCTAGTTATTTTGCTTCTCAAAACATTCTTTTTTTTTTAATTAAAAAATTTTTTTAAATTGAAGTCCAGTCAGTTTACAATGTTGTGTTAGTTTCTGGTGTACAGCACAGTGATTCAGTTATACACATATATTTTTTCCTTTTCATATTCTTTTTCATTATAGTTTATTACAAGATATTGAATAGCATTCCCTGTGCTGTACAGTAGGTCCTTGTTGTTTACCTGGTTTTTCTTAATTTTGTTTTTATTGAAGTGTAGCTAATTTATGGTGTTAATTTCAGGTGTACAGCACAGTGACTCAGTTATACATATACATACATACATATATGTATATTTTTTCAGATTCTTTTCCATTATAAGTTATTACAAGAAATTGAATACATTTCCCTGTACTAAACAGTAGATCCTTGTTTATCTATTTTATATCTAGTAGTATCTGTCTGTTAATCTCAAACTAATTTATCCCTCCCCTGCCCTTTCCCCTTTGGTAACCACAGTTTTTTTCTATGTCTGTGAGTCTGTTTTTGGTTTGTAAATAAGTTTCTTTGTATCTTTTTTTTCAGATTTCACATATAAATGACATTATATGGTATTTGTCTTTCTCTATCTGGCTTACTTAAGTAATCATCTCCAGATCCACCCGTGTTGCTGCAAATGACATTATTTCATTCTTTTTAATGGCTGGGTAGTATTCCATTGTATAAATAAATAACTTCCTGGCATCCTCAGGCTTGCCTCCCCAGCATCTTGAAGTTCTATAAGAGGAAGGAACCAGTTAACAGAACATTATGGTTCAGTATATCAGACCACCCGATCTGTTCATGCAAAGAGGCGGAACAATTTGCTAAGCACACCCAGCACACAGGTGCCCCAGAATCTGGTTGTGCTTGCCCGAGGTGGGCCAGGGCATCTCCGGACAGCTGGCCCTGGCCTCTGGTCATGGGTGACTGCAGAAAATTGTTTCCCTTTGTGCCCGTCCCTGTCCATACCATTCTGCATACCTAATGTCTTTAAGTTATCCCATGCTTTCTGCATTCGTAAGTAGTTTTTCTCAACCATGTCCTATGTTTCTAAGCACTTCACATGTTACTGACGTACTTCATCTTCCAAACAACCCCAGGACCAAGCACACTTATTGCCTTTCTTTTTTTCAGATGGGGCACAGAAGTTAAGTAACTTGCCCCATGTCACTGCCATCATGAGTTGATGGAGATGGATCTGAAGTGAGGCCACAATGCAATCCTGCCTTTCATAGCAGTGTTTTTGTCTGACCCACAGTCTATGTCTGTAAATTTCTCTGTACATAATTTAGTGCACTGATACAAAAACAGACATATGCAGCATTTTTTTGAAAATTTTTCTGATAAGCAAGCTTCGTCTATCTTGGCAAAGACGCCTGGACATAAGGTAGTTCCCAAATCAAGCTGTTCTCTTATCTTCAGGTCCAAGTGGCCCACCAAGACCGCTGAGGAAGTGCTCCTTCTTGCCTTCAACTTGCCCACCGGTTTTCCTCAACTTTGTGGGTAGGAGTCACGTGGTAGGCTAGGAGGTAAACGCCTTAAATTGCAGAGAAAGGACTCCCTGTCAATTTCCAGCATCTGCTGTTACTTACAGGGACCGCACCAACGGAATGACACCTGCTGGGCCAGCCCAGCTCCAGCCAGTGAAGAATTCGCTTTCCTGTACTCCAGGCAATTCAGCACCGTCAAGAACACGTTCTGCCCTCTCTTTGCTGTGGCCGCCCTTATTTCATGCGACATTATTTTCTCTTCTCATAGCGACACCCTCTTTCCCCGAGATGCCTTCATCCGAGGGGATGCCTGGGGCACTGACACCGGTTCCTAGCTCCTTGTCTGTAAAACCATGTGCTCCTTACAGGGCTGCTGCAAAATGGTGATAAAAAACGGTTCTGCAGCTGCCTGCAGAGAAATTACTCCAGGAGGTACCATATACATGAAGAGCTGAGATAATTTCCTATGGATAAGTTCCAGACGATTGGTTTCCTTTCCACATAGGTCCTTGAACCTTCTTGCAATCCAGAAAAGGCCGATCCTTCGCCCCTGGCAGTGACATGAAGAGCAGGTCTTTTCAGGCACTTGGAGCAGCCAAGATTGCATCTTTAAAAGTGTCACTCTATATTTAGCTGGCCAAATTGCCTTTCAGTTTGTACTTCGGCACCTAAAATGGTCCACCTGCATATGCAAGGTCGTGCAGACCAGGCAGGTGCTGATTCTGCTGCCCAGGGGACCCAGAATCACTCCACTCTGGGAAATTCCACACTAGGGGGACAACTGTAAAAACAAACAAACAAAAAAACAGGAACAGTTGCCTTTCTACTTGACTTTGGCAAAGTGCAGACGCAGGAGAGAATTTTAGCCAGGTTAATGCATAGAGATCCTGGCTCCCCCGGGATCCACTGGAGAGAATTCCAAGTCCATGTCAGGCCAGAACGAAGTCTCCAGATCAGAAAGTCTTTGGCAAGATGCCCTAAAGCCCCCACTCCAATTTTTCTCTTTCCTGTCATTTTTTTTTCCAATTGAAGTATAATTGATTCACAATGTTGTGTTAATTTCTGGTGTACAGTATAGTGATTCAGTTATACACACACACATATATATATATTCCTCTTCATATTCTTTTTCATTATATTTTATTAGAAGGTATTGAATATAGTTCCCTGTGCTCTACAGTAGGTCCTTGGTGTTTATCTATTTTACATATAATAGTTAATTTGCCCCTATTATTGTTCTCGCCTTTTGTTCTTCTTTTTCTCCTCCTCCCTTTCTTCCTTCCATTTATTCAGTTCTCATTCATGAAGCTCTCACTCTATTTTGTGCTGTGTCAAGGCACCCATACTATTATCCTAAATAAAAAAAAATTCTGTCCCTATTGGAGGGCTGGACAAACCAACAGGCAAACCTAGGAAGCAACGTAATACGCTGGTTCGGAGGGAGGGCGGGTGCTCAGCCAGCCCGAGAGGTGCCCAGGAAGGCCGCCCTGGGAGGGCATCACCGGGCTGAGTTACAGCTCTCGCCAGCAGATGAAAACCTGCCCGGTCTCAGACTACCACCTGCAGAGGGAGCGCTTCCCTTCTTGCTCTTCTATGAGGCTCACGTGGTGACCAAGAAAGTGATGTCAGTGACACTTCAACCTGCGGAGCCCTGTCACCAGCGCGGTCTGCTCATCACCTCTGTCTTCCTTCCAATCCTCACGTCCTGGCCTGTGGTGATGGAGCCCACACCTCTTCTTAGAGGTTAAGGTTGGTGGGAACATAAATTGGTGCAGCCACTATGGAGAACAGCATGGAGATTTCTCCAAAAAAATTAAAAATAGAACTACCATATTGTTGGGGGACATGCGGCAGGCCAGTGTTGCGGTTGGTAAAAAAATTTACCAAAAACCAAGAGAAGTTTAAGAACAAAGGAAAGTTTCATAGGCTCGCTGCTACGGTAACGGCCAGCCAGATGGCAGGTGCCCATGTGAGCTGGGGTGAACTTGCAGGGTCTTTTATTGAAGCAGGGGCTGTGGACACAAAGGGATGGGGGACAGGATTTCTGACTGGCTGTAAGTGAGGGGAGGGGCTATGGCATATGGGAGGAGAGTGGACTTATGACTCCACTATGATGGAGACACGGGCTGACACAAGGAAGGTAGTGGAATTTATGACTCCGGTAAGGGATGTGACAAGTCAGCTGAGCAACGGAGAAGTTGGCAAAATTAACAGCCCTGGGAAATGGCTAAGGCACACACACCTCACAACTTTATCTTCCGAAGAGGAGCAGGCAGACACCTAACGGCTGCAAGTCTGAGGGGGTGGCAAGGCCTCAGCAGATGCCAGTTGGCACGGCACATGTGACCCAGCAAGTCCACTCCTGGGTAGATATCCAGAAAAAACAAAAACACTAATTTGAAACCCGATGTTCACAACAGCACTATTTACAACAGCCAAGACATGGAAACAGCCTAGATGTCCATCGACAGGTGACTGGATAAAGAAGATATATGTATATATACATATACATGCACACACACAATGGAATATTACTCAGCCATAAAAATGATATTTTGCCATTTGCAACAATATGGATGGACCTGGAGGGTTTTATGCTGAGTGAAATAAGTCAGAGAAAGGTAAATACTGTATGATACCACTTACACGTGGAACTGGTGAATGTAACAAAAAAGCAGCAGATTCACAGATCCAGAGAGCTAACTGGTGGTTACCAGTGGGGAGAGAAGAGTGGGGAGGGACTGTATGGGGGCTGGGGATTAGGAGGTACAAACTATTATGTATTAAAGAAGCTGCAAGGATGTAGTTTACAACATAGGGAATAGAGCCAAAATTTTATAATAACTATAAATGGAGTAAAGCTTTAAAACTGTGAATCACAATACTGTAGACTTCTAACTTATATAATATTGCACAACAGCTAGAACTTAATAAAAAAGAGCGAGAGAAGGTTCAGAACTCAGAAAACCACAGAAGGAAAATCATCACACTCCACTGTATGAAACAGACATTTTGAAATGTATTACCTACACGTTCAAGGCATGAGAGCCCCGGGAGTTGGCAGTTTGCCTGCAGCCACAGTAAATCAAGTATAAACTGCTTCACCAGTGAGTGGAGGTGTCACGCGCTGAATACACGTTATTTACCCAAAGTGAGTCTTTTAAAGAAGAGAATTTGCCCTTGGCTAAAAGCTGTCTCGAAAATTAAAAGATCTTCTAGGGCATCAGCACACGCACGGTCACAGGTTAGAACTGATGCTGATAAGAGTGATGGAGGACCGAGGTCGCCAACATCCCTGGATTCTGCCGGTGAACCACCACATGGATTATCGGAGATGCAACTTTTTCCCTGAAAGCGAGCTCTACGTAGCTCTGAAGTTCCCACTTCACCCAGACTGTTCAGGGAGATCTGGTTTCTTCCAGGTGAGAAGTTCATCTCTCTTTTTTGCTCAAGTCCAGACTTTAAACTCAGCCAAACTGAAATGCAGACTGTGTGGACTGTGTTCTGTTTTCCCCTGACCTCCCAGGATGGCGTCTGTGAGCCGGGGTTCCTGTCTTGGTGCGGTTGTCTGGGTCCTACTGGCCCCACTGGCTGGATTATCATGCTGGATCTTTGTAAAGTGGCCTCTGTCCTGCTGTGTGGGTTGTGGTTCTCCCTGGTCCCACCTGGCCTCAGGTAGACACCAGGCCCCTGTCCATACCCACCCCCTCCCCTGCAATGTTCTTTTGCCATCCTAGGCTCCCCAATGCCATGCCTCCTCCACAGTCCCCTGACCCCCACTGGACACGCAGGAACATCAGTGTCTCCCCCAAAGCAGACCAGGGGGCCTGGGGGTGTGCTACCTTAGGTCCCTTCTCTATGCTGTCTTTTCTGTGCCACCTGTCTCATCCCTTCATAAGGTTGGGACATCTTCTGAGGTGGTTTCCTCCCAAGAGCTCCAAACGCTTGGCAAGTCTCATAAGTCTCCTTATCTATCCCCTGTCACCCCTGCCCCTTCCATGCATACACCTACCCAGATACAGCTGGGTCCCAGCTCCCAATCTCTCCTGCATCATTTTCCCAGCAAGGAAGGGTTGCCATGTCTTCCTCTGAGCCAGGGAAATTATCTTACAGCCTGTCCTCATCCTCATCACCTACGGTTTCATTCGTAAACCTCAGCTCTGAAAAGCCTGGGCTCACTGAGATCTGCAAATCCCTTTTCTCTCCAAGAAGTCTAAGCTTTAGCTTTGTGCCACTGTTGTCTCTGAAAAGAGCTTCAAGAGCTTTTGGAAGTCACAACTGACTGTTTTTTGTTTGGATCGTGTCCTGAAGCAAGAGAGGTTATCTGAGTCTAAATGTGTGGACAGCCTCATGGCAGCCAGAGTGCCAGGAATGGAAAATACCCTCAGGTCATATTTCAAGATTTCAGTAAGCTCTCTGACTCTGTGCCCCCCACCCACAGCCGGCCAGCCCCTTCCTCCTGTCCCCATGCCCTATGCTCTGCTCATGGCTTCCTGGCCTCAGGTGACCCTCCATCAAAGGGAGAAGTGGCTGTGTTGTCAAGATGCTCATTCCTGCACCCGGCAGTGGTTCCTCCATCAGAAGAGGGAAGGGAGCGTCAGAGACTGTCCTTTTGATATACGTGTACATATATGGATGACGGACACGTGATCCTGGACACCAGAAATTGACGTAACACTGTAAACTGTCTAGACCTCAATAAAATTTAGAAATTAAAAAAAAAAAAAAAGAGTAACCCTTTGCCACTATTTTATCACAGTTTTTATCTACATCAGAAAATAGATGCCCCTTCCACATGTCAAGACAAAATTTGAATGAGTAGATTTGAGAGGCAGTAAGCACCAAAGTTCAATCTAACTGACCAATGGGTGCGTCAACAGGAAGACAAAAGAGCTGTTTAGGAGAATATGTGAGAAATAGAGATTTAAATATTCAGTTGAGTAAAGAACGCCTCAGTGAATTTGCTAAATTGGACACAAAGTTTTAAAACCTCTGGAGGGTAACTTCTCTAACACGTTATTAGCATATATCCTATCTTTTCCTAAGAGGCTATTAACATGTATCTGATTTTCCCTAACTGACTGTAAGCAGTAACTGCCCCTGTCACCTGCGAACTGATAAGCAGATATGCAGTGATCATGCGATGAAATGCCACAGGCTATGAGATGATGGTCATTAACAAAGAGCAAAGCCCCGTCTTCTTCAAAGAGACTTAACAGAAAATTTTCTAGGGTGGTATCATGAATGAAAAATGTTGCCTGCCGTATCAGCAAACAAAGGATGCTGCGACCATCCCCGAAGGGGATGCCGACCCCTACGGGGAGCCCTGAGGGAATGAGGATGGAGACAAAGGGGCTGCCGGCTGCCCAGCCCTCGGCCACTGCAGCCACCCCCACCAGCAGTGCATCCGGAGGGGATCCAGGGAGTGACCAGGACCCTGGCCCTATAGAGCTAAGCTGCACATCAAAGGAATGACTTCAATAAGCCCAGACTTTCGCATCTTCCCATACATAGAAAAGCGCTAAGTTCCTTGAGATGTCTGGTTTTCTTTCACGTACAGTAATCTTTTGATGTTCCGACTGCCTGGTCTTTGCTGCGAAAACCCCTACGTGTCCTGGCTCCTCCCGTCTCTTCAGAGCAGTCCAGTTGGAGCCATCTGAGAGGCTATTCCCCAGGCTTGAAGTCTTCAGAAAGTCCACCAAATAAAACACAATTCTCAACTTCTAGACTGTGCATTTTTTTTTTCAGTCGACAGTGTGAAAACTGAAGCAATGTGAAATTTTCCTTTTTTTAAGTTTAGTAAATATATATATTTCATGTAACTAGTACATGTAAATATATTGTATATGTAAATGTAAATATATTCTATATGTAAATATTACCTGTATCTATATATTCCCTCTCTCAAATCAGCAGAAGCTAAATCTCTAAGACACAGTGAGACTTACTGTTGAAAGGAAGTCATTTACAACGAGACAGGTGTCATCACCCTTCTGACTCGGTTCATCCCAACAGACATCTTTCAGCTGCTTCACTCTGAGCTGACCCTGAGGTGGGCGTGACTAACTCATAATCCAGCTCTCCCTCCCCTTCTGGAAAATGCTCCTGCTTCTGCTCCAAGCATATTGACTTTGTAGGAGCTGCCTTGTCCTCAGAGAACAGAGCTGTTGGGGGGAGAGAGAGGGCTGAGGGCACATGGCCCCCTCCAGGTCAGAGTCCTGGCCCAAGGCTTTCCACACAGGAGCCAGAGAAAGAAATCGAGTGTCTCTTTGAGGACGAAGCTAAGAATCCCAGTCTCAGCACTTTAATCCGTGTGACCCTGGGTGAGTTATACAACCTTCCTGTCTCTCAGTTTCCTGGTCCGTAAGACAGGGATGCTGGTAACACTTGGCTGACAGGGTTGTGCTGAAGTTTCATTAGTTAATACATCTCAACTGCTTAGAAACAGCCACAGCAGTGAACAAAGGATGCTGCGGCCACCAAGCCACGACAGCTGCCCCAGTGGTGAGCCCCGAGGGAACTCAGGATGGAGACAAGCAGGCTGCCTGCTGCCCAGCCCTCAGCGCCTGCAGCCACCCCCAAGGGTGCACGCAGAGGGTACTCCGGATGGGAAAGAACAGCACACTGGCCCTAGAGAGCTAAGGTGCACATCAAAGGGATGATTTCAGTGAGCCCAGACTCTTGCATCTTCCCATACACACAAAAGTGCTCAATTCCTTAACTTGAGATGTACAGTAATCTTTTGATGTTCGACTACTTGGTCTTTGTTGCAAAACTCCTGTATATCCTGTCTCCTCCCTGACCTCTTCAGAGCAGCCCCTCAGAGCAATCTGGGAGGCTGCCTCCTGGGCTTGAAGTCCTCAGAAACTCTGCTGAATAAAACATAACTCAAGAACTTTCAGGTTGTGGATTTTTCTTCAGGCAACAGAAGCATGTCTGGCATATAGCAAGCCTGTAATAAGCTTTGTGAGAAGTGGGGGACGCCAAGTGCACATTCCCGACCTACTGGAGAAAAATCATCAGAGCTAATAAAAGCTGCAAATGGAGAGGGAGGAGGGGCCCCCAGGGTGCCTGAGTGCCTGGGTCTGCTGCTCCGCGAGGCCAGGCTTTCCTGGGGCCAAGTTAGACCTCCTATCAATGTCTACTTTTGCCTAAGCTTTGCATTTTTCTTTCTCTTACTTTTAACCTACTTTTAACTCTTTAAAATACATTAATAATTACAGTGGGTTTCTCACAGACAGCACAGAGCTGAATCTTGCTCTCTGAGCCAGCGATGATAATGGCGATGACAACCTAACAGCTCTTTTATACTAAACTGTTACTTGAGCTGCACACATACTCCTTCATTTGTTGAGAAGAGCAAGGCCCAGAATATTCACCGTTTGCTGAAGAACTTGCACTTGACTTAGCACAGCTCAGACTAGAACCCCAGGGCTAGAAATCGAATCTGTTCTTGTGTTCTTCCCAACATACCTGTTCTACAAGAAAAGGTGCCAGACCTTGTAAAGCAAATGTTAATAGGTAGAAACCAAAGGCAAAGGTTTTAAGAGGAAATTACTTCTCTCCGGAAGAAAGTTGCAGGTCATTTTTGTCTCCCCAGCTCAGTTCCATCCTTGGGAGAATAACTGTCACCACTGGCGTCCGCTTGTTCACTTTAGCTTTACCTGGACTCGACAAGTATGTTAAGCAAAGATCAAGTCAAGTCCATTGTGGAGCCCGGGAGGAGTTTCTGGTGTCACTTACGTTTCTGCCACATCCATCAATGCCCCTGCCTTCTTCATCGTATATGCGCCCACAGGGATTCCACCAAAGAAGAAATTACAAAAAGCTTTCCGGGAAGCCTCAAAGAGTTATCTACATTTGAAATTGCCTTTGATCTGGGTAGTAAAACATTCCAGGAAGCTACTGGCATTTTGAGTTTCAACTCTGCTCCCCAGCACTTCTGTGATAGCGTTACCGAACTCGGGTCCCGCTCCTCATTGCTTGAAAATCAATCTTGGTGTGTTACCAGATTTTCCCTTGTGTTTTCTCCTTTGACCCATGGGCTTTTGAGAAAGGTGCCACTTAATTTCCAAACATCTGGGGACACGTTAGTTGTCCTACTGTCACTGCTTTAATTCTGTTGTAGTTGGAGAACACACTCTGTATGATGTCAGTCCTTTGAGATGTACTGGGACTTGTTTTGCAGCCCAGCGTAGGGTCTATATCAGTGACAGACCCACGGAGATTCTTGATCCTGGGTAGGCTCTTGGTTTTAGGCTTTCTTAGAGTAGATCTCTCTCTCTCTCTTTTTTTTTTTTTTAAGTGTCTTACTTTTATTGTCTTTCCAAAGTGTTTAATTTAGTTTTTGCAGAAATAATCGTTCTATTTTTGTTTACACTTTTTTTCCTGTATTTTTTTTGTTTGGGGGGACAGTTTGTTTGTTTGTTTGTTTGTTTGTTTGTTTGTTTAATGGAGATGCTGGGGATTAAACCCAGGACCTTGTGCATGCTCAGCATGTGCTCTACCACTGAGCTGTACCCTCCCCACCAGAGGAGGTCTCTTCCGTTCTTGCCTTTAATGTTAGGGAGAGGAAACTACTCCTGAGATACAATCTTTACTCCTAAAGCAGGACTTTTCTGGTACCCAGCGAAAAGCAAGATGTGTTTTCCTGACTCTCTAAGAGAGCTGGACACAAACCCAAACTTAGTCTCCTCCGTCTGGGATGTTGCTGAAATCTCTACTCAACTATCTCAGCCTTTCAGAGTAAGCTCCTTAATTCACCCACACAGGCTGAGTTCAGATGCAGTCAAGGATGTGGGGCTCCTCTTTCTAAAGATTTTTTTCTGTTCCAGGATTTCTCCCCTCAAGTTCCATCTCCCATCTACTCAGGCCAATACGAGCGGGTCTTTCTACCTGAGCTCTGTCCAAGGCCGGGCAGACCTGGAAGTGGCCTCAGAGGACAAGCTATAGGAAAGTGCATCTTACAGGTACCTTCCCTTCTTTAATGGCATCCTCCCCACTGTTGTCTGCTTTCTTTGCTCATCAGTGCCTTGAAGTAGTTGTCTTCAGTATTTCACCCAGCATTTCTCATTGTTGTTTACAGGAGAGTAGTCAGATATCAGGTATTCCACTATCATTGGAAGCCCGAACCCGTGAGTTAATGTAAGATGGGGATGGACTGTAGATTCCACATTTGGAATCTTGATCTCAATCACCTGATCTGCATCCTGGTCCTGTCACATTTAGCTACAGAATCTGGGCCAATCCTTCTGTGCTCTACTATTCTTACTTGTAAAATGAAGGTAGTACTAGGTCCTGAGTCATAAGATTACTGTAAGAATAAAATGAGTTAATTAAGACATGTGAAGTTCTTAGAACAATATCTGACTCTGATGTTTAATAAATATTAGCCAATATCTCTTTGGAGACCCCTTGTGAACAGAAAACACAGTATCTTCAGCTACTTCTCTTGGACTGAATTCCAGAATGTGATTCCAGTTAATTAGGGTTATAGTAAAGGACATAACTTTGCTAGTTCCTATTCCAGTATATTGCACTTGACATAAATCATATTGTATATCTACTTTTCACGTCAACACTCCTCTTATTAATGATGTAGATAGCTCAGTGATTTCTTTTTATAGATCTTTTCCCTCCAATTTTCAAATTGAAGGCATATTTAATCTTCTCTTTTTAAAATGCATATTAAAAAATCTTCCAAGCCAACAGTTTATAGATAACATGCCAGAAATAACAGAATCATCATATTATTTACGATGATTTTTACTTTTTAAAATAGAATGAAAGGTAAAGTTTTTGAATTCTAGTATCTTACTGCCAAATTGGGAGTTTTTTATTTTTATCTCCAAACAAGCACTTTTTTTTTTCTTTTGGACTAAACTCAAGTAGATATGAGTCACCATATTAATAAAATTTCCAAACCCAGCCAAAGGAGACAAATAAAATATACCAATGTGGTTACCTGTGAAAGGTAGCAGAGTATGTCCCCCCAAAACATGATGGTAGGAGTTCAGGCCATGACACCCCAACCCAACTATGATGCTTTGGTATACTGTTTAGTTTGAGCTGTAAGCACTTAAAAAACAGCAAATGCAGGGTCAAGTTTTCTCTGAACTCCCCTCATCTGCCTATAGACAAATCCTTTGAAAGGAACTCAGTTGTCATAAACCCCCTCCCTAAGGAGTTTCTTCAACCAGGAAAGATTGGCTCTTATCACAGGAGAAGAGACTAGAAGTCAAGACCACACTCAAACTTTGTCACAAACTATCAAACCTCCCGTCTGCTCTTCCAAAGGCCTGTTCATCTTCCCTAAAAATCACTCACTCTCCTCCAAGAGGCCTATATTTTCTCTCCCTTTTCCCTATTAATATGTATTTAAGCCTGAATTCCAAGCCACCTCATGGAGTTACTCATCTTTCCTTGGGTATCTCCAATAAATACATAAGGCGTCCATGTCAATGAACTTCTGCTTGTTTTTCTCTTGTTAATCTGTCTTTTATTACAGGGTTCTCAGCCAAGAACTGAGAAGGGTGGGGGGAAAGGTACTTTTCCTCCCCTACACACATGAAGTATGACCAGTTCGAAATCAATATGAAATTGTGACTTGACACAGCAAAGCTGCGGGGAAAGGTTGTTCGTCTTTTCACTTTCACTTTGGAGGAGGCTATCAGGAGGGGTGGAGAGGGAAGGCTCTGCAGTCAACAACCTGCCATGACTAGCACACGGCAAGCATGAAATAGTGTCTGTTGAATAAACTACTGTGCTGAGTGACAGTTCTTCTCCTGTGTACAGCCTGCAAACAGGAACTCACACCTCCAGGAGTCAGAGTGATCAGGTGGTAATGGCCCCAGACTGGATATTAACTAATTAACTATTAACATTAGGACATTCACACTGATCCGTAGTCACCTCGGGACTGATCATAGGGATTAATGGAAGCAAAATAACTTCTCCTAAGATCTTTGTGAGGAATGAAATAATAGATGTAATTGGAAACATAAAGCACAGCGCGATCATAAGTCAAGTTCGTTTTGCATATATAAAAGAGCTGTTTCCAGTTTAGGAATGAGTCTTGTTTCATGTCTTCACCACTGTCTTCCATTATAAATTTGTGCACTGCCATGTCCTCTCATCTGGGAAAATGTTAATTTTCCTGAGTTATATAAAAAAATTAATAGCAGAATTAAATCTACCACCAGATCTCTCTTTCTAATGTCTAATGCATGAAGGTGAATTATTATGTATGTAAGAACGCTTTTTCCTTTTGACTATATTATCATTGTAATACAAATTTGGGTCAGTTCCCTCTTATTGCTACACTGAACTCATCACTGTCTCCCTTAGGTGCTACTTTCCCAATGCCTGTGTTTCACATCTCTCTGACTTTTTCCCTACTTGTGCAGAATAAGGTTGCCAGGTACAATACAGGACACCCAGCCAAAGGTGAAATTCAGACACTGAATGATGATCTAGCATTAAGCATATCCCATGCAATACTTGGCCTTGGGTTTTATCTTCTAAATCTGGCAACCCTAATTTAGAAGCTTTGCTGACCCTGAACAGATGAATCCAAGGAATTTATTTAGTTTTAATGGAGGGACTAGGAATTGAAACTAGGACCTCATGAATGCTTAAGCACATATTCTACCATTGGGCTACACCCTCCCCCCGAATAGATGAATCAGGAGTCAGGACCCAGAGCACATGCAAGGCTGGATTCTGCCTCACAGCCAATATTTACTCTAATTTTTTTTAAGTTGGAAAAGGACAATCAAGCTATGAGAACAAAAAAATATGAAGATTAAATATATATGAACAGAGTTTAATGTTTAAATAAAATAAAATTGTAGCTGAATGAGTCTGGCATAGACACCAGTATTCTATAAGCCAGCAGTGAGAGTCTACTAGTAAATCATTCATCATAGATGGAAATTACTAATATTGTATTTATATAATGAAATGAATCACTTCTGTATGTGGCTGGAAGAGGTCGTTTCTGAAGTTATTGCAGGGATAAGGCAGCAGAGGGGAGAATCCTTGACCTCCGGGCCCTGACTAGATGGAAAATGTGGTTCAGGCTCTGTGGTTCCCATTTTCAACAGCCTGAACTAAACGAAGATGCATTCCTGCTTCTTCTTAAGCCACACCAACGCCAAGATACCAGTGATTAACCTGCCATAATTCTAAATACCTGGAAATGAAAGACTTTCCCAAAATCCCCTTAGAATAAGCTGGGTCTCTGAGAAACTGGGAAATAATTGGCCATCCCTCGTCCCTCACTATGGCTGTAATTGTTCTTTTCTTGGTGTCCGTATCCTACGGCCACATGACTTGGAAGTTTTTTCTATCCAGAGCTTACTTCCCCACCCCTTGACTCTGGGCTAGGATTGTCTCTTGCTTTGACCGATAAAAATGCAGCAGAACTATGAAAATAAACACATGGAACCTAATCAAACCCAAAAGTTTTGAACAGCAAAGGAAACCATCAACAAAAGAGAAGGTAATCTATGGAATGGGAGAAGATATTTGTAAGGGATGTGACTGATAAGGAATTAATATCCAAAATCTACAAACAGCTCATACACCTTAATATCAAAAAGAAACAACCCAATCAAAAAATGGGCAGATGACCTAAATCGACATTTCTCCAAAGACACACAGATGGCCAACAGACACATGAAAGGACGCTCAACATCACTAATTATTAAAGAAATGCAAATCAAAAACCACAATGAGGTATTGCCTCACACTGGCCAGAATGGCCATCACCAAGAAGTCTATAAATAATAAACACTGGAGAAGGTGTGGAGAAAAGGGAACATACACACTCCTACACTGCTGCTGGAAATGTAAATTGGTGCAGCCACTGTGGAAAACAGTATGGAGATTTCTCTAAAAAAATTAAAAATAGAGTTATATAATCGAGCAATCTTGTTCCTGAGCTTTATCTGGAGAAAACTCTAATTCAAAAAGATACATTACCCCAGTGTTCACAGCAGCACTGTTTACAACAGCGAGGCACAGAAGCAACCTAAATGTCCGACAGATAACTGGTTAAAGAATATGTGGTATGAAATACAATGGACTACTGCTCAGCCATAAAAATGAAATACTGCCATTTGCAGCAACATGGATGGACCTAGAGATGATCATACCAAGTGAAGTAAGTCAGACAGAGAAAGACAAATATCATATGATATCACTTATATGTGGAATCAAAAAATGATACAAATGAACTTATTTACAAACCAGAAACAGACTCACAGACATAGAAAACAAACTTATGGTTACCAAAGGGGAAAGGGAAGGGAGGGATAAATGAGGATTTTGAGTTTGGGATTAGCAGATACATACTACTATACACAAAACGGATAAACAACAAGGTCCTACTGTAGAGCACAGGGAACTATATTCAATAGCTTTTCATAACCTATAATGAAAAAGAATATGAAATACATATATATCTAAACGTTTTGTATAAAAATTTTTGAATAAAAAATGTTTCATATAAAAAAGTATATATAAAACCAAATCACTTTGCTATACACCTGAAACTAACACAATATTGTAAATCAACTATATTTCAATGAAAAAATAAATTTTAAAAAATGCAGCAGAACTGATATCCCAGTTCCAAGTTAGATCTCAAAAGGCCTCGTGTGCTCTGTTCTCTCTCACGACTCTGCCCAGCTGCCAGGTGAGCAGGTCCGGGCTGACCCGCTGGAGGGTGAAAGCACACGGAGCACAGATAAGCCTGTCCAACTGAGGCCCGCCTTGGCCGGTCGCCTCGCGCTGAGCCAGTCAGGGACCAAGTATGCAGGAGCAAGTCCAGCCAAGACTGGCTGAGCCCGGGCCAGATCATTAGAACTGCCCAGGCGCCACACCGACTCATGAACTCAATACGCTTGTTCCTTCATCCATTAATCTTGGTGGTAGTTTGTAAAACACAAATAACTAGTTGACGCAGCAATTCGTACCTAAAAGTAAGATGCTGCCATGATAAAAATGTAAAACAGGAGGCACTGGTTTGGAGACTGAGTGATAGGCCAGTGATCACATTTTAACTTTCTCCACTTGGAAATGGAAGAGGCTGGACTCTGGAAATTGCAGAAATAAGTTACCACCTCTCCATCCCTACCCCTCCTCGATAAAATCTTCTTCTAGAATTGATTATGATCCCAGATAACACACACTTCAAAGAAATCAGCAGCTGGGCAGAATGAATAAGGGAAAACAAAAGGCCTTCTGAGTCACAAAGTTTAAAAAGAATTACCTTTACAGAGAGTGGAACAATGGAGTCTAATTAGATTGTTTTCTTAATGTAGAATATAAAGATGCACGTGTGGCTAGGTCAAATCTGGATGGAATGACAGACTGAAAGAAGGCTGAGGTTGAACAGTCAGACTGACAGAACTGTACTGGCCACGGAGCATACTGAGGTGACCAGGAAATGGGGGGACCGGGGTGGCACACTTGCATACGTGTACACACATGCACACACCCCCAGAGGGACACGCCACAGATTCAGGCATTTTCCACATGCCACCTGCTCTCTCTGAGCCACCTAGTCCAGCTTACTCTGCCTGGAGTGGTGAGGTGCAGAGTAAGGGACTGTCACTGGAGAGCTGGCTGTGCAATGTTATTAACTGGAAGTCAGACTCGAGGGCAAAGAGGAATCACACACTGAGGAGTTCTTTGTGCAGCTCTGCGCATCAGAGGTTGGCAGAGCCTGTGCTGATGGAGATTACTTTAAAATGAGGTCCTCAGAAATAAATGTTCTCTAATAGCAAGAACTGCCTTGCCCTTCTGAAAATGTTATCATGAGAATCACTCTCCAAGCTGCTTTATTTTTGTGCTTTGAGGTTTTCACAAAAACTTTAGATTCATCTCTGTAATTGAGAAAAAAAGGATGACTCAAAAATTTTGTAAAATGTGACCCATATTGTGCATCAGTGGAATCTATCCTTTGGAGAGATCCAGGCACAAGCGCAGAAGGAAAGTCCTGGATGACAGGCAATTTATTATGGCCATGTGCCCCGAAGCCCTTTAAGATGGGAAAGGAATCAAGACCTTTCACTGAAATAGCATCAGCTGAAGGACAAAAATGTCCAGTTCTAATCAGATGCTTCATGCATCTGGCCTCTGGGTACTGTTTTGCAGCAGTTCTGCTATGACCTCACTTCATCCTTTACTTCCCTGAATGACACCAGCTATTTCCAAGAGGGTTAGGCCCAAGGCTGCCTGAGAGCTTTAAAAATAATCTTGCACTGGCATAGCAGGCTGGGCTGAGCCACAACGGGGCATCCTGCTGGTCTGTTTTTCATTGACTGCATTGTTAATTACTTCCATTTTGCACTGAGTCCAAGTGGAGAGGAGATGAAAATAAAATATAAATCACACTACCAGAGTTTTAGGAATTAGAAGAAATACCAGCAGGCATCTCATTATAGCTCTGTGTCTGGAGGAAGAGCGAATTCTCCCAGAGCAAAGACACTGTGATGTCTTTGACTCTGTAAAATAATAAATGATAGCAGCCTAGGGGAAACACTTGAGTGAAGTTCAATTATGGTAGTGCTTGCTAGAGGATCAGTGGGTCAGGGTAAAAGTGGTAAAACAGATTGAAAATGATAAAAAGCTATGAAAAAAACCTTAGTTCGGTGTTGTTCTATTAAATATACTTTCAACTTCCTATATACATCATAGTCAAATCCACACACCAATGTCCAAATTTGTAGAATCCACTTGTGTTTACAAATCTACTCTCATTCTACTGATGTCTGGTTTCTGAAGGTTTTGAAACATGGAATGTTTGACACAGATTTACCCCCAATCATTTGCTCCTAATAATGGGAATAGACACAAGTTAAATGTATTATGTTAATCTTCTTAGACAGTACTATCTTAATATTTAACAGCTTTATTGAGACATAATTCACATACTGTACAATTCACCTATCTAAATGGTCCAACCAAAAGACACAGACTGATTGAATGGATATTAAAAACAAGACTCATATATGTATACTGTCTACAAGAGACCGACTTCAGAGCTAGAGACACATGCAGGCTGAAAGTAAGGGGATGGAAAAAGATATTCCATGCAAACAGAAACCAAAAGAAAGCTGGAGTAGCAATACTAATATCAGACAAAATAGATTTTAAAATAAAGACTGTTACAAGAGACAAAGAAGGACACTACATAATGCTCAAGAGATCAATCCAAGAAAACGATATAACAATAATAAATATATATGTGCCCAACATAGGAGCACCTCAATATATAAGGCAACTGTTAACAGAGATAAAAGGAGAAATTGACAGTAACACAATAATAGTAGGGGAACCTGAACACTCTACTTACATCGATGGACAGATCATCCAGACAGAAAATCAATATGGAAATATAGACACTAAATAACACATTCGACCAGATAGACTTAATTGATATCTATAGGGCATTCCATTCAAAAGCAACAGAAAGACACATTCTTCTTAAGTTCACCTGAAACATTCTCCAGAATTGACCACATGCTGGCCCACAAAGCAAGCCTCAGTAAATTAAAGAAAACTGAAATTGTACCAAGCATCTTTTCTGACCACAACACTATAAGGTTAGAAATCAAGAAAAAAATGCAAACATGTGGATGGCCAAACAATATGCCACAACACAACCAGTGGATCACAGAAGAAATCAAAGAGGAAATTAAAAAAATACTTTCAGACAAATAAAACAAACACACAACAATCCAAAACCTCTGGGATGCAGCAAAAGCAGTTCTAAGAGGAAAGATTATAGCCATACAAGCCCACCTCAGGAAACAAGAAAAATCTCAAGTAAACAACCTAATCTTACAACTAAAGCAGCTGGAGAAAGAAGAACAAACAAAACCCAAAATTAGTAGAAGAAAAGAAATCATAAAGATTAAAGTAGAAATAAATGAAATAGAGACTAAAAATAGAAAAGAGCAATGAAACTAAAAGTTGGTTCTTTAAATAGATAAACAAAGTTGATAAACCTTAGTCAGACTCATCAAGGGAAAAAAAAGGGAGAGGGCTCAAATTAATAAAATCAGAAACGAAAAAGAAGTTACAGCTGACACCACAGAAATACAAGGGATCATAAGAGGCTACTATGAGCAACTATATGCCAACAAAAAGGACAACATAGAAGAAATGGTCAATTTCTTAGAAAGGTACAATTTGCTAAGACAGAACCAGGAAGAAATAGACAATAGGAACACACCAATTACCAGTATTGAAATTGAATCAGTAATTTAAAGACTCCCAACAAACTAAAGTCCAGAAACAGATGGCTTGACAGGTGAATTCTACCAAACATTTAGAAAAGAGTTAACACCTATCCTTCTGAAACTGTTCCAAAATATTGCAGAGGAAGGAACACTTCCAAACTCATTCCAGGAGGCCATCACCCTGATACCAAAACCAAAGATATCACACACAAAAAAAGAAAATTACAGGCCAATATCACTTATGAATATAGATGCAAAAATACTCAAAAAAAATACTAGCAAATCAACTCCAACAATGCATTAAAAGAATCATATACTAAGATCAAGTGGGATTTACCCCAGGGACTGCAAGGATTTTTCAATATATGCAAATCAATGAACATGATACACCACATTAACAAACTGAAGAATAAAAACCATATGATCATCTCGATAGACGCAGAAAGAGCTTTTGATAAAATTCAGCATTCATTTACAATGGAAACTCTCCAGAAAGTGGGCATAGAAGGAATATACCTCAATATAATAAAGGCCATATATAACAAACCCACAGTTAACACCGTACTTAATGAGGAAAAGCTGAAAGCATTTCCTCTAAGATCAGGAACAGGACAAGGATGCCCACTCTTCCCACTTTTATTCGACATAGTTTTGGAAGTCCTAGCCATAGCAATCAAAGAAGAAAAACAAATAAAAGGAATGCAAATCAGAAATGAAGACATAAAACCGTCATTGTTTACAGATGACAAGATACTATACATAGAAAACCCTAAAGAAGTGAGTAGAAAAATACTAGAGCTCATCAATGAATTTGGTAAAGTTGCAGGATACAAAATTAATATACAGAAATCTATTGCATTTCTCTACACTAACAATGAAATAGCAGAAAAAGAAATCAAGGAAACAATACCATTTACCATCACACCAAAAAGAATAAAATACCTAGGAATAAACCTATCTCAGGGGGCAAAAGACCTGTACTCTGAAAACTAAGATACTGGTGAAAGAAATTGAAGATGACATAAAGAAATGGAAAGATACATTGTGTTCTTGGATTGGAAGAATCAATATTGTTAAAATGGCCATACTACCCAAGGCAAAATACAGATTCAATGCAATCTCTATCAAATTACCAATGACATTTTTCACAGAGCTGGAACTAAAAAATTTAAAATTTGTATGGAAACATGAAAGACACCGAACAGCCAAAACAATCTTAAAAAAGAAGAACAGAGCTGGGGGAATCATGCCCCTGACTTCAGACTATACTACAAAGCTGTAGTAATCAAAACAGTATGGTACTGGCACAAAAACAGACACATAGATCAACAGAACAGGATAGAAAGTCCAGAAATAAACCCACGCACTTATGGTCAACTAACCTATGACAAAGGAGGTAAGAATACACAATGGAGAAAAGACAGTCTTCAAGTAAGTGGTACTGGGAAAATTGGACAGCTACCTATGAAAGACTGAAATTAGAACATCCTCTAACATCATATACAAAAATAAATTCAAAGTGGATTAAAGGCTTAAATGTAAGGCCAGGTACTATAAAACTCCTAGAGGAAAACATACGCAGGACACTCTTGGACATAAATCACAGCATTCAATTTTTTTAAACAACTCCTGGAGTAATGGAAATAAAAGAAAAAATAAACATATGAGATCTAATAAAACTTAAAAGTGTTTGCACAGCAAAGGATACCATCACAACAAAACGGAAAGACAAACTACAGATGGGAGAAAGTATCTGCAAATGATGTGACCGACAAGGAACTAACTTCCAAAATACACAAACAGCTCATACACTTTAATATATATAAAAAAAAAAAAGCAACCTAATCAAAAAATGATCAGAAGACCTAAACAGACATCGCTCCAAAGAAGACATACAGATGACCAACATGTACATGAAAAGATGCTCAACATCACTAATTGTTAGAGAAATGCAAATCAAAACTACAGCGAGTTATCCCCTCACGCCAGCCAGAATGGCCATCATGAAAAAGTCCACAAAGGATAAATGCTGGAGAGGGTGTGGAGAAAAAGGAACCCCCCTACACTGTTGGTGGGACTGTAAATTGGTGGAGCCACTACAGATGACAGTATGGAGGTTCATAAAAAAACTGAAGACAGACTTACCCTATGACCCAGCAATCCCACTCCTGGGCATATATCTGGAGGAAACTCTAATTTGAAAAGACACACACACCCCAATGTTCACAGCAGCACTATATACAATAGCCAAGACATGGAAACAGCCTAAATGTCCATTGACAGATGACTGGATAAAGAAGATGTGGTATATTTATACAGTGGAATACTACTCGGCCATAAAAAATAATAAAATAATGCCATTTGCAGCAACATGGATGGACCTAGAGATCATCATTCTAAGTGAAGTAAGCCAGAAAGAGAAAGAAAAATACCATATGATATTGCTTACATGTGGAATCTAAAAAAAAAAAAAAAAAAGACACAAATGAACTTAACTAAAAAACAGAAACAGACTCACAGACAGAACAAACTTATGGTTACCAGTGGGGAAAGGAAGTGGAAAGGGATAAATTGGGAATTTGAAATTTGTACCTCTTAGGGAGTGATGGAAATGTTAGCTATCTCGATTGTGGTAGTGGGTTCACTGGTGTACACATCTATCAAAATTCATCAAATTGCACATCTGAAGTATGTGTAGTTTACTGTGCAGGAACCAGACCACAATAAAGGTGCTTAAAAAAGAATTTTCCACCGGGTACTACTTATTTAGAAAGCATAAGGCAGGCTAATAACCAACCAGGTCTTTGTGAGTCAGAATTTACCCCTTCTTCCTTTCCATCTTTTCCCACCATAGATTTCAATAAATAGGAGGATTTATCAGTTTGCTTAGTTTCTCCATTCCTGCCAAAAAGTCGTGTTTGTCAGTGTCTTTTGTTACACTGGCCCTCCTGTCAGGATTACCAGCATTGTTTGCAATAGGTTATTCTGAGTTAATTAAATTTTCCATTAACTGAAAAAAAAAAAAAAAAAAAAAAAAGGAAACCAGGTCACCCCTGCCCAGGGGCTCTGACCCAGTTGGAGGGGACTGAAGTGGATCTCTGGACCTCCCAAGCACCATGGGGCCATTGAGGGGTGGAGCCCAGGCTGTCCCTGGTGCCAGGCTGTCCACAAGTTGTCCAGAATCTTATGTGCAGGACTTTGCTTTGCAAGCACTATTATCAGCATTTACTCACATTGATTATTAGGTCTAATAATTGTGCATGTGGCACACACAATTTCCAGTTTAATTAACAATATTTCGATCAGTAATACTTCTACATGTCAGAGATTCAAGAGGTCCAAAAAGCATCCGAAGAAAATCAGGTGCCCTCAACTCTCTGGTCCTCCAGCTCCGTGAGTCCCCTTCTCCAGGGACACCTGCGTTCCTTCCATAGGGGTCGCCTGCACATGTGTGCAACTTTTTACGCAAATCATTGCAAACTCTTCACACGGGTCTGCAGCTGGGTGTTTTGTTTTTTTTTTTTCACTTATCAACATATTTCAAAGAAGACTGTCAGGATAGGTGGAGCTGCTTTGCTCTTTGCGCAACTGCATGCATTTGCACTGAACTGTGACTCATTTCACCGATTCTCTTTTGATGGCCATTTAGGTTGTTTCAAGTATTTTTCTGTCTTAGATAATGTGGTTAATATTCACGTCTTCTATGTAGGCACGCACGTGTGTGTGTGTGTGTGTGTGTGAATGTAGGTACTTTGCACGTGTATAAGTATCTCTGAGAACACATTCTGGTGAATGGAATTGCTGGGTTAAAGGGCATGTGTCTGTAATTTTGAAAGTTTTTGCCAAATGTTCCTTCAGGGAAGTGGTAACAACTCACATTGCCATCGGCAACTTATGAGAGTCCCTGTTCTCCCCGACCTCCCCAGCACAGAGCATCATCAGAATTCCTATATTTGCTAACCTGATAGGTGGAAAATGCTCTCGATAGGTTTAATTTGCATTTGCAACATACTATCCATCTCTCTTAAGCCACATCACTACTCTGTTGGGTATAATTTTGTTAATTTTGCCCATTTTACCGATGAGAAACCTGAGCTTAGAGAGGCTACATGATTGGCAGAAGGTCACACAGCTGGAATTAGAACATAAACCCAGATGGTCTGAGTCCAACATGGTTTTCTTTCTCCAAGACCAGTTGCCTCCACTGGGTAAAGTAGCCATGGCCCAAGGAGCAGATTTTTATTTTTTATTTTTATTTTTTGCTGGAAGAAAAGCCTAGATGCCTCAGTGGAAAGATTTAGCCATAAAAGAGAGGAACTGATTGCTGGAAACAGTCCTCCGAGCTCCGGGGACCAGCAGAGCACTACTCACAGCAGCCCTAGGCGACACTGACCCACGTCAGAAGGCAAAGCCAGCAGCACCGACAGAACATCGTTTACTTCCTGGGCAGCCAACGCTCTTCAGGAAAGGACACCCCTCCAAGGGGGAAAAGAGACCAAAAGGGACTGCACTTCCCACAAGTTAGGGTGTCGGCGGAGGCTGGTGCTGGTGGGGGTCCCCCCTGAGGGACCTCGAAGGAAAGCCAACCTGCCTCTGCAGCTTCTTGTTGGAGCACCAGTTGCCACTCGGCACCAGCTGAGACCTCTGGAAACTCTTGCAGGCAAGTCCTTCCTCAGGAAGACTGGATGGTTGTTCCTAGGGCTGGGGGGCTGAGCTCAGTCGGCTTGATCGATCTTGGTTCAGTTTTCCCTGCAAGTGAACCCTTGAGACAAGGGTTCAAGTGCAAGCAGTTTTCTTGAGAGATGCAGAGAAGACCAGGAGAGCAGCTGGGAGGTGACACAGGGCTGAGAAGATAGCCCACAGGGTGTGTTACTAAACCAGCTGCCACAGTGGGCTTTGGGGGCATAACCCCATGGGGGAGCTCTGGAAAGTGGTTTAAACCACACACCGCAGAACAATCTCAGCTGAGAGGTGAGGAAGCTGAAGGATTTACATACCAGCTCCCAAGAGTCACCGGTCAAGGGATGTTCTCGGGGGAGGTGAATGACCAAGCACTTTGGGCTCACCATGCAGGAGGGAGAGCAGCTTCCTATGATCCAGAAAAAGGCCTGGGCAGGCCAACCCTGGTAGCCAGAGTGCATGGAAGTGGCACCATTTGGGGGACAAGGGCAGGGCACAGACAGGGCTGCGATCGCCGTCCCCTCAGCATCGTCACAGGAAAGTGCCCAAGGCTTCAGGTAGTGACAGTGAGGACAGGGAAAATCACTGCCCTCTGCACCCCTGTCCTGACCAGAGTTGAGTTGAACCTCTGTCTATACTGCCCCCTGCCCCTCACCGCCACTCCAGACTTGACCATTCCTATCAGTACCATGGCTGGATATCCATGCCCTGAAGTAAACGCATCATTTGAAAGTCTAATGAAAGTTAAACTTCTCACTCTGATGTCCCATTCTGAATATAATGGCAGAGGTTTCCCCAGAAGGTGATCTGTGGACCCCTGGAAAGTGGTTTGGAGTCCGGGTTCTAGATTTCCTGTCCATCTGAGTGTGGCTGGCTGTCTAATAGCCATGGGAACCCCCACTGTTCCCTAGTTTCACACTCCTGATTATCTTGTCCTCAAAACTGATGACCAGATGGACTGAACTGCAAGGTGATCAGTTTTGAAGGTTTTATTTTTGCAATTCCACAATATGATTCTCTATTTCCACAGTTTCATTAGGGGAAATTAAGAGCAATTATGCAAAAGTTGAGCCAGGAAATGCATAACAGCTTGTAATCAGATGTCGTCCTAGTGGTCCTACAGACCTGAACTTAGTGATGGTCTCTTATTATGAGTTTTTATAACATGCATTAGGACATCCTTTTAAAAACATCTATGCTCTAATTTTGTGCTACTTGGATTGGGTTTTTCTTTAGTGTGTACATCACTGGTGTTATGAACCAGGACATATGAACTACTTATCTTCTAAGAATTTATTTACTGGAATAATATACTAATGTAATAGAGTTACAATGTGGGAATAATGATCAGACTGCCAAAATGCCATGAGCATGCAGGCTGCACCTCATTTCTCCATCTGTAACTCTAGACAAATAGTGTTGACTCAACTCTCAGGAGAATGGATTAAAAAGATTGTTTAATTTCCAAACTTCACTTTCTGGCCAAACCAAAGAAAGTCCAATTTAGTGGAAAGAACTAACTATATTATAAAGTAAAATCTTTATCATTTTCCATGTTATCCATCTTTCTGGAAATATGACTCTTCATTTTTTCTCTATGAGCATGTTGGGAACTGCAGAGAAATAGACTAAATGAATTCTGTCTGAAGGTGATAAGGCAACACTGAGCCAAACTGGGTATGACTTTAGGAACAGAGGCAGAATAAAAATTTTAGCACTTACTGACTAGCCTTCTAGGGTCAGAACAAGAAGGTGCAGAGGAACATGAAGAGGTGTGAGAGCAGCAGGAGGTAAAGGCCTGGTGATAGACCCAGACGATTTCAACAAGTTACACTCTCCACCCTCATTCCCAGCCCCCAACCTCTAGAACTGAGGAGGGGGGGATGTAAGTAAACGTTTGTTCATTGAAGTACTTATTTTTGGAATACAGAATCCTAGATTTTCCTATGATTTACATGCATGTTTAACTCTGTATCCTTTCTGGTACCACATAGGAGGTCTCCATCTTTCCACATCTTTGTAGAGTTAGTGAGCAGTGATATAATAAAAATCACAATTTACATCTTCCAGTAATTCATGTCTCTCTAATGACAGAATTAGCATCATTTGCTAAGTGCAGTTGATTGAATTCCATTTCATCTGTTTTCAAGTTTGTGAGCACGTGATTGTCTGCAGTAATCCAAGAGTGGGTCTGTAGTGATGGCCCTTTTCTCCTTCCCCATATTGGTAATTTGTGTGTAATTCTGTGTTGGTCAGTCTGGCTAGAGATTTATCAATTGTACTGATCTTTTCAAATAGCTAACTTTTGGTTTCACTCATTTTTCTGTATTGTTTTCCTACTTTCAATTTTCTTGATTTCTGTGCTTTAATTCATTTCAGATCCTTTCCCTTTTCCAATATAAACATACTGCTTTTTCTCTAAGTTTCCATAGCATTCCACAAATTTTGGTATGATGTTTTCATTATTGCTCAGATCAAAATGTTTTCTAATTCTCCTTGACAATTTGTCTTTGACCCATGGGTTACTTAGGAGTTGTCTAATTTTCAGATATTTTCCAGAAATCTTTCAGTTATTAATTTCTAGTGGAATTTCATATGGTCAGAAAACATACTTAGTATGATTTCATTCTTTTAAGTTTATTAAGGTTTGTTTCATTTCCCAGAATACTGTCTATTTTTGTAAATGTTCCATGTGCACCTGAAAAGAGCGTGTTCTGCTATTGTTGAGTGCTCTGTAACTGTCAGTTAGAACAGGGAGGTTGACAGTGTTGTTCACGCTTCCTATATCCTTGCCAATTTTTTCTATAATTATTCTGTAAATTACTGCAAGATGTTCCTTTCTAAAATCACAAATTAGACAACAATTCCAATTATCACCACTTCTATCCAACACTGAATTGGAGGTGTTAGGCAGTAAACCAAGGCAACACAAACTTATACTGGTAAAATAATTGGAAGAGAAGGACAATTATGATTTTTCACAGACAAAATAACCTTTTACAGATAAAATTCTAAAAGCACCTATAGGCAAATTGTTAAAGTCAAGCAATATTGCTTAATGATAGATCAATACACAGAGAAACAGCTTCCCATACACCAGTGACAATCAGTTCAAAAAAGTAACCTTTCAAAAGTCATGATTTAAAATAGAAATAAAAATATGAGATATTGAGGAACAAATCTAACAGAAAATGTACATGAAATTATTGAGAAAATGATAAAAAATGATAGTTAAGACTTAAATATATAAAATGTTATGTTCATGGATGAAAGACAAAAATCAAGGAAGTTAATTATAATCAAACTAACTTATAAATTCCATGAAAGTCCAGTCTCAACCCACAACAGACTCTGTGTGTGCCAAATGTGGCAAGTTATACTAAAGACGTGGAAGAGCAAATTTTGAAAAAGATACGTGGTGATAAAATGGGTCCTATCCGACATGAGAATAGATCATAAAGCTAAAGGAATTGATAAAATGCGTCACTGCCATAAGGATTAAAATAAAAGCAGAAGAGAAAGGCAATGAAACATCCCATGCATATGAAAGTAATTATCCCTGTATTTAAAATGAAAATTTTAAACCTTACTCCATACAAAAAGAATTCATTCTATAAAGTTCTAAAAACGAATAGCAAGACATTGACATTTTAGGAAAAATAATCATAGAAGGCTATTTTATGGTCTTCAGATAAAGCATTATTTTTTAATTGAAATAAATAGTTTCCCCTTAATTCATTATCCCCGTAGCCTCTGAACATGATTCCCTTCTTCTGCCTTTGTCCTTCCACAATCAGTTCTCCATGGTCCTTTAAAGCAGAACCCAGACTGCATCCCTCTTCTGCTCAAAATATTATAATGGTGCCCATTTCACTTAGAACAAAACCTAAAGTTCTACAATATCCAACAGGGCCCTCCAAGGTCTGGTCCCTATTTCCCTCCATCCCCACCACCTACTCCTCTCTCCTTTCTCATCTCCTTCAGCCACACTGGACTTTTTATGGCTCCTTGATTACTGCAGCCTTGTTCAGGTTCAGGGAGTTTGCACCAGCTATTCATTCTACCTGGAATGTTCTTTCCCAAGATATCACCAAGGCTGCCTCACTACCTTATTCAAGTGCTTTCTCTGTTGTCTTTTTTCACAGTGAGGCCCTTTGAGGTAGACTAGATTACAATTTGCCATGTCTCACCATCTCTCTGCTACAGAGTTAAACACTGACGTCTTTGCCAGGTGACCTCTCAGTACCTCCCACTAGAGTAGGTGAAGTGTGCTTTCCCTCCTACTAGGGCTTAGTTGACTGAGCATTGGAATGTTAGCAGACAAGACACCAATAGAGGCCTTAAATTTACTCATGTGTCTTGGCTTGGTCTCCTGCACTTCTGACATTTACCATAGGAAAACACATCTTGGTTCAAGGTGAGTGAGGAGATATCATGAGGTCAACCTGAACACAGTCCACAGTCCAGAGCAAATCCAGCTGACCCACATTCTAAAGCAGACCCACCCCAGCTGACCCATAAACCTAGGTTTGTTGTCATAAACAATTGTGATATGAGGATGTTCCTTACACAGCTCTATCACAGGCACAGATGACTGGTACATCCTCCCTGACCAACTATTTACAACTGAGGTCCTACTCTACTCCTATCATATCCAATCATTTTTACTCTACTCCATGCCTTCAACAGATTTAGCAGTATTTTTTAAATTAAGCTAATTGTCTTCCCCCAAACATAAGTTCAAATTTGAACAGAGGTCAATTATTGGTTTCCTTCTCAGCCATATGCCTGGTTTTTAGAGTACCAGGGCTCATAATGGATTGGGGTGAATGAATGAATGAACGTTTACTGCATTTTTGCTTGATAGCAAAACATGAGCATAACAGAAGAGTGAATATATATCACAGTATCTGTCAGTTAAAATGAGTGAACTGGAATCATACTGCCTAAGCAAAAATAAATCTTAAAAATACAAAGTTGGGGGAAAAGCAAGTTGCAAAATAATAATACTTGTATACATTCTAAAGAACTACTATAGTATAGTTCATGAATGTGTGTATATATGTTGTGTATATTTATAATAAAATACATCTAAAGGATTGATACATAGCAATTCAAGAACATAGGTACATCTGGCAAGTTAGAGAGTAAGAGTTTCAAGGAGGGTAGACCAGAGAATTCAACTGTGCTGTCGACAGAAGGAAAAACTCAAAATGTGAAAGTTGTGAGTTAAGTTTTATCAGGGACTTACTGAGGACTATAGCCCGGGACATGGCCTCTCAGGTAACTCTGAGGATCTGCTCTGAAGAGGTAGGGGAGGAATCAGGATATATATGAATTTTTGGGCTAGGAAATACATGGAGTTAAATATACATCTTGGTAAAAGACTGCTGGCTAATCAAGAACAGATATCTCAAGTTAATTATTTTCTTGTTTTTTTATGTATGGGAAGCTGTAAGAATCTGGAGTAACTGAAATTCTTCCTTAGATACACATTTAATTATCTAGGTGCCCCTATATCCAAAGCACAGGATACTTGACTCTTTTTTTCCATCCTGAATTCCCCTCAGGGCACACTGGCAGGGGGTGAATGCAGTGCGTTAAGACCACCCATTGCTTAACAGGATGATAAGTGATACTCCTTGTTCTTTGTGTTTACAATGTCCATAGCAAAGTGTTAAGGTTTGCAAGATAAGTGTTAGATACATGACTGATGTTTCGTCATGTTTTAAATATTCTTCATTTAAAATGTTTAAACATTTAATTTCTTGATGAATACTATATTTTCATAGCTCAAAATTCAAAAGATGCAATAAGTTACATGGTAAAAATTTTATCTCCCAAACCTGGAAACCCATTTCCTTCCCTAGAGGCAATGAATTTTTACCAGTTCCTCATGTTTCATTGCAGTTTTTCTATGCATATTCAAGTAAGTCACATATTCCTTATTTCATTATTTACACAGTTTGTAGCTGGAGTGTGAACCCTGAGAGTTGCTTTTCATTCTTTGTGTACTGCAAGTGCTGGCATAAGCCTGATTGCCAAGGCAGCTGCTTTGAAGAGGCATCCATTTCAAAGGTGGCTATCTCAAATAAACACATTGTCAGCCACACCACTAGATAAGGAGCTACCTCCTGCCGACTTTTATGCTCTTATGTTTTAAATTCACCAATAAAGAGCCCACCCTCAACCCCAACAAAAGCAGAATGTATACCTCGAGCATCCAGGAGAAAGCTTTGGTTTTTTTCTCACTTTCAAAGGAAGCAACAAGACTACTCTCATGGTATAACAGGAGTTACAACAAAATTACTAGACAAGAAAAAATTTTAAACTCGATTAGTTTCAGTTCATGAATACCGCTGAGTTTGTGCTTTATGTGCTAAAGTCTAGAGGGAATAATAATAGATTACGTTCTGGCCTTCATACGGCACATGGTACATGCACTGAGTGTTTTCCTTAACATTATTCCTACTTCTTAGGCGTGAAAATGGCATTGTGATTAGGTTATCTTTTTTAAAAGAACTTATCTCTTAGAGGTACACACTGAAATGTTGAAAGATGAACTAACACAACATCTGGGATTTGCTTCAAAATAATCTTGAAGGGGAGTGCAGACAGATAGATGGGAAACAAATAAAATAAGATTGGCCATGGCAAGGAGTGTAGAGCTCAGTGGTAGAGTGTGTGCTTAGCATGCACGAGGTCCTGGGTTCAATCCCCAGTACCTCCATTAAATAAATAAATAAATCTAATTACCACCTCCCCCCTAAAATAGATATTATTTTTAAAAAAGAAGGTATACCTTAAAAAAAAAAAACTTGGTAATTGTTGAAACTGAGAGAATGGGGTTCATTATCCTGTTTTCACTACTTATGCTTATGTTTGAAATTTTCCCTAATTAAAAAGTTTTTGAGACCCAGAACTAGTGACAACTAACTTATAAAGGACTTATGGAATGTCAGGCATTGTTCCAAGCACTTTATTTCATGCTTAAAGGAACCCTCGTGAGACAAATACTGTTATTAAGCTCATTTTATATTTGGGGAACTGGAGGCACAGGAAGATAAATGATCTGCCTAGGGCAGCATCGTTATTAGGTGGGAGAACAGAGACTGGAGACCTGGCGGTCCCGCTCCAGAGTCTGACTCTGACTGCTTTTGCCACATGGTACAGGAAACACCTCTCTTGTTTGGTCCAGACCTGCGATGCTGATGCAGAATCCGGCTGTAGACACTGTGACACAACCCCCTCCCCGAAGCTTTCCTGCAGAGGTCCTCCCCTCCTGGAACCCCTCTTTGTGACAAACGACTTCTAGTTTAAGAAAACACTTTGAAATAGTCATTTCTGAGGGTTTTGGATTTTTATGGTTTTTCTGCTCATTTAACTATAAATTTTTTGTTTAATCTATAGCCTTTGGTCTGTGTTTGGGTTGTTATAATCTGTTTTTATCCAACTTCACCATCTATCTTTCTCATCTTCAGGATTCCTAAGTTTTTACAATTTTTGCCTTTTTGGTTATCATTCTCTGTTTCTTTTGCAGGGGGAAGGGTGGTAATTAGGTTTGTTTAATTACTTTTAATGGAGGTACTGGGGAATGAACCCATGACCTCGTGCATGCTAAGCACACACACTACCACTCAGCTAGACCCACCCCCATCATTTTCTGTTTTGTCATTTTACACATTAAATTTATTTGTAAATCTTAAATTTCTTATTTTATTTCATGATTTCTTTTTTTTCTATACTGCTTAGAAGGTTTTACTAGTCGTCTTCATTTTTAAATTCTATTTACATAAATAATATCTATTTCAACTTTCTCTATGGAAAATAATGTTTATTTTAAACTGTATCCATTTTGACAATTTAGACGGCTCCATTTTAAAAACTTTTATTTACTATTCTACTTTCTTAATCATTTTATTGTCCTGGACACAATGGGAAACTAAAGTTTGGTGGCTTTCCCTGGAGCTGCACACTGAAGAGGACAGAAACAAAAGGCAGGTGTATGCAGACCTGAGAAACGGATGGAGACACAGGGAGAAATGCCCGGGAGCACAGGAGGTGGGTGGGGAGAGCCTTGTCCACAACTCCCTTCTCTCTCTGACACCCCGTGGGGAGGTGTCCGGCCACCCCGCTGTGACTGAGTCACAGTGGCCTCGCCAGCTCCACCCCAGTGGGCCCAGCCCCCGTATTTTGCAACAGGAGACCACTGCCTTTGGCAGTCCAGCCGGCCCCAGAGCAGCTTACACAGAGATGAGTCACCCAGCGGACCTCAATTTTCCTTCTTTTTGAGTCTGTTGAGTACCTGAGGCATAATTCTTTTAGGTCACGGCAGGCTGAGGTCTGAAAACAAAAATCCCAATTGTAGGCCTTTTAGATGCAAGGGAGGACAGGAAATTGTCAAAGGTGGTTCTGGAGTCTGAGATCTGGATGATAAGAGGAAAACGAAGAAAGGTCCATACAAGAATCTGGGGTTTTTTGAGGGTGGGAGGGGTCATGGATGAGCCGAGTATCAGATTTCAGGACAAAGCATGTGTGGTCCTGAGGAGGAAATGGAATTCTGGAACTCCGGAGACACAGCGCCAGGCTGCAGGTACAGAGGAGGAGGGGAGGAGGGGGGATGTGAGAAAAAGGGCAACGTGCAGCCCCAAGACAGGGAGAAGGCGCAGAGATGCCGAGGAGACAGAGAAGACAGGGTGAAGGTTAGGTTCAAGTAGGATCCCGTGTGCTTATTACAGAGAGATGCAGGCGGAGAGCAGACCACAGAAGCCTACATCAGGGGACCTTAGTGACTTAGAGAATTCCAAGTGGAAATCGTCAGCTTAGAGGCAGAGTTGATCTGGGGGCTGAAAGGGGGGTGAGGGGCTCGTGCGGAGCAATCAATGTGAAGACACCAGTGGAAGCAAGCAGTACGTTGAAGAGAACCAAATGGAAGGCGAGGCAGTGAGACTAACAGGGGAATGAATGAAGCTGGGCTGAGAAAATGACTCTGCAAGTGTCCCAAACAGCAGTGGCCACACTTCCCCTGCCTTTAGGATGGGTCTCCTGTTTGGCTCCCCTTCCCCGACCCAGCATCTGATGAGACGTCACAGATGGTCTGCCTCCAGGGTCTCCTTTTTCCTTTATGCCCTGTGGTCTGAGTCAATTTGGAAACTCTGGTCCAATGATACCCTCAGCTGTAGGCAGAAAAATCACAATCTCTGCTCCCTGTCCTATGCACAACTGTCTCCAACCACAGTTTCTTCCTCTGATGACCCCCCTGCCCTCACCTGCAGCCTTTCTCAACCTGCCCACCGTCCTTAAAAATTTAGGCTTGACAGGTTCGGAGGAACCTCGAGGATACGGTCTGCAGAGATGCTGTGATTTCAAATGATACTAAGCAAGTGGAAATCATCATGTCCAGTGTGGCTGCATGGCCATTACCTCCCCTGATCCACAAATTAGTAGAAAGAGGAGAGGCTGCTGCTGTGGATGAAAAAGCTGAGTCTCACAAAACCCAAGTCACATCACCACTTAGCCACAGATCAGAACCTGGAAACACCAGTAGCCTGGACGCTTGTGCTGTGTCTTCTGTTTTTGTTTTTGCTGTTTGTCATTTTATTTTATTTTATTCTATCCTATTTTATATTTTATTTTTTTCTATTCTGTTCTATTTTCTTTTATTCTAACTTATTCTATTCCATTCTACTTTATATTTTCTATTTCATTTTATTCTATTTTACATTTTATTTCATTTTTTATTCTATTCTATCCTTTTATACTTTGTATTTTGTTTTATTTTATTCTATTCCATTCCAGTCTATTTTATATTTTATTATGTTTTATTATATTTTATTTCATTTTATTTTTTTACACAAAAGGACCATTTGAATGAGAGATAAAGTAATAACATTCTCCAAATTGTTGCTCCCAGAGCCAATATTTACCATTTTTGGAGTGCACGCTGGATAGAAACCATATGTTCCTATCCCGATTGGAAAGATCAAGTTCCCAGGAGCCCAACTGAGGCATTAACATTTGCTTTCCTCCGAGCTGCTGAACATGATAATATAGGACACACCCTGACTTGCATTTACACAGTTCCCCTGTCCTCTGGGGACCTCACAGCTTGTAGCAGGCAGGTATCCACTTATGTATTTCCATATTGAGACAATGCCCCTCTTTCGAGGCGCCTGAAATAGTCTGCATATATTAATTTCTCCATCAACCATTGTAGCGTATGAGGGAATCAGGGAAATTGACTCCCAAGCCTGCTCACATCTTGGGGTGATCTTGTAACAGGAGATGACTCTCAAGCCAAACATGGGTGAGATTTTCATAAATGGCGTTACCCGAGACACAATATCATCATCCAGCTCCGGGTCACTCAAAGTGGGCTCAGGGGACACCCCCGAACTGAGAAGTACCTGGGTGCTTAGTAAAAATGCAGTTTCCTGTGTCCACCCGAGACCTACTGAGTCAGGGTCTCTGGGTGGCGGGGACCTGGAACCTGACTTTTAACAAGTCCTTTGGTCTTCATGCTACTCACATGTGAATGGATCCCATCCATTCTTCTATTCTGAAGGTGACACAAACCCTGCCCAGGAAGGTGAAGTGATGCAACTAAGGTCACACGGCACAATCTCAGGACCTGACACCACCAGTTAAGCACTTGTTTCTTGCAAAATCGCCCATAAGCTGCAGGGCTGTGTCTCCATGACTACCCCCCACCCCCAACCAGGTGTCATCCTAGTCCTTGTCATCTGAGCACCAGAGTGGTCGCGGACATGCTCAACCTGACGAGAAGGTGTGCTCTATTTTTACAACTGTGCTCACTTTTCTGGGAAATTGAGCCTCCCCAGACTCTGTATGAGAAAAAAAGGGTTGGCAATCGAGGTTTATTTGAACTGTGGACACGCGGATGGTTAGAGGGCAGCCGGGATGTCCATGCAGAATGGAACCTCCATGCTTCAGACTCTCAGCATCACCTGGAAGAAGCCAGATCTGCCCCTAAGCCTGACCACTCCATCATCAGCACTATACCGGGAGTCACCGAGCACTTTTCGTCGTCCCCGACCCTCTAGCTGAAGCAGCCACCTCTCCCCTCACACACAGACACATCCAGCCCCTGCCCTCGTGCCTGCCCTCCTCACTTGCTATTCTCCCCATGTTTTATTTTCTACAGGGACTTTAACAGGAAAGAATTGCTTACTCCTGTGCTCTTGCCCACCTCCCCACGGGAATTTAGGTCCCAAGAGGGCAGGAGTCGTGCCTGTCTTGCTCACCGAGGCATCTTCTACACCTAGGACAGTGCCAGGCACACCAAATATCTTGATGAATGTCTCTGACATCAATAAATGAATGAATGCTTAATCTTCGGTGTCTTCCCAGCTTTTAGAAAAACTTTGCTGCTGCTGGACTCCATCTGCTCTTTCTTAGAAGGGTGGCTCTGGACTGGCTTTTCATTCCTGACCCTCTAGGAGAAACTGTGGTGATCAGTCTTACTTCTGATGGCTCCTCTTCCTTCTGGAACCCTCTGATGAATTAGGTACCACTTCCCATTTGTCCTTTGTCCTGTGTTGACAAGGTCTCCATAAGGCTGACTGCAGCATCCTTGCTGGGCTCTGGGACCACCTTTAGGCCTAGGTAAGACGAGTCCCAAAGCTGGGCCCTAAGGTCTAGAGGCCCTTTCACTCTGCTGTCCTCTGGTTATGTTTCTTTCATGGAAAGAGGAGTCTGCAGGGCCTATGGGGCAAGCTCTCAGGGAGTCCGTACCATCCCTATTAGACTACGGGACACGTACTTAAAACCTGGGAATACCCTGCCCAAATGTCCCCAACCCAGTGGGGGTGATAGGATCTGCATGGGCCTCTCTCCTGGGCCCCATCCCCAAAGGGCACTGCACTGCTGGGGTGCACCCCCACCTACACCCAGGTCCCAGGGGCAAGTATTGATGGAACATGGCTGTGTTGCTAGGGCAGGGGTCCACATGTGCATGGAAGGACCTTGCAGGGCAGGATGGAACCAGAAGTTGGAAGAGAAAGGGATGAGCAGGGCCAGTTTTCCCTGCCCCATCACCTTCCAGCCCAGGACACTGGACATCCTCCCTACCAGCCTGGTCTTCAGATCATTGTGAAGGTGCTGGAGCAGGCAGGTAGCTAGGTATGAGCAGGGAAAGGGGGGCCTCAGGCCAAATGGTAGGAAACCATACATCTTGTGAATAACAGGGGTCCTTGGGCAGACAGGAAAGCAGGAAACTCCAGACTGATAGGAAACCACATGTTTTGGGGTGACAAGTGGCCTGGAGGTTGACAAACAAAGGTGGGAAGAAGCAAAAGACTCTCTGGTGTCTGGATGTAGCCCTTTTCTCATTATGCTCTCATTTCAATAAAATTAGCCTTGCAGATTAGAAGTACCCATCATGCACTGACACCATGACACTTCCAAACCAGACTAACTAAGGACAAAAATCCCTCCTCCCCTTGGGAAACTGGAAGCTGGGACTGAGATCAGGGAATACGTATGACCCCAAATGCCTCCCTCCCCAGTAAAATATTCCACCTATTCATTTTTACACCCTATGTAACCAGCTTGTCAAAGACACTCAGGGCAGCTGCTCACCTGAGTCTGCCCGCTCTCCCTGTGAGAGCATCATATCACTTAATAAGTCTTTGCTTTACTTTCATGACCCCTGTGTATATGCGGTGAGGTAGAAGGAGAGAACATATTTTAGGTAAGTTTGTTGACTTGGTTCTAACTTTTAAATGTTCAAGTCATCTGATATGTGGACTCTATTTGCGCCCTTGTCCTGGGCTCTGCAAACATTGGGCGAACCGAACCCTGGGTGACTTCTGAAAGTTACACCTGACTGATGTAATGTGAGCTGAAATGTTCCATGTATATTTCTTACCTCTCAACTTAATTTTCATTAATTTTCAGGGTTTTTTTTTACATGTCTGATTTTGTCTCAGTTATGCCCAGCACACTTAGCACTATGACCAGGTCTACCAAAGAAAGCAGATCACCACCTGGATAAACAAGAGGGCCAAACCCATAGTGAACTGGAAACTGGTGCTGAAGCTTCCAGAATCCCAGCCCAGGGCAGACACACTCCCCTACTGTGAAGTTTTACACAACGTGAGGCAGAGCTTGCAAGAATCCAACCATGTTTGTGTGTTCCCTGCACCCCCACCTGCTCGCGGGGTGTGCCATTTGCAGCAAACACACTTCTTGAACTAAATTTTTCAAATCATTCACATTACGTAGATGGAAGTGGTTTCAAGAATTCATGTTCTAACTGCATCTACTACCTGCTTCACACAGACACGTTTATACTTATTTTTAAATGTTTTAAAGGGTGTTTTTGCTTTGACAAATCAAGCAATCTAAGGAGCATCAGCAGGCTTTGATTTACAAATCCACAGATGCCGATACACGGCCATGTTATTTGGAAGAAAAAAGTAGTTATCTAGAGAGAGCCGTATCCCCTCTAACTGAGAGCCAAGTTCGCTTTAAAAAGTTTATAGCCCGGTAAGATCAAAACAAAGAATCTACCCGCTCTGGGCACGTGCTGACGCCCTACTCACCACTGAAATAGCTTTGGGGGCTGGAAAAATGTTCCATTAACCTTTAGATTTACAATAGCATAAAGACACTTTGATCTTTTAAACTTATTATTCAGCAAAAAAAAAAAAAAAAAAAAAAAAAAAAAAAAACTGAACTCACAGATGCAGAGAACAGACTGGTGGTTGCCAGAGGCGGGCGTGGGGGAAATGAGTGAAGGTGATCAAAAGACACAAACTTCCAATTATAATATAAACATGTCATGGAGATGTAATGTACAACAGGGTAACTACAGTTAATAACACTGTACTGTGTACTTGAAAATTAAGAGAGTACATCTTAAAAGTTCTCATCGCAAGAAAAAGATCCGTAACCATGGTGACGGATGCTAACTTATTTGTGGAGACCATTTTGCAATGTATACAAATACTGAATCATTACACAATACACACCTGAAACTGACATAATGTTATATGTCAATTATATCTCAATGAAAAAAGAAAAGAGATATGAAAAGGGGGTTAAACACAGTCTCATAGCCTGAAGACGCCGATTTCTCCTCTGGGATTTATAATCTGTCTTTCTGGCCCCCGTCCACACCTGTGACTGGCTCCTTCTCAACCTCTCAGGACTAGCTTGCTATGTCCTGTATAATTTTCCTAACGGGGTAGAAATGAGTACATGAGTCCCTGGTTAATATCCCAGAATATATAACACAGCATTGTAAATAGACTACACTTCAAAAAATTTTTTTAAATCCCAAAATGTAAAAACACAAATAATTGTTACCACTTTAAATACGTAAAGTCTCAAAAAAAAAAAAAAAAAAAAAAAAAAAAAACCGTAAAGTCTTATCAACAGGAGTTTAAAAGTAACTCCCAGAACCTAAGTGATCGACATGGACTGAGGACCAACAAAGTAGATAAAATCCTGCCACACTGCCTTCTGCCCCGTTTTGTCTGGATTTGGAGAAAAGAGGCCAGAAAACAGGCTTATGAGTCCTGACCACGGAGGACACATGTGCACTTAATTTTCTGAGCTGATGTAACAAGCTCCCTGCTATACTCAAGTCCGCTGAGCAGCCCAGGCTTTTATTTTTGGCTGCTATATTGAAATATGACTTACAGACAGCGAAATTCACCTCCTTTCAGCATTATGTTTGAAGAATTTAGAAAAGAAAAAGTGCGTCTAGCTCAGTGGTAGAGCACATGCTTGGTTAGCATGAGGTCCTGGGTTCCATCCCCAGTCCTCCATTAAATACATACATCCATAAGTAAATAAACCTAATTACCCCCTCCCCAATAAAACGAAAATATACAGACTTCCAACTGTTGCGGGAAAATGTGTTACAGCTCCGTGTTACAGCTCAATTGTGACAGCAACCTGGATCCAGGCGAAAGACCAAATAGCACTCGGAAAGGTGGAGTATTACACCAGCGGGCCCAAAGGAGTTAACACTTCAAACTCCGGACCTAGTCTGTAGGTTTACACAGGCCTTTTATAGGCTGCCACTTTTACACTTTGCAACATCAAATGCAAATAAAGTATAACAGAAGTTGACCAACCAGGAACAAGCTTTGTAGAAATAGACCAATCAGGAGTGAGCTCCATGTAAATGAAGTACTACAAGTGGACCAATCAGAAGTTAGGGAAGTGGACCAATCAGAAGTGAAAGTAATAACCAATCAGGAGTGAAGGAAATAACCAATCAGAAGTGAGCTCAGGGAACCAATAGAATTTTAGGTGTAAGCCACTTTAGAGGCAAAAAGTGAGATAAAGCCTCTGGGCCATGGAACTGGATGGTGCTGGGAGGAGAGCAGCGGCCCTGCCTAGGGGTCCTGCCAGTCTTTTTATGGGGCTTCCTGCCTCACAACAATCACCACCACAATCCAAACACACAACATTTCCGTCATCCCTAGAAGTTGCCCCAGGCCCCCAGTTTTCCTCTGTTGAAACACATTATCAGTGTTAAGATTCAAACGAAAACACAGACCTGGTTAGTTGCCCATCTTGACAATGGAAAAGGAGAGATCACTTCTTTACCCTCAAGATTTTTCTTTCTGTTGAGAAAATAAATGTTAAACCCCAGAAAGCCCGCGTTTGCTTGTGTGTGGACTTCGGGATTCATTTGCAGTGCCTGAACCTGAACCTTCCGAGGCGATTTGAAGCCACGCCCACCCGGGAGGACCGTGGGATTTCTTTATTGCTGGAAGGGCGGTTATTGACGTCAGCTGGGCCCCTCAGAGCACACCGGGCACGGGGTCTGGGGGTGGCAGACTGCGCACAGACCTCTAGAGTCAGACAGATCTGGGCTGCGGTCCAAGCTGCCCAGTTTCCTCTCTGTGTGACCTTGTGAAATTGATTTAATCCCTTGGCTTTCTCCTCTGCAAAGCAGTAACAAAAATGTCATCTCAGAGGATCATTGAGGGTTAAAAGAACTGACAAGAACCTACCACCAGGCTCGGCACACAGCAGACCTCACACATCAGCAGTTTCCCATCCTAGCAGGCTGATTGTGGATTACACATGTGCTGCCTCCACCATGAAGCCCACCGCCCAAGCCTCGCAGGGTCAGAGGCTCGTGGGGCCCGGTCGCTGCTTCAGGGTCGGCAAACAACAATGCTTGTGCTGTGTTTCTGCCCGACGGCCAAGCTACTGCTGTCCACCTGAGACCTCCTCCCCCGAGTCTTCCCAAAGCCTCCCACTGCACGGACACCGTTACTGCAGAGATGACTCTAGAGATGAAGGCTATTTCTCTTCCTGGTCTGACGCCGAGTTTTCCACCTTAGTGTAAAACCTACCTTTAAAAAAAAAAAAACAATTTTATCCATTTTTGATTTGGGAAAAAAACAGTTTCAGAGTTGCGTAGGTGGAAATTTACAGAAAAGCACACGAGGCGTTGCTCATTATCTCAAGACCTAGAAGAACCACTTTGCTTGAGGGGATTCTCTTGACTATCTTTTTTTTTCCCCCGAGGCTACTTTTTTTAAAGTATTTTAAACATTTTGAAGCATTATATCCTCTTCTAGAGAACATACAGTGGTTGATCAATTTAATACTTTTTTTTTTCAGTCCCCGACTCTACTAAAAACGCAAAGGGATAAAAATATCCTCCTGGCAAAGAAGTTGGGTGAGGTTGGGGGGATATGCTGACACTACTTAGGATGAGCAGAATGCGATAAACAGAGCAAGAAGTTCCCAGAAAACGGAGATATTAATTAATTACAAAATGGTGACAGGGTGGAGGAAGTTGAGCAAGGATTCCTGTAGGAGGTGACGTTTGAGTTGGATCTCAAAGATTGGACAGAGGTTCATCAAAGAGTGATGGGGAAGAGGGTGTGTTAGGAAAGTTAACGGCGCAGAGGAACAAACGTGTGGATGCAGGCTGGGTCTGGGGGAGGTTGTGCTGACTGCATCATTAGCGGAGAGCAGGAGGGGAGTTTGGGAAGAGGCAAGGCTGCTCAAGAGAGGCTAGGAGAGAAAAGTGTGGCCCTTCCGAGGACAGTTTTGCAAACATGGTAGGGACTTTACTGAGTCACTTGATGAAGTGCTTATGTTTACCTCATCAGGTAGTGTCAGAAAGAGATGCATCCAAAAACACGTTGATCTGGGGCAACATCGCAAGAACATGTGCACAAGAGGGCTGTTATCTTGCAAACAGAGCATGGGTAAGACCTCACAGCTTGGTACTCACACCTCCGTGTACTCAATGGGTCAAACATCACAGAGGCAGACAGAAAGTGGATGTCACGGTCAGGTCACAGGGAGGTACACGCTCTCATGTGAACTAGGAATAAAACAGAACTCCAGGTGTTGACTGCAGCATCCTACCCCCACCTCTGTCTCCTCTTCTGCAGGTTTAATGCCCCACTGATGACAGCCATGACTGTGCGCCATCCCCGTCATTGTCACCTAGCCTTCATCTTTCCTCTCTCGTGTTATAATTCTGCTACAGTGTTTCTCAGCCTTTTTCCATTATCGCCCCCACTGAAAGGAAATATTAAACTTAAAATTAATTACATGTTAGTTAATTACATTAATTTAAATTGAATTTCTGTGTAATGAGAAAAATTAAATACTAAAGAATAAGACTTTGTAGGGTAGAGTGGAGCTTTGGAGAGCCAACCATTATAATAGTTAAGATTTCTGAAGCCCCTCCAAGCCCCAGTTTTTACCCCATCAGCGGTGACATCACCCGCAATGAGAATGCACGTTCTACTGCGTGTACGTGTATATAAATAAATGCATGCATATTTTAGCACAGTCATCCTCAATCTGCCTAGAAATAGCCTCAGCATAAATTATAAACTCCATTTATGACACAGATGCAGTAAGTTTCTTAAAGCAGAGGCTGAATTTAAGATACTAAACGTAGCCAATGGACTCTTAAAAGGGAAACATCAGTCTGTGAATGATTTATTACCCAAGGGGGAATGTGGACTTATTTAATTGCTCCTCTACAAAATGTTCTGGGACTTCCAAAGATCCTAACATAAAAATAAAAATGTTAAATGGCAGGGCCGTTATTTTATAGAGAAACCCGGAATGATGTCTACAAGTAATAAAAAAAGGGGGGGGGCTGCCGATTCAAGGCATTGGCCTGAAATTTAATAAAGTCAAGGCCAGAATAAGATGAGGAATTATTACCTAATGAGAAATTCCAAGGAAGTAGAACAGATGAAATTTGAGTTGGGATTATTCAACTCCAAGAATAAGCAAACGGAACTTCTCTGCCACATGAAATCCAAGACATAAGTTTGTCCCAAAGTTCTTGGACATGAGACTTGGGGACTTCAACCTGAAATGCCTCAGTGAAGAGAGTTTTCTCTACAGAGTAAAGGAACTCTGCTTAGCTTATTTTCTCATACTTAGTCCTCACTGTTCTTTGCAAATTTAGAAAAAGAGTATACATTATACTGTAGAGCACAGGGAGCTACATTCAATATCTTATAGTAACTTATGGTGAAAAAGAATATGAAAACGAATATATGTATGTTCATGTATGACTGAAGCACTGTGCTGTACACCAGAAACTGACACAACATTGCAAACTGACTACACTTCAATATATAAATAAATAAATATATAAATATATATGTGTGTGTGTGTGTGTATATATATATAAAAAGAAAAGAGCATACATCCAATCAAATTACAAATAATTTTGAACTGGCCTCTTACAACTACTGTGACGATCTTGTTACATTTGCTCCTCTCTTCTTTGTTATATTTAAGTGCAGAGATATTTTTTATAAAATTGGGATAATACTAGGCAATGTTTTAGACTCTATTTTAAACAATCACGTAGTCAGCATTTCCCCGTGGATTTAAATAATTTTTAAATCAAGATTTTCAGTGGCTGCATAGGGATCTATCCTCTGGAGGTACTAGATCTGATTTAACCATAAGCCATCATATTGTACATTTATTGGCTTTCTAGTTTTTTATTAGGCTACATAAACTGAAATAAATATCCGGGAAAATAAATATTTGTTTAGGTCTCTGATCATTTCCTTAGAAATGAAATTATCAGGTCAAAAAGATGTGGATGAACTTTGAAAAATTATTTTGATATGAGATAGAAATCGAACAGTATTCTTTCCAAGTTTCGGGCCACCTGTCCCTATCCTCCTCCCCTACTTCCTTACATTTACACACATGTATGTATCTGTATGAACATACATGTATGTATGTGTACAGTCAGCTCTTTATATCCACAGGTCCTGCGTCCCTAGATTCAACCAACCACAGATACAAAATACTTGGGAAAAAATTCCAGAAAATTCCAAAAGCAAAACTTGAATTTGCCGCCCAACAGACACACACACACAGTCACACACACACACACACAGCTATTTACAGTGTATTCCAACTATGTACATTGCATTTACATTGTATTAATAATCTAGAGATGATTTAAAGCGCACGAAAAACATGCATAGGTTATATTCAAATACTACCCCATTTACATAAGGGCACACTTGTGCGTCTTCAGACTTTGGTATCCCTGGGGGTGGGGGGTCCTGGATCCAATCCCCAGTGGATATCGGGGGATGACTGTATACACACACACACACACAATTTTAGTTCCCACCTTTTTCCTTTCTATTTGACTTCTGTCTTGCATCAACATTTCTTGCCCATCCTTTTTCCCCATATTGACAGCATAATTTTCATCCTTCCATATTTCAGTATAAATATTTTAAATATTTCCAAATTTTTCTCCAAAAATTGAAAACCAATTTGCTTTCTTACTAATGAAGTTTTAAATCGACTGTTTCACTGGGTATCATATTTTAACTGAAGTTCTTTCATTCCTAGATTCCTAGTGAGCTCATTTTTTCAGATCATTAATCTTTTATATTCCTCTTTTTTTTTTTAAACCAATGCTCTAGTCTTGTTTTAGCCCTATTTCTTTTCGCATTTGTATGTATCTCTTTATCTTATTAAGGGTTTGAAACATCAAACAGGTTGCAAATGTTCTTTCTCAGTTTTTTGCATACATTTAAAGTTTGACCAGTTTTTTTCCTATTGTGGTAAAAAGATGCGTAACATCAAATTTTCGGTCTTAACCATTTCAAAGTATACAGTTCAGTGAAATGAAGCACATTCATACTGTTGTGCAACCATCACCACCATCCACCTCCAGAACTCTTTTCATCTTGCAAAATTGAAACTTTGTACCCATTAAACAATAATTCCCCACTCCCTGTCCCTCAGCCCCTGGCAACCACCATTCTTCTACTCCATGACTATGAGTTCAGCGTATCTATCACATATAAATGAGGTCACACGGGATTCGTCTCTGTGTCTGGCAAGTTTTACTTAGTATCATGTCCTCCAGGTCAATCCACGTCCTCACAAAGCTCAGGCCTTCCTTCCTTGCCTAAGGCTGAACAGCACTACACTGTGTATCTGCACCACGCTTTCTTTCCCTCTTCATCTGTCAAGAGATACTTATTATTTCCATAACCTGGCCTACTGTGAATAACGCTGCGGTGAACACGGGAGTGCAGATCCCTCTTCAAGACAGTGATTTGATTTGCTTCTCATGTACGCTCAGAAGTGGACTGCTGAGTTTTTGAGGAACCTTGGTACAGTTTTCCACGGTGACTGCACCAATTTATATTCCCACCGACAGAGCACCAGGGCCCCCTTTCTTTACCGACACTTGTGATTTCTTGTCTTTTTGCAAACAGCCATTCTGATAGGTGTGAGGTGATGCGTCATTGTGGTTCTGACTGGCATCTCCCCGATGGTGAGTGACACTGAACACGTTCTTGTGTACTTGCTGGTCATCTGTGTGTCTTCTTTGGAAAGATGACCACTTTTTAACCTAGAAAATTTACTTACTTTTCATTAATTTTATTAATCGTTACCTCTAATGCTTTCTTTAATCTAAGATAAAATAAATATTTATATTTCCTTTTTCTTCATATTTTCATTTTTCACATTTTTACTGATATATCTGGAAATTTATTTTTTAAATTGTATAATCTGGAGTCTGATTTTATACTATATTAATGCAAATACTTCCCCCAAGAATTAAGCAGTTCCCCTAAATCTAGCTATTCTCTCTTTTCCAACTTTCCAGATTTTTACCTCTATTCCTTTTGAATTGGCAATTAGTACTTGTAATTAAGTAAATTCTGTTATACACAATGTTATACCTCCCCCAACTAAGAGTCGAGTTTCAGATACTGGTTTAACCTAGGATGTGAAGGTCTTCTTTGTGTGGAACTACTTGTAATTCTTTTTCTCCAACTAGATCCCAGTAAAGCCAGACTTGGCCAAACCAGTGGTCCGTTCATTTGAAAGTCCTTCCAAGGGATAACTCTGAAAGACTGTAGGAGCGGCTCCTTATGTAGTCCTTCTGTAAGTTGCTGGATTTCTGGAATATCTTTTAGTGCCTCCAAATAACGCATTAGATCCATGTGAACTGGTGCCTGTTTCTTAAATTCTCTGCACCTCAGTTTTTTCACTTGTAAAATGGGGATAATAAGAAATAAGACTACCTCCCTTATATTGTCGTGAGGACTGAGTGTGTTAACAGGCAGAAAGCACCTCGTGCTGGGCCTGGTTCTTAGCTGTTATTAACACAAATGCTTATCAAATTTCCAAATTACCTATACATTAATTTTTAGACATTAATTAAGGTCTTGGTCATCTCCTGCTCGGCTCTGTGTTGCCATCACACTAAGCCTGCCTGCAGTTTCTCCAACGTGCTTGTTCCTTAAAATCTCACTCAGCATCTTTGGACTCGGTCCTCCCTTGGCCTGCAACGCTCTGTCCCACCCCGACTGCCCTGACCCCTCTGCCTTCCAGCCATGGCCTCATCTCCCCCAAGCCCCGCCAACACCTCCTCTCCCCACCCGTCTCTCTCCCGATTCTTCAGCACCCTGTACTTTCTTCTGTCACAACATTCACTCACACACTCACTCACTCATTCATTCACAGAGTACACATTTACTGAGCTGCTACCATGTGCCAAACACTTCCCACCCCACTGAATTACCAGTCCACCTGCTCTGAGAGGGCGTGGTTTCCAACTGGTATCCAGTAAAAACTCCACAAATAATGACTAAATGAAGAAATGCCTTTCCACATGTATGCTGCCCTGAAATTTCCCTTTCTGGGCTTGCTTCTTAAGCCTCAAATTCCTTTGGGGGAATTCTAAAGAACTCTGCAGTATCATTTGAGCCTAAAGAAGGAAGGATCCTCTTTACTAGAAAACAGATGAGAAAGTGATGATGTAACCTGGACACTCTATTTCCTTCCTGGGAGGAATGAATGACTCATCAATTTCACCAAATGAGTGTGGACAGTATTTCTTATGAACCTAGTTAAAGTGAAATACAGAAGGATTTCCTGCTGTGGCCCTCATTGGAAAATGCTTTCTGGTTATTAGGACTCAAGAGATGTTTCCCAGCTCCTGATCCGGTAGGAGACATGGCAAAGAGTTTGTACAATCAGAGCCTGTCTCCTGCCCTGCACACACACACCCCCACACCACGCCTCTCCCCGCTGGGGCTTGCCTGGATTCCACATCAGAGAACCCACATCCCCACCCCATCCAAGAAGGCGAGTCAGAAACTGGTTGAAGCCTTCTTGAGGCCCGTGCATTTCTGAAAGCCCTTGCTCATAAACTCTTTAATCAGAATCTAGATCCTTTCTCCAGCTTGAACAAAGGGCACTCTGACGGTGAAATGCTGCTCTCCCAGTTGTATGACTGAGCTTGTTTCCAGTTCAGCTGGTACTCTTGCAGAACAGATACTAATATGGAAGCCTGCCTACTATGTCCTCAATTTAACTGCAAGCATCCTTCCAAGGTGCCAGAGCTCTGGGGACAGGGCAGGTTAGTTAGCTTGTGCGCCCTCTGGCGGCTTTGCTGGAGCACAACACGGAAGTTCAGTTAGAACTGCACTTTGTTTTCCTTAAGAGTGAGGGGTTGGCGTGTTTTAAAATTGTCATTTATTTCAAATTATAGAAACAACAGTAGGAAGATACTGTGTTGCAATTTAACATTCAAGAATCGTCAAATTTGCATGGGAAACAAACTTACAGTTACCAGAGGGGAAAGGGGATGGGGAGGGATAAATTGGGAATTTGGGATTAGCAGATACAAACTACTATATATAAAATACATAAATAACAAGGACCTACTGTATAGCACAGGGAACTATATTCAATACCTGGTAATGGCCTATAATGAAAAAGAATATGAAAAGGAATATATATATGTAAATGAATCACTATGCTGTGCACCAGACATCAATAAACATTGTAAATCAACTATACTTCAACTAAAAAAAAAAAAAATGGTCAAATTTGAAGTTTAAGCTTTCTTCTTACATTTTAAAAAGTATTTCACTTAAAAAAGTAAAAGTTGTCTGTGAACATAATGCAAACGGGAAAGCCAAACTCTAATTCATTCTGAATTCACTCTGAATTTCCAGTTTATCCAAAACAGACCAGATTGTATAACATGCTTCCATAGCATGCTTTGGAATGAAATGTGAGAAGGGAGGAGGGAACTGTCATTTGGCACCTTGGGTCGTGCTGTCATTTTCAGCGTGGCAAACAAAAATGAGGGCACGTGATGGCTGGACAGAGCTGCTGAAATCTGCGCTCAGTCAGAGCCCGCACCACTGCTCTGCCTGCCTCTGTTAGTGTGTTTTGCGTCTGTCCACACATCACAGCTGCGCAAGCTACTTCGCCCTCAAGGCAGCAAGGCCATGTGCCCTGGATGCACCACCCCTCACCCCGGCAGTGACAGTAACAAACCAGCAACGGCCCCGCACGCTGGGTGGCTCACTGAAGGGGCTCGGTCCTCCTCGCTGCCGTGTGATGCATTCAGCTCCATGTACTGGGCGTTGTTTGCACCTTTATTACTTAGCTGATGTTTGAAAATACATAAACTCTTCCCCAAGCCACTGGCCACTGCACAGAAGGTGGATGCAGGCATCTGTCCTTTGGCAGAGTCTAAGCAGGGCTCACACCACCCGAGTGAGGACGAGTTTAATGTGTCAGCAGGACCGAGCTAAGGGATGACAAGACAGCTGGTGAAACGCAATTACTGGGCGTGTCCATGAGCGTGTCTCTGGAAGAGATTAGCGTCTGAACGGGGAGACTGAGTAAAGACATATCCCTCACCACTGTGGGAGGCCCTCATCCGGGCCACGGAGGCCCCCACAGCACAAGAAGGGTGAATGCTCCGTCTCTCTCCCTGAGCCGAGATGTCTGTCTCCTCCTGCTGTCAGACATCAGCGCTCCTGGCTCCTGGGCCTTTGGAGTTAGACTGGGACTGATACCACTGGTCTTTGGACTTGGACTGAATTACACCACCAACTTTCTGTGTCTCCAGCTTTCCGACGGCAAATGGCAGGACGTCTTGATCTCTATAAACGTGTGAGCCAATTCTTGTAATAAATCTTTTATCTATCTCCATTTTTTTTCCTGGTTTAAAAAATTTGGGGAGGGGGGTAATTAGGTTTATTTATTTATTTTTATTTATTTAATGGAGGTACTGGGGATTGAACCCAGGACCTTATGCATGCTAAGCAGACGCTCTATCACTGAGCTAGACCTTCCCGCCATCTGTATCTCTAGAATCTTAAGGCATCCCACAATCCATTAGGGCTCATTACAAGAAATTTAATACAGTTCCCTGTGCTGTACAGTAGGTCCCTGCTGTTTATTTATTTTATATATAGTAACGTGTACCTGTTAATCCCAAACTCCTAATCCAACCTTCCTCCCTCCCCAGTTGTTTTTTCTGTGTCAGTGAATCTATTTTTGGTTTGTAAATAAAATTATATATATATATATATATATATATATATATATATATATATATACACACACACATATGTGTATATATATATTTTATATTCCACATATAAGTGGCATCATATGATACTTGTCTTTCTCTGTCTGACTTACTTCACTTAGTATGAGCATCTCTAGGTCCATTCGTGTTGCTGCAAATGGCTATAGACTCATCTTTGTATTGTAGTTTCTGTCAGTCAGTTTTTCTTAGAGGTTAAGTAAAGCCTGATGTCTAACAGCAACGATGGATGAGAGACCTCAGCCCTGAGGTGTGTGTGGTGGTCTATTCTCCTGGGGGAAAAGAAAAGCTCTGATTTGTAGCTTTGGCCACTTTGGAAAGCCAGCAGCCCAAGAAGATGGTGGACTAGTGTCCCAAAGAACCATCTTGCCTAAGTTAGAATTCAGGCTTCCTTTATACTCAAAGGGGAGGGAGGCAAGTCAAACATTTCCTGTTTCCAGCCAGACCCCAGAGGGGATGAGTTAACTTCCTTCTTCCCGCAGTCACTCACAGGTGGGCCTGGTCAGGATGTTTCCTGTGAGCTAAACAGAGGCATTTTAGTTTAACACTCTTTACCTGGGAGGCGGAGTTCCCACAGATGGGCCATTATGTATAATTTAAGCTTCTAGGCAACATCCTTTTAGTGATGAACTTGCAGCAAGAGCAATAAAAGACAAAGGTTAAAGTAAAAGAAACAGATTTAATATGGAGTAGGGTTTTTTCCTCCCTCTTATACTTACATATACCAGGAAATTGGAAAAGCTACAAATCAATGCCTTTTTTTCCCTGGAGCCACAGCTTTCCCCACACATCGCTGTCTACAGAGCAGGTAGAGGGGATGGAAAAGGTGGCTTTCCAGGGATCGAGATGAGAGAAACAGGAGGTGAACAGAAGGAATCCCTCACACACAGACCACTTCGCACCTTCATTATCTCCTTGCCCCCTTGAGAAAATATTATTTCCCCCATTTTACCAAATGACTAAAGCCTAGAGGGAAGAAAAGAGGACGGGATGCAGAGAAGGTTCAGAAGTCAGATTTATAAAGCAGAGTCTAGGCAGAGCTCACGTGATGAGGGAGGTAAGTCTCAAGGAGCTGCTGACCAGCAGTGAGAAGGGGGTGGGCTGGGTGGGCTGATTTTCCGGGGGCAGCCCTCAGTGTTCTCTCAAAGCTCTGAGGGGTCACAGGAGTGGCTGGAGACGTGGAGAAGTGGGATACAACTGCCCCGTGACTGGGACTAAGACAGATTTATTAGTCTACTGACTTCTGCAAGTCATCCTAAAGCTTCGTTACTTCAGATCCACTAACCTGGACCTGCAGGGTAATTCAGCCAGGCTAACTGAGGTTTGCCTTATTTCCCGTGGCTTTAAGGAGGAAAGTGAGATCGTGTTGGGAAAGTTTAACTTGAGGATGTATTTTAAAGCAAGTCAGCGATTCACAGTCCCATAAAAACAACAAGGTGTTTAAAGGTACAAACTTCCAGCTATAAGGTCATTCAGTCCTAGGGATGTAAAGTACAACATGATATGTATAATTAACACTGCTGTAAGTTACGTATGAGAGATGTTAAGAGAATAAACCCTAAGAGCCGTTACAAGGAAAAATATTTTTTCTTTTTCTTTAATATTGGATCTGTATGAGATGATGAATGTTCGCTAAACTTATTATGATAATTATTTCATGATATATGTAAGTCAAGTCATTATGCTGTACACCATGAACTTACATAGTGTTGTATGTCAATTACATCTCAATAAAACTGGAAGAAAAAAAAGATTTTTAAAAAATCCCACAAAAAATTAATGCTGAAGAGGGTGTGGAGAAAAGGGAACCCTTCCACATTGTTGGTGAGAATGTAATTTGGTGCAGCCATTATGGAGAATAGAAAGGAGATTTTCTAAAAAACTAAGAGTTACCAGATGATCCAGCAATCCCATTCCTGGGCACATATCTGGAGGAAACTCTAATTTGAAAGGATAAAACACACTCTCATGTTCATAGCAGTACTTTTTACAATAGCCAAGACATGGAAGCAACCTAGATATCCACAGACAGATGACTGGATAATGAAGTTGTGGTGTATATAAACAATGGAATACTACTCAGCCATAAAAAAGATTAAAATAATGCCATTTGCAGCAACGTGGATGGACGTGAAGACCGTCATTCTAAATGAAGTAAGCCAGAAAGAGAGAGAAAAATACTGCATGATATCACTTATATGTGGAATCTAAAACAAATAACACAAATAAACTTATTTATAAAACAGAAACAGACTCATAGACATAGAAAACAAACTTATGGTTACCAAAGGGGGAAGGGAAGGGTGGAGGGATAAACTGGAAGTTTGGGATTTGCAGATACACACTACTGTATGTAAAATAGATAAACAACAAGGTCCTACTGTATAGCACAGGGAACTATGTTCAATATCTTATAATAGCCTATAATGAAAAGGAATATTGAAATGAATACATAGATATATACACACACATATATAACTGAATCACTATGCTACATACCAGAAATTAACACAACATTGTAATCTGACTACACTTCAACTTTTTTAAAATGTGTGTGAACTACACCATCATTAAAACAAACCCAGCAACCTAAATGAGGCCAAAGCTCCTGATATAATAGATAAATGGGAAAAGACTTCAATTGAAAATGGTCAGCAATTCAAAACCTCACAGCTTCTAACCGGCCTTTTCTCTCTTGCTCAGACTCGATTCACATAATAATTAGATGTTAGAGGCGAGGGAGCCCCACGCAAGAGCTGACTACCAAGGGATGCCCATTTGAACCCTTTTACCTCTGCTGATTATGAACACGTCTTAAGCCTCTTCTCAGTCTTTGATGTGGGATGCCTTTTCCCCACCTAAAAAGTACCTTTAATTCTTCTTTTGTAAAATAGGAAAAACATTTTATGATTCCCAATAGGAAAAAAATGTAATTAAAGAAAAAACTTGCACAGCTTATCTGGTATCAGAAAAGTATTTTAACCTATGAAAGCACTGATTAATTTTGGGTAATGGTTGGAAAAACAACCCTTTTTCTCCTTGAGAGAGAAGACAGCATCTCACGCAAACAATCACGTACTCACTGGAGTCTGATCTCTTGTAAGCTCCTAAGGGGACTGAGAGAAAAGAGAATTTAATCTTTATTCATGAACTTCCTTCTCTGACAAAAAAAAAAAAAAAGAAAGAAAAAAGAAAAAGAAAGAAAGAAAGAAGGAGGATGAATTAAAATGGTTTCTGACTTTTGGGAACGTTCCAGTGAAATGAGTTGGGGTAGCAAATATTATTTTGAGCACAGAGGCTCTGTTGCCTTAAAAGCACTATAACCTTCACCTGGAGCAGGTTATATGCTTGGCCAAATGTTTACTGAAGCAGCAAGTGTTGGGATCCTTCCCATGCCCCATCCCTCCTGCCTGGACCGCACTGATGCTGCAGCTGCTGTAATGAATGGAATCCTCCTGGTCTCGTGTCCACTGGTATCATCAAATCCTATGAAAGGGCCGGCTCATCCCATCCCAGTTCGTGGTTCAGACAGAGCCGTCCTTACTTCCACAGGCACCGTCACCATCGTCAAATATGTTCTGAGGGAACAGGAAGTGCCACCATTTACTAAGCTGTTTACGGCACCATTCCTGACGGTTCCTGTTTCCTGGATCACACATCCTACGGGAGTTGTTCATGTTCTACCAGAGCTGAGTGTCTTCTCTTCCAGGGAACATTCTTCTCCCAAAGATGCTCTCTGGGATTTTTGTTTTCCAATCTAAGGGAGAAATCTGGGACAGAGGACTTGGTCAGGAATGAGAATGCCTTGGCTGTTTGAGATTCACCTCTTCCTTCAGCGCCCCCAACATACCTGCCAGCGATAGCACACCTGCTCTCACAGTGACTCCGCTGGCCACTCAGTAGAATAATGTGCCCCCCCCCCATTCTGGAACCTTCCAAGTGATTCTGGAAAAGTTGAGTCTGGGCATTCGGGCAGGGCAGTACCACTTCCAGGACTGATGGTCCAACCTTGCACTGTGAGTCATAAAGAGTCAGGATGTTAAGTGTTGCCTGTATTCATGAGGAAAGCAGGAAGCCTGACACAGAGGTCATTGAAGTTTCCACTGTCCCATCTCAGAGGAAAGATCTCAGCCTTGCTGTCATCCAGGGACTGGACAAGCATGAGGTGAGGATCACCAAGGATGAGTGAATGCAATCCCTGCTCACTGGGGGATGAGTTTCTACTTCTGACAGTTACAATTGCCCCATTCCTCAGACTATCAATTACTGTGTCTTAAAATGACTGTACATTCTATGGGGTTAGGGTAAGTAGTGACACTGGCTTTATTAAATTAAATAAACTGCCTTTTCACTCCTTTTGTTGAAGATCAGAATTAAGGACCGCTTAGAAAGACTTGGATGGAAAATGGGAAATCAATAGAGAAAATCAACAAACCCAAAAGCAGGTTCCTTGAAAAGATGAGTAAAATTTAAAAACTTTCAGCCAGGTTTCATCTAAGAAACTAAGAGAGAAGACACAAATCACTAACTTCAGAAATGAAAGATGGGCCAAATCTACTGATCCCATGGACGTGAAAAGGACACTAAAGAAACATTATGAACAACTCTGTGCTACAAATGTGATAACATAGATGAAATGGACCAATTCCTTGAAAGGCACAACCTACCAACACTCAACCAAGGATAAACAGATAACCGAAATAGACCTATATCTATTAAAGAAATTGAATCAATAATTAATAACTTTCCAGAACAGAAAGCACCAAGCCCAGATGGATTCACTGATTAATTTTATTAGATACTTAGGGAAGAAATTATACCAGTTCACTATAATCTATTCCAGAAAATAGAAGCAGAGGAAAGCTTCAACTCTTTCTGTGAGTCAAAATTACCCTACTGTCAAAATTAGACAAAGATATTAAAAGAAAGAAAAAAACTACTGACCAATATCTCTCATGAACATAGATTCCAAATCCTCAACAAAATATTAGCAAAGCAAGTCCAACGATTTATAAGAAGAATTACACCCCATGACCAACTGGGATTTAGTGCAGGGATGCCATGCTAGCTCACCACTTGAAAAGTAGATTCTGTTACCAATCACATTAACAGGCTACAAAAGAAAAATCATATTCATCATATCAATAAGATGCAGAAAAAGCATTTCACAAATTCCAACACCTACCTATCAAAAAACTCTCAGGAAACTAGGAATAGAGATGACTTTCCTAAAAGTGATAAAGAAAATCTACCCAAAAAAAAAAAAAAAGAGAGAGAGAGAGAGAGAAAAGAAAACCATATGGCTGACACAATAATGATGCAAAATCAGGTGCTTCCCCACTAATATCAGGAATAGGGCAAGGACATCCCTCTCACCACACCTTTCCCACATCATACTGGAAGTCCTTGCCAATGCAATAAGGCAAGAGAAGGAAATAAAAGGTACATAGGTTGAGAAGGACAAATTAAACTGTCATTGTTTACAGATGACGTGATGTCTATGTAAAAAAAAAAAACTCAAAGAATCAACACAAAGGTTTCTGGAACTAATAAGTGATGATAGAAATCGTTAGGATACAAGATTAATATACAGTCAGTTTCTCTTTTATATACGAACAACTAGAATTTGAAATTAAAGATGCTTCCTTTAATTTCACCACTTACATTAGTACCAAAAACTGAAATACTTAGATATAAATCTAACAAACTATGAGTAAGAGCTATATGAGGACAACTACAAAACTCCGAAGAAAGAAATCAAAGAAGAATTAAATAAATTGAGGGATATCCCACGTACATGGATGGGAAGATTCAATCATCTGACATCTGACATCATCGCGATGTCAGTTTTTTCTGACTTGATCTATAGACTCAATGCAATCCCAATAAAAATCTCAGCAAATTATTTTGTCAATATGGAGATACTCTTTCTAAGGTTTATATGGAATGGCAAATAATGTAGAGAGCCTACAGAATATTGAAGAAGATGGAAGATGAGCAAAGTTGGAGGACTGACATACTAGATTTCAAGGCTTACCATAAAGCTGTATTAATCAAGGCAGTGTGTGTCCGTCAAAGAAGAGACAGATGAGTGGAACAGAACAGTGAGCCCAGAAACAGTCACAAACACAGCCAACTGATCTTTGATAAAGGAGCACAGGAACTTCAGTGGAGAAGGGATGGCTTTTTAAGAGATGGTGCTGGAACAACTGGCCATCCACAAGCAAAAAGGAATCTAGACATAGACCTTCCACCAAAATTATCTCAAAGTGCATCACAGACTTCAGGAAAATAAAAACCCACAGAACTCACAGATGATAATATAGGAGAAAAATCTCAGTTACTATGGGTTTGGTGATGACTTTTAATTTTATTTTTCAGTTTTATTTTATTTAATTAATTAATTCATTCATTCATTTAATTGAAGTATAGTCGGTTTACAATGTTGTGTCAATTTCTGGTGTACAGCACAGTGCTTCAGTCATACATGAACATACATATATCGTTTTCATATTCGTTTCCATTATTGAATAGAGTTCCCTGTGCTATAAGTATAGACTTGTTGGTGATGATTTTTTTAGACACAATACCAAAAGCACAATCGATGAAAAGAAACATTAGGTTGGACTTTGTTAAAGTTAAAAATTTCTTTACAGTTTGTTAAAAGGCTTCACATTGGAAGACAGTTTGGCCATTACAAAATTAAACAAACTGTTAACTTATAATCCAGCAACTAGGCTCCTTGGTATTTACCCAAAAGAGTTGAAAACTTAGATCCACACAAAAATATGCACACAGATGTTTACAGCAGCTGTATTCATAGCTGCCAAAACTTGGAACCAAACAAGATGCCTTTCAGTAGGTAAGTGGGTGAATAAATTGTAGTACATACATCGTGTACAATGGAATATTATTCAGCAATAGAAAGAAATGAGTTATCAAGCCACAAACAAACACAGAGGAACCTTACATGCATGTTACTAAGTGAAGAAGCCAACTGGAAAAGGCTACATACTGTAAGATTTTAACTCTATGACATTTTAGAGGAGGTAAATCTAGGGAGAGAGTAAAGATGAAGGGTTTCCAGGGGCTCATAGGAGGGTTTCCAGGGTAGGAGGAAGAAGGGATGAACTGGTGACACACAGGGTTTTGGGGCAGTGACAATATTCTGTATGACACTGTAGGGATGGATGCATATCATTGTACTTTCATCAAGATCCATGGAATATACAACATTAAGAGTGAGCCCTAATGTAAACTATGGACTTTAATTAATAATGTATTCATATCGATTCCTCAGTTGAAACAAAAGTCCCACTCTAATGCAAGATATCTGTAATAGCGGAAAGTTGGATGGAGGCAGAGGTGGCATGTGAGAGCTCTGCGTACTTTTCATTCAATTAGTCTGAAAATCTGAAACGCCTCAAAAAACTAAAGTCTAGGAAAATAAGAGCGATTTGGTTTCCAGCCCTTACACATATGGTTGCAGCTTTCATAGACTCCTTGAACACTTAATTTTCTTTCTTTTTTGATCTTTTCCACAGACAGACACAGTCCTCCCCTCTGAAATCATGTTGCTGTGTGTGTGTGTTTTTTTTTTTTACTGATTCTAATGGAATTTTCAAGAGAATGAATAGAATAAAGCAGCAGAATAATTTTCTTATGCTCCGTTAGGCATGAAATAACCCCTGTGTAACTCCCACCAGATGTGTTTTCTTGTAATCATGCAAAGTCTCCTTCCCAGGTGTCCAAGAGAGACAATGAGTATCTAGGGCAATGTTTCTGAACTTTCTGGTCTTCTAGCTAAGGTAACAAACATGAATGTCGTCATTCCCTCTGCTCTGGGGACTTAAGCGTGAGTCTGAATGGGGTTTGCTTACAGACAATCCTGTATTTGTTTAAGTCTATCCCCCAAGAAAACGACTGCTTCCTGCCTTATTGTATAAATGCCTATGTCACCTTTCCATCTGTCCGTGTCGATTTCTAATCCTTATTAGTAAATTAACACCTAACTTCCTTTTCTCCTTTGCCCACAGAAGATTCATTACTAAAGATCACTCCTGAAATGACTTGCTCATACAGCTGATGAGGGTTTGGGATTGTTTTTGGGATTGTTTTTATAATGTCTCTTTCAAGAGATGAGATTTTGTTTTTGGTTTTCATTTTGATTTTTTGTCCTTGCCTCTCTTCATTGAGAGCCCAAGACAATAGACTGGGAATCTTCCTCACCGCCATGGGGATGTACATTGGAGGAATTTGGTATCTAAAATGGTGAAGCAAGAGATCAGCCAGCAACACTTAGGAAGTGTACTTTTGAGGAAAAAAATGTACTCTTTTTCCAATTAAAGCAAAGAAAAATATGGAGAAAAATCTTGCTCTTCAAAATATCATAATTGAAGGGCGATAGATAATAGAGGAAACATGGAGAAAATTGAAATATTTACACAGGAACAAATAAACATAGCTTGTAGAGTGGAGCTCGCAGGATTCTTTCTCTAAAGTCTTGTGGTGCTTATTTCTGTTCCCTCTGACTTTGGGACCTAACGCACGCTGTTTTATAATCAAAAGACACGATCACCTTGCTGAATGAGAACCTTGTCAGTGCTTCCAGTGTCTTCCCAAAGCACCTGTCAGAAGCACATGGGGACAAATTCTTGATTGACTGACACTACCTTTTCAGTCTTAAAGCCAAGTCTTTTGTTTAAAAAATTTTATTCATTTATTTTTAATGGAGGCATTGGGGGATTGAACCTAGGACCTTATGTATGCTAAGTATGCACTCTACCACTGACCTATACCCTTCCCCTTAAAGCCAAGTCTTAATTACCTGCTTCAAGAGGAAGAATGCAACTGGGAAGATGGATCAGTGAGAGAGTTGGTACCCAGTACAAAGTGTTCCTCTTTTTTTTTTTTTTTTTTAATTCTCTTTAAGGAAATCGCTCACCTAGCCTTCAAAGTGTAGTTAAACTATCACTTTATTGGTGAAACCTTCCCAGATCTCGAGGCAAAGAATTTTTTTCCACACATCTACTCTCAAATGCAACTCTGTTCCAGTGCTTTTAATATTGCATTGAAATTATTTGTGTTCAGGTTGCCCCATCAAAGGCAAACACGGTGAACTGTTCACCTCTCTGGCCCCACCAGCTCGGAGTGAGTACAGCCTCACTACAAGTCTTGAGTGAATGAGGAAAGTAGAGTGAGCTATTGTCAGGTCCTAGCAAACAGATTTTTATCCTCTTCAGACCATTCTCTTTCCTCTAATCCCCCATCACAGACCACGTCTCTATCCCTAGTCATGTGCCTAACCTTGGGCACTTGTCCAATACGCAAGCCATCATTCGTAAAGGATTGTGGACCTTTTGTTTGAGACACCGTCATCACTGCTAAAAGGCATCGCAACAGACAATGACAATAACCAAAAAACCCAAACACAAAAGCAACAACAAAAATGCCAAGTGAACGCCCTCCTAATGACAGATCAATAGTCCCCTCTTTATGGAAGCAGACCAGGTGTATTATTTATTTAAACATTCAAGTAATATCTCGTGAGTCTGAGTCATCCTAGATTCTGCAGGATTCCCGCCCGGGTGTAAATTATTCACTGACTTTACTTCCTGCCTCACCCACACACCGGGGACAGCCCTCCTCGTCTCCAGGTCCCATGAGGCTGGGCTTGAGGTCTCTAAGGGCACCTCTCCCGTCAGGCCCCTTGCTGATGTCCACACAGTCTACAGGCTGCACTCCTGCAGGGCCGGTCCTCTGAGGCCACTGGCAGCAAACTTTTGTGGTGTCCAGGCAAGGCCATGCTCACTGTGGGGAGCTATGCCCACGCAGAGTCTTCCTCCTTCCAGTATGAAGCACCCTGCCTTTGCCCCTTGGTTTCACCAAGCACCCCGTGAAGACTCCTTGACTGCAGCTCCCCTCTCTCCACAGGGCACAGGAAATAGTTCCTGGAGAAGGTGAGGCCAACCACGGAGAGACACGTTTCCTCTCAGGCCTTACCTCTGCCAGTGGGAACTCATATCCAACCCTCATCTTGACAAGAATTCTAATGCCAAAAATTAAAAAAAAAAAAAACAAAAAAACCCAGATTTCTCTTGGCCACTGTCATGTCTGAATCCCAGTGTTGTCTCCAGAAAAACCTCTGTGACAGACAGAAAGCTTACTAGATCTTTCCACTTGAATGCACAGATCTGACCTTCTCAGCTATCCTACCCCGTATGTAAGTGGCTTAGAGCTGGTCTAGCTTTGAGGCAGATCTCCCCTTGGGAAGGACCCAGAAGGAACACAAAACTGACTTGAGAAGATGACGTGAGAACCAATCCTCACCCACGATGCTTCACGGGGAGTGAAGAGAGTGTTTATGTAGCGAGTCACCCAACAAGACTCCCAGGAAATCCACTTTGACCCCTCCCCCTTCTGCCATGTTTTCTTCCTCGCAGAAGCAGTTGTCTTGCCCCAAGTTTCTAGTCACTTGTGTCCAGGGCCGGGCAGAGGGCCACCCAGCACAGAATATCTCTCTCAACAGGGTCACGTGCTTCAGCATCAGCAAATTAGGGGTACCCATGCCAATTTCCTGGTTTTGTTTCAGTTATTAAGACATTACCGTTGGGGGAAATGGGGTGAAAAGTATATGGGACCTCTTTGCGCTTCTGTTTAAACTTACTGTGAATCTATAATTATTTTGAAATAAAACAGTAATCTACAAAAAAAGCAAACGAGGGGTACCAAATTCCTCTTTTGAATATTACTTGGTGTTCTCCACTTAATGTTTTCCTAATTAAATAACAGCTGATTGCTAAAGGGTTTTCTTTTTAACTCATTTAAATCCACAGTTAAGAAATTAAAATTCACGCTATTATTCAATCTGAAATTAACTGTTTTTCTAGCAACTGTAAAAGGCCCATTTGCAGAATAGGTAGGTAGGTAGGCAGATAGATGGATAGATGTAGATACTGCTTATTCCAGGGACATACTAATGACAAATTTATCTAATTCTCCATGTGGTTTCGCTATTTAAAGCAAGCCACCAGAATGTTCCATTCCTTGACCACACTCCTTACAAGAATTTCTGCAATGAATATCAATTTCAAACTTTATAATGAACACGGAGAATAAGAGTTAGAAATAGCTATAAAAAACTTCCTCTTTTGAAAGAAACCTCGGTGAAACTAGCCTGCTCTTAAAATTATTCACTTGTTCTCAGAAATCCTGCCATGTAAGTGGAAAGCTGTCCAGTGGTTTCTTCATCCTAAATTTCAATAACACAAAGGCAGGTGTGTTCCATCCCTAACCAAGATACCCAAGGAATTTTCACTCATAACAAATCTGAACTCACATGAGTTCACATACCAACCCTGGAGAGCTGTCTTGGGGAAAAATTACCTTGGAAGGTTCCTGGTGTCTGCCACTCCCTTGTTCCAGGGTTTGAGACTTTTGCTAGAGGAGAAAGATGAGGTTTTCTCAAGTCCTCTCCTCGTGGATACAGTCTGCCCCGAGGTGTCTCTCATCACCAGAACCACGCCTAATGCAAGGATATATCCATTGCTTCAGGTCCTAGGTGGTGTGTAGGATTCCTTACCTTCACCTCCTGGAAGCAAACTGGAGGATCATGCCTGGTCCAAAGCGGATGACTAAGGGTCAGGGGAGAGGAGGGGGCGGCACTGATTAGGGCTGGGAAACACATTTATTACTTCCCACTGAATCCCCATTTGTCAAAAATCTGCCCTCAGCAGACTGAGTCACACATGACACTCCCCCACCCCTGCAAAGTCTCCACGGCCAACTGTGGTCCAAGCGTTGTTATTTGGTCTTGTGCTCTGAGCACAGGCATTGCCATCTCCACCCAGGTTATTTTTGCCCATTTCTAGACTTCATATGGCTTTAGGATGAGTTTTTTCACTAAATCCCAGCTACAAATTGCTCCCGCAGTGACAAAATGCAGCCACGTGGGTCCTAGAGCCTCCAGGGCAGCATAGCCATGGTCTCAGCCAGGGCACCGGGCAAAGGTCCCAAGGGAAGTCCAACACCTGTCCCCTTCCTGCAGAATCGTGCCTCCCCAGTATCTGAGCCAAGTACTCATTTCCAGCCTGCAAACTTGTGAGAAACCTTCTTAGGCTTTGCCATCAAAGAGGGGGAGAGCCCCACAGAGGCTGGGTCTCCATGTGATATGTGCAGACTCAGTGCTTCGACTCAGATTGGTCTCCCCAACTTCTGTTCTGATTCCAAGTGTCATCACAGGTGTGCTTGTTACACCCCTCACCGCTCCCAGCCCAAGCCCGGGACCTTGGCAGCTGTAGCAAAATCACTCTGTTGACCCAGTCCTACGTTAGGATTTAAACCCAACTCCCAGTTGGCCGCCCACCAAACAAGCTATTCCTGCCTTGAATAGCGCAGCCTCCAGAAGACGTGAAACCCAGCGCCAGAAGAGCATTGCTAAACAGTGAAGGTCTTTTTTGAAAAAAGGTTCTTGGGGACGTCCAGAGAGCGTGAGGGTGAGGTGGGAGTCTACATCCTACAGCCCGCGGAGAGGCTTGTGGAAAACCTGCTCTGCACATCTCTCTTCCCCAAAGCGTCACTTGTCGTCAGGGCCGTCCCCGGCTCCTGACGCCTTCTGCCTCCAGACAGTCCCGAGCTAGGTCACTGTTCTCTCACTGCCCTCCTGCCTGGCCACTCCTCTCAGCCTCCACACCCTTCAAGTCGCCCTTGTTATTAGTATTATTATTTGCTCCAATAATCTGTCTTTTTGAAAAAAAAGTATTCAACTATCCTTAATTTTTTTTAAGTGGAGGTGCTGGGGATTGAACCCAGGCTCTTGTGCATGCTAAGCACGTGCTCTATCCCTGAGCTAGACCCTCCCCACCACCAAGAATCTGTCTTGATGACCTTTCTCACACAGACAGTTCAGCCTTTCTCATTTTCTCCAGACCTGTATCCTCGTATCTAACACTGTTCAGGGAAAACAAACCCCAGCGGGTGGAGCAGGGAAACAGGGGCCCCGCTTTGAAAGACTGGTTGGGGGAGGGAGGGTGAGGCCACCAGACAGTCAGCATCTACGTCCCTGTCACCCTGAGTCCAGCTGGGTTTTGAAGGCCCAGGAGAGGGTTTACAAAATGCTCGCAAGCTCTTCGTTCCTGGGTTGCTCCGTCTGTCTGCTCTGTTTAGCTGATGAGAAATACCATCCTTCCCTGACTACTGAATGAGAGAAACCTGCTCAAACACGGATACACGGAGCAGCTCCCCGTGCGTTCTCTGCTTCCCGCAGTTCCTGCAGATGGAAGGATGAAATTCAGTGTTTTGGTGGAGACACGGAGTCTCAAAACTCCCTCCTTTCTGCTTTCCGTGGGGACGTAAACAGGCATGGAGGCGTCGGGAACAGTGCTCCTGAGAAGCGGAACTGGTAATACCACATGGGAGTTGAGAACAATGTTCAAAGTCGCTGAGTCAGTGTCGAGATAAGACAGTGGAGTGTTTCATACCTCAGTCTGAGTGCAGCCGGGAGGCTGGAGGGAAACCATTAATAAGGGCACAGTGGGACTCGTTTGGGACATCTTTGTGGAAGTGTGTTTTTGATCAGTATTGCAAAGAAAGCAAGGTTGTCATTTTAAAAGAAAGAAGTAGAAAGCAAGCTTCCAGGATAGACGCATCGCCCCAGCGGGAAGAGTTTCTGTGAAAGCTCCTCACCCCACAGAATGACTGACGCACATCATTAAGGGAAACGATTTGTCCCTGAGAGGACACCTGGCTTTCCGGGCAGTGACGCCTACTCCCAGAGCTGACGGAAACAAGAGGGAAACAAGAACAACCCTGTACACAGAGAAATGAAGAGCCTTTGAGAGGGACTTCTGATGACTGTCACTGGGGCCACTCCCATGTCGGGACGCCTCTAAATTAAACATGGTGCCTGTTGATTTCACCCGAGTGGGATGTGGACACTTCCTGGCCCTAGCATGTAACCACTGAGTTCTTTATGTTAGAGATTTCAGACCAGAATGTTTAAAAGGAATAAGATGTAACTAACAGACAGAAGTGAGAGGAAGTCAGCCCAGGGTGGTGGCGCTGGGTGAGTACAGCCTGGGCAGAGTTAAATAAGAAAGACCATGGGACTGGCTCACTTAGAAACAGTGTTCAACAAGCTACCTGCAAGTTTCCTCCAGGCTCCTGGAATTTAGATGTTGGTGCCAGTGTGAGTTCAACTACCACTTTTTAAAGAGCATAAGAAGAGCGTGTTGGTTTAGGTAACTGTCAGTCTTTGTTTCCAACATCTAGAATATTTCAGGTGTCGATAAGGTATTGATCATTTTACATTTCATTGCATACGATAACTTCAGATGCAACTGTGACGGATCATGGGATTGCCTAGGTAAGGAAGAAGAAAAGGAAAGGATGCGCTGCGGGATGTTAAAAGAGATTCCGTGTGATTCACATGACTGTATACAAAATAGATAAACAACAGGGACCTAGTGTGCAGCAGGGGGAACTTTATTCAGGTTCTTGTAGTGAGCTGTAATGAAAAAGAAACTGAAAATATCTATGTGTATGTATATATGTGTGTAACTGGGTCACTACAGTATACCTGAAACTAACATTGTAAATTGACTACAATTTAAAAAAAAAGAAAAAGAAAATAAGTAAATAAAATAGATTCTGTGTGTGTGTGTGTGTGTGTGTGTGTGTGTGTGTGTGTGTGTGTGTGTGTAGTTTCTAAATGCACACACAGGTCAGCTGGTGTGTGGCCAATTTTCAGGGAGGAATTTTACTGCTATTGTTAGAGTCGTCAGTTCCTGGTCCTCCCTTTCCTTGTACGTTCTTACTTACTGTGCAACAGGGGATGAAACCCTTTCCCCACAACGTGCTATTTCTCTCCTTCACCTCATCCTTTACACCGGAGAATAAATACGTATCTATACCCGTATCTCTACTATCCTTGCTCTGTGCCTCACGATAAACACTTTTCCTCCCAAAGATGAGAATGCTACTTCGTCTTCTCACATTTCTAAAACAAAGTATCCAAAACTGATCATCTGGCCCTACCTCACCCCTTTTAAATAAATTTGGCTTTTTTAAATACTGAAGTCTAGTTGATTTACAGTGTTGTGTTAGTCTCCAGTGTACAGCACAGTGATTCAGTTTTACATATATATGCATATATATATATACACTCCTTTTCATATTCTTTTTCATTATAGGCTATTACAAGACACTGAATGTGGTTCCCTGTGCTGTACAGTAGGACCTCGTTGGTTATCTGTTTTATATATAGTTGTCTGTGTCTATAGTTTAGCTTTTTATTGTTCATTCTCAGGAACATGCCAAGACAAGATCTGAGAAGGCAAAGCCTGGAGCCGAGAGCTTGAGGCTGTAGATTAAAGCTGATGGGTCTGAATGACAAGGTGGCTATTCTTCAGAGCTGGCTTTAACAAGGGAGTCGGCCACCATCACCTGTGCTTTGGCAGAGACTCAAGGGCAGGCAGAGGAGAGGGAAAGCTTGGTGGTGGGAAACAGGCAGGTTCCAGGTGTGGCTGGTGGCTGTTGTCCTGGAGAAGCTGGAGGTGGGTACCTGGAGCTCCCTATGAGATCGGCTAGGGGAGCATATCTTGCTTTCTGTGGTTAGTTTTAAGTTGGAAGCAGGGACAAAAATTAGAGAAGCTGCTGTTAGGATCAACTCCTGGCCATCTGGGGCCAATTGTTAAGGAAGTTACTGTTTAGCCTCCCGGACTGTTACTCGAGACAGCAGCTGACTTCCACGAGCCGGACATGCAGCAGGCTGGCCTTCTGGGCTGGTTACTGGGCCAAGGGGCTGGTTTCCTGGGAAGGTTGCTGTAGAGTTTGTTGTGGGTCAGAGTTTTATGTTTCATGCATGGTCTGGCTGTTGTCCATTTGTACACTGAGTCTCTCAGCCGTGCTGCAAGAAGCTGGGGGTAGAGCTTGGCTCTAAAGCCAGCAGCAGAGAAAGCTGACATTTCTGAAGGCACAGAAGCTCAGATTATTCACCAATTTACATCATTTTGTGTGTCAGCAACCAAAGCAGCACTGAGGCTGGAGTACTGGGATCAAACCCTCCCACAGAGTCCCCTGTCCCCCGCAACTGCTGGTGATGCTGCGTGGGGGGCCGTGCTCCCCTCTGGGGCTCGGCATGGCAGAGGGAACACTCCCTCCCTTGGGCTGCAAGTGCTCTGTCATCTATTCATAAAGAGGGCACTGTAGACTTGCAGTGCCAGGCAGAAGCATCTGAAAGTACCCGCAGCCTCTCCCCATCTTCATTTCCATCCGAGTGAGGTTGGCCTTGCCGCCCAGCTCACTGAGAATAAGGCGGCGAGCTGGGAAAGCTGGTTTCCTCCTTCATTCCTTACTTGGACCTGCCCTACACCTTCTCCCTTCCCTGCCAAGCTCTGGAATGCCGAGGTTTTGAATAATCCAAGTGAAGGATCTCTTGGTGCTAAAGACTGAGAATCTGATCAGATGGTGAGTTAAGGAGTAATCATGAAGGGACTGATTTAAAAGACTCAGGTAATAAATGACTGAATGAAAAACAAAGTGAATGAATAGCTGAGTTAAAAGTCCACCTTGGGGGTAGGGGAGGGTAGAGCTCAGTGGTAGTGCGTGCTTAGCATGCACAAGGTCCTGGGTTCAACCCCCAGTTCCTCCATTAAGAACAAAGAAATAAACCTAATCACCTCTCCCCCACCAATTGCACCCCCCCTCAAAAAGCCCATCTTAGACTGCACTCCTGCAGGAAGTTGGCCATGGGCCATGGCGCTCCAAGGCCCCCAGGCTCCTGTGCCTCATGTGGAAGGACTTGCCCAGTAAATGCAATGACGTCCCCATCACTCTCCTTCTGTTCCCTGTAAGCTACCTGTGTCTCTGCATCCCCAACACCTATCCCTGGACCTGCACAGACCCGTGTTGGACATGGACTGAATGAATACATTAGCAAATATGAAGACGCAATGAGAAAACGGTGGGCAACGTGGGAATACAGAACAGAGCGTCCCTGGTACCATTGCTCCTGCCTTCTTCTCCTTTAAGGATTAGCCAAATGCTTTTTAAATGTTTGGTCTAATGTGCATGAATCACTCATAAAGAGTTCCCAAGTGACATAATAGTATCTCATTCCTGTGAGGCAGTTAGATCTGAGCACAGGAGCCAGCTATGCGGTAGATTTGGGAAAACAGAATCTGTGCCCGGGGAGGTTCCCACATGAAGAAGTGTTTGTCAAGGAGATGCTGGATGGGGCTGGTGGGTGGGAGGGTTTCTAGCTGAGCCATCATGATGTCATCTGAGGGGATCACAAACACAGGTTATGTGAGTAGGGGTGGGAGATAAGGACAACCTTGGACACATGAATGGAGGTACCTATCAGACATCTAACTGGGGCTCAGGAGAAAGGTTCAGGTTGGAAATACAAGTTTGGGGGTCAGCAGGGAAATGGTCATCAAAATTTCAGAGTGTATGCATCTGTCCAGGTGCAGTGAACAACAGCAGAGGAAGGAGAGTGGACAGCCCAGCCCTGTGCCCTGAGAGACAAGAAAAGGAACCAGCCAAGAGTGCAGAGAAGCATCCAGAAGGAGCCAGAGTCAGAAGCCAGGAGATTGTGAAGGAAAAGACTTGGAATCGTGATTGCCCCCAAACAAAAAGATCAGAGATACCTTCTGACCTTTATGAAGAATTACTTGTATAGGATAGCTAGTTTTTGCACGTAAGAGAAAGAAGTGAATGTCTTCCATTTCCAAGCCAGGGGACTATTCCAAAAGGCCAGCTGATGGAGCAACACAGATGATAGTTTATAGCTGGGAGGAGGGCACAGCTCAGGGGTAGAGCACATGCCTAGCATGCACGAGGTCCTGGGTTCAATCCTCAGTACCGCTGTTAAAAGACAAATAAATAAACCTGATTACCTTCCCAATCGTTCACCAAAAAAAAAAAAAAAAAAAGAATTAAGGGGAGTTTGGGACAAAGGGAAGGACCTGGGGAAGACCACAGACTCGCAGAGCACTGGACAGTGCAGACGGGAAGGGTCGGGGATCCAAGGGTCAGGGCAAGCTACATGGGGGTCATACTTCTTAGAGGCCTCAGATTCATGTTAAGGAATTTAATCTTTTCTGTAAACAAATGAGTACCATTTAAATATTTTTTAATGAAGGTACTGGGGATTGAACCCAGGACCTTGTGCATGCTAAGCATGCACTCTACCACTAAACTATATCCTCCTCTCACAACTTAAAAGTTATTTAAAGCACAAAGTGAAAAACATTAGTCATGTGGTGAAAATGTCCTGGTTGTTTCACGTCTTCTGAGTGTTGTTTACGTCCTTCAGTGCTGCCTGCATTGCACCTGAAATCACTTGGCAGCAAGAGCGGGATACGTGTGACGTGATTTATGCAGAGCTTCGTACAGCGTCAAGCACTGAGGGGTGTTTTATTAGCATCCTTTGATGATTACTTCTGTAACTAGATGATCTCTGAGGTTTTTTCAGCTCTGAAATTCTGCAAATTTAAGAGATTAACTGTTCATTACTGTATTCGTCAGAGTTCTCCAGAAAACGAGAACCAACAGGAGATTAGAAAGGTAGATAGATAGATAGATAGATAGATAGACAGACAGACAGACAGACAGAAAACAGACAGATAGACAGAGATTTATTTCAAGGAATTGGCTTATGGGATTTTGGAGGTTAGTATGTCCAAAGTGTGCAGCAGAGGCTAGCAGGCTGGAGACCCAAAGAAGAGATGATGCTGCAGCTCAAGTCTGAAGGTCGTCTGCTGGTAGAATTTCATCTTGCTCAGGAAGGTCAGTCTTTTCTTCTAGTCAAACCTTCAACTGATCAGATGAGGCCCACCCACATTATGGAGGGCAATCTGCTTTACTTCAGTCTACCAATCTAAATTTTTTTTTAATTGAAGTATAGTCAGTTTACAATGCTGTGTCAATTTCTGGTGTCCAGCATAATGTTTCAGTCATACATGTACATATAGATATTTGTTTTCATATTTTTTCATTGTAGGTTACTATGAATATTGAAAATAATTCCCTGTGCAATACAGTAGAAACTTGTTTATCTATTTTATATATAGTAGTTAGTATCTGCAAAATCACGAACTCCCAATTTATCCCCTTCCACCCTCTTCCCCCTCTAGTAATCACAATTTTGTTTTCTATGTCTGTGAATAACTTTGCTTTGTAAATAAGTTCATTTGTGTCACTTTTTAGATTCCACATGTAAGTGATATCATGGTATTTCTCTTTCTCTTTCTGGCTAAATTCACTTAGAATGATGACCTCCAGTCCATCCATGTTGCTGCAAATGGCATTATTTTATTCTTTTTTATGGCTGAGTAGTATTCCATTGTATAAATATACCACAGCTTCTTTATCTAGTCACCTGTGGATGGACATTTAGGTTGTTTCCATGTCTCGGCTATTGTAAATAGTGCTCCTATGAACACTGGGGTGTATGTATCTTTTCCAGTTAAAGTTTTCTTCAAATATATGCCCAGGAGTGGGATTGTTGGATCATCTGAAAACTCTATTTTCAATTTTTTAAGAAATCTCCATACTGTTTTCCACAATGGCTGCACCAAACTACATTCCCACCAACAATGCAGGAGGGTTTCCTTTTCTCCACACCCTCTCCAGCATGTCTTATTTGTAGACTTTTTAACGATGGCCATTCTGACTGGTGTGACGTGGTACCTCCTAATAGTTTTGATTTGCATTTCTCTGATAATTAGTGATACTGAGCACGATTTAATGTTAATTTCATCCAAAAACACCCTCCCAGAAACACCCAGAATAATGTTTGACCACAATCTGGTCACCATGGCCCAGTCAAGTTGACACATAAAATTAACTATCACAGCTCCCGAAGTGCCAAGAACAGCAAGGCTACATTGACTTCATTTTACGTAAGAAATAAAAAAAATATATCTTGAGATGTAACAAGATTTTAGTAGTACACTGCTCGTGGCTGTTTAACATGGTAGATGGGGGAAATTCACAGTTGTGGGTACTTTTCACGAGATTGAATATCCTGGTAGAATGCCATCTTACATTCCTCTCATGTGGACTTCTTCCACCAGGCTGCACTCAGAGAGCACAAAACAGTGGGGGATGACGATCGCAGGGTGTCCTTGCCATTTTGAAAGCCATTCAAAGAACAGGAATGCCAACTGTGAATGCAGCAGGCTTTTACTCTAGAATGGCATCAAACTGGTGAGCCCTCTGCAATGTCTCTCCTAAACACACTAAGATGCTTGTAAAGGGGTGGGGCACACTTTCATTCACTGGGAAATTTAGGATTTATTTTCAAGCTATTGCCATACAGCCAGAGCCTGTACCCACAGACACATTTATAGCCTTAAATGCGTTGATCACACAGCAGGAGTGATCATGATGGAATGAGTGAATGACCACTCAGAGACAGAATGAGGGAAGGAGTGGCCTGCTGCCCACACCTGCTCCCTCCTCATCCCCATTTCCCAGGCCCAGCAGCTGGTGAGGCTGGGGCCACACCCCACTGCGGTGAGAAGGAAACTGGTCGGGGTAGGCGAGGGCCTTTGTGCTGCACCGGAATAGCTCCGGCGACATTCAGCCCCTCTGAAGACAGTCTGGGCCTGGGTGAGGGAACTGCATCCTTTTACATGGCACAGCCTGTCAAGCAGACAAAACCTCTCTCTAAGGAAACCTTGACTAAAGCCCACAATTACCTAGAGAGCATGCAGCTTAATTAAGGCATCAGACCAGTGGCGGTGAGGAAGTCACGGTCCAGCAGTCGCAGGCAGTCAGCAGTGAGCATTTGTCATCTTCGCAGGGGAGAGCAGAAGCACCATAAATTCTTAGCGAGGCTTGATGCTGTACGAGTGATATGCAGGGACCCCATGACTTGAAACCACTGGGGTGGTCAGCACTCAGCAGTCTGGACGCCATTTGGGGCCACTTCCTCACGAAGTCCCCCCAGACCCAGAGAGGCAGGTAAGTGTGCCTGGAGCGCTGGCCGGGCAGGGGGAAAGACGTGGCAGGGAGGATGGCTGAGGATGGTTGATAGTAGAGCTCCGAGCTGGCCATTCAAAAGCCTACACTGCCTGGGACCCGCACCCTCTGGGCCTTGTCATCTTGTCTCATGGTGACTGTCGTGACCTCACCTTATCTAGCAACATGACCACAGAACAAAGTGCCATTTAAACACTTGAAGAGCTTTTCTCAGAGAAGGCTCAGGGCACCTTGAGGGGTATGAGCCCAAACCTGAAGGCTTATTGTACCAGCCAGTTTTCCTGTAGCTCAAGTCAGGCATGTGAGTAGGATGAGGTTCCTGTGAGAAGGCAGCCTAGTGCGGTGGGAGAAGGGTCAGACTTTGGAGTCGACCTACCTGGGCTTAATCTCAGTCTTCTATTGATCAGCTGTACCATCTTGGACAAGTTACTCAATTTCCCTTTGCCTTCATGATTTTTAAAAAATTCCAATGAGGATACAAACTAGTGTATACAGAAGAGATAAACAACAAGGTCCTACAGTACAGCACAGGGAACTATATTCAATAAGCTTGTAATAACCTACAATGAAAAAGAATATGAAAAAGAATATATATGTGTGTATAACTGAAATCACCATGCTGTACACCAGAGACTAACACAACACTGTAAATCAATTATATTTCAATTAAAAAATGGGGATGCTAATAATACTAATTATAACCTCATAGAGTTAATAATTGCAACATCACAGAGTTGTGTGAGGACTGAATGCCATATACCTTCTTCGGAGCAACCTGTAAGTGCTTAGAACTACGCCTGGTACGTGTGAAAACAACAAACGTTAGCTATCTTATTAAGGGTCTAAGGTACTGTACATACTCCAGAACTGAACAGAGAGAGCTGAATTAGGCACTGTACTCACTTCACAGCATTCACACAAAATTGCAGGGGTGAGAGTCTATGCATTCCCCACTCCTTCCTGGACTCTTAAAAATAGATCTGGGGGTGAGGGTATAGCTCCGTGGTAGAGCAGTGAGCTTAGCGTGCGCCAGGTCCTGGGTTCAATCCCCAGTCCTGCCATTTAAAATAAATAAGTAAATAAACAAACAAACCTAATTACCTCTCCCCACAACAAGAACAACAACAAATCCAGATCACACACAGAGGATCAAGGAGACCCAAAATGCAGTCTTGGCCACAGCTATGTCTTGTGTCCTGACAAGGACATTCTCACTGTCCCATTCACATTTGCTGAGACCATCCTGGACTCGGCCTTGCAGTCCACCTCCCGATGCAGCTTTTGCTCTCATATCCTCTCTGATTTACTGTTCTTTCCTGCCTGAGAATTGATTTATGGCTTCTGCTGCTCCACACATCAGAGTGGAGGGGTGCTTGGGCCCCATGGGACAGAGAATGCAGCCACCCTCCCATTGATGGGGGAGGGACTGGACAGGCAGAAGTTTGGGACACTTTTTCATGTTATGAAGAAGCTGAAAACCAGCTTCTTCTTGACTTCCTCATTTAAGACATTGAAAGGCAACCAACATAGGGAGGCTGTGTAATAAATTAATAAAAGGAAGATTTATTAAACAGTTTCATAAAGATTACTCTATAACCCAGCAATCTCACTCCTGGCCATATATCTGGAGGAAACTCTAATTTGAAAAGACATCTGCACCGCAATATTCACAGCAGCACTGTTTACAGCAGCCAAGAAGACATGGAAGCAACCTAAATGTCCATCCACAGATGACTGGATGAAGAAGATGTGTGTGTGTCTGTGTGTGCGCGCGCGTGCGCGTGTGTATATAAACATACATGCGCACACATACATACAACATGGTACTACTCAGCTATAAAAAAAAGAATGAACTAATGCCATTTGCAGCAACATGGATGGACCTGGAGATTGTCATACTAAGTGAAGTAAGTCAGAGAAAGACAAATATCATATGGTATCACTTATATGTGGAATCTATAATAAGACACAAATGAACTTACTTACAAAACAGAAACAGACTCTCAGACACAGAAAACAAGATTGTGGTTACCAGGGGAGAAGAGGGTAGAAAGGAGTAAATTGGGAGTTTGAGATTTACGGATACCAACTACTATATATAAAATAGACAACAAGGTTCTACTGTATAGCACAGGGAATTATATTCAATATTCATAGTAATCTACAATGAAAAAAGAATATGAAAACAAATATTTGTATGTGTATGTATGACTGAACTATTGTGCTGGACACCAGACATTTACACAACATTGTAAACTGCCTATACTTCAGTTAAAAAACGTTAATCTAGAGAATGTATATTCAGTGTTTATAAACCTAAGTGTTGGAAAGTATGCATTATTAATTATTTCAAATCCTCTATTTTCCCATTCACTTTTTGAACTAGAGTCATCAAAGACTGATCAAGGATGCCTGCCCTGAAATTTTTTAAGCTGGGACGAAATTACATGCAAGCTTATACACTACTCAAAGGTAAGACCAGTCCAGGACTCAGACCCTCCTATGTCGCAAATCAAATAAACCACTGTCAAATATGTTTTATGCTTCCACATTTACAGATATATCTTTCTCATTACTTGAAAGGCCAGGTAGAACTCAGAGGTCCACACTGGTATCTGGCCATATTAGAAGCTCTGTCCCCCATCCCTTCCCAACTGTGACTCTGTCTGACACCACAAGAACTTTGTAAGCACACAGGCTTATCAGAACCCCCTCCACACGTCTAACCATCTTTCACAACCCCCAACCAAGGCAGCTTCCCCCGACTACCCCTCAGTCCTGGGGTGCACATGCTGGCAGACAGTCCTGAAAAAGTGCTTGGGGCCAGTTAAGCAGGGAATTCCTGGGTCCTAAGAGCCCAGAGTGGATCTAGGTCTTGGCTCCAGGTGGACATGCCCCTTTGGTCTGGTCATCTCTTCACCCCATGATGGGAGGGGCCAGGGCAGACAGGGTCCAGGTAGTGCAAGGCAGGCGTGGAGCTGCTCAGAGGAGGATGCTGGGTGGTTTGTTCACAATTCTGCATGTGTCTCTTTCTAATCTGTTCTTGCATTTCTAAAATATTTTTCTATATGTATTATAAGCTATAGTTTTAATGCTTAACCATTATTACCATTATGCCATACTTTTTTTTTCTTTTCCTCTCCTTTTACTCGAGGTACTGGGGATTGAATCCAGGACCTTGTGCATTCCAAGCACGTGCTGTACCACTGGGCTATAACCGCCCCCCACCAATTATGCCATGCTTTTAATCAAAATGACAGTTTTCTGTTTCATAAAGAAGAAAAACAGCGAGTAAACTGATTTGATTTTGAAATCCCATGTGCGAATGTAAAATGCTACATCCCATGATTTCAGGCCCCGCGCTGGATATCATCTCTAAGTCTGTTCCATAATCCTAGATGATGAACAGGCAAAACTGCTTTGCCCTGGCCAGTATCAAAATCATCACCAATAAACTGTGAACTATGTAGCTTCTATGTACAATGAGAAGGCCAGCCCTCCACCCCTCACCCACACATGCTGTTTTCACATGTTCTATGTGAGCAGTAATAAGGCAGGCATCTCTCCTTTTCCCTACCGGAGTGGTGTCAGAAAAAACAGCTAAAACAGAGGTTCAAGTAAGATTCAGAGTCACAGAGCATAATATGAAAACGCCCAGGTTTCAACAGAAAACCTCTCATCGTGCCAACAGTCTGTAAGATCAGACTGAATGAGAAAAGACACCAATTTAGAAGACAGAGATTGGTAGAGTGGATTTTGAAAACATAACCTGATTATATACAAGGAACTCACTTCCAATATGTCAGTACAGGCAGGTGGAAAGTGGAACAATAGAAAAAGATACATCACACAAACAGGAACCAAGGCAAAGCAGGAGAGGCTGTATGAATACAAAATAAAGTGGACTTCAGAGCAAAGAAAATGACCAGAGATGGAGGTATGTTATATAATGATAAAAAAGGTCAATGCACCATGAAAAGTATAACGTAACAATCCTAACTACATGCGTATGCATCAAACCACGAAGCTGCGAAACGTGAGGTGAAAACTGGTAGAAACGGCAGGGAGAAAGCGACAAACCCAAAGCTGGACGTGTAGCCATCAGTACCCCTCTCCCAAAACTTGACAGAACAGCTGGAAGAGAGTCAGCAGGGAAACAGAAGGACTCAACGACGCACTCGACCACTGGCGAGCTCATTGCCATTTAGAGGACTCGCCTGGCAACAGCTGAATGTGCATTCTTTTCAAGAGCCTTTTAAGTAGCATGCAAGGCTACAGACTAGAAGAAAAGATTTACAAGCCATATGTCCAACAAAGGACTACTTCTAGAATATATAAAGAACTCTCAAAAGTCAAATAATCCAAAGCAAAGAATCTAATTAGAAAATGGGGAAAAGTCTCAAAAAGATATTTTTTCTCTGAGGAGCTGGCAAATATGTACATGAAAAGATGCTCAACATTATTAGCCCTTAGCAGTTAAATGTGGTTAAAACCACATGAGATACCTATTTAATGGATAAAATACCTATTAAATGGGTAAAATTAAAATAGTTACATACCAAAACTTCACATGGACGTAGAGAAACTGGATAACTCATTCATTGTTGATGGGAATATAAAATAGTGCAGCTGTTCTGGAAAAAAATTGGGCAGGTTTCTTATAAAACATGCAACTGTATGCAATCTGGTAATCGCTCTCCTGGGAATTCATCCCCCAGACATGAAGACACATTCATATAATAACCAGCACTCAAGCGTGCATGGCAGCTGGCTTTTTTGTAATAGCCAATAACCGGAAACAACCCAGATATCCTTCAAGGAGTAAATGGTTAAGTGAACTGTGGGTATACGCATACACCCAACAGCAATAAAAAGTAATGAACTATTAGTATACAGAACAACCTGGATTAATATCCAGAGAATTATGCTGGGTGAAAAAAAAAAAACAAACAAAAGAACCAAGTCAATCCCCAAAGATCATGTACTATATGATTCCATCTACACCACACTTAGGAAATGACAAAATGATAGAACAGAGACCAAATTAAGAACTGCTAGGGAAACGTTGCTCAGGAAGTGCATGTGTTTATAAATGAAGGATCCCTGTGTTGACGGAAATGTTCTGTGTGTTGACGGAAATGTTCTGTCTTTTGACGACCAATGTCAATATCTTGGTGTGATAATGTATCAAAGTTCTGTAAGACGTTATCATTAGGGGAAACGGGGTAAAGGGTACATGCATTATTTTTTTTACAATGGCACATGAATCAACAATGATTTCAAAATAAACATTTTATTAAAATACATATGGTCTGCTCCAGCAAAGTTCAGCCCAAATTTCATAGGTCCTAGAAAAATTCCCCTTGAAATACAGGCATAAGATTAGTAGGAGTGAAATAAATGGTATTTTTAGTAAGGATTTGAAAGAATTTGAATGACTTTCAAAATGATTTTTAAAAGTCAAAAATCTTTACAAATCCAGATACCCCATCCCAAATCCTGAGTTAGAAAACCATCCTTGAAATTGTGTCTTCATATCTTAAGTAATGTTTTGCATCCCATGGTTTGTACACATCTAGCAATTTAAATGATATATGCATTTTATATACAGGTTAAAAGACTCAAAGCTGGACATCTTTCTTCTTCTGACATTAGTCCTTTGGACATGAAAATAAACCCAGCTGTTCCTGGGTTCAAATAATTTAAGTAGTCATTAAATGATTCCTTGGGATATGGATTTTAAAAGTCTTGCTTTTCCAAAAAAGACAACCTATGGACTGTGAGAAAATACTTGCAAATGATGTGACCAACAAGGGATTAATTTTCAAAATATACAAACAACATATACAACTCAATAATGACAACAACATAAAACCCAAACAACCCAATCAAAAAATGGGCAGAAGACCTAAATAGACATTTCTCCAATGGAGACATACAGATGGCCAACAGGCACACGAAATAATGCTCAACATCACTAATTATCAGAGAAATGCAAGTCAAAACTACAACAAGGTACCACCTCACACCAGTCAGAATAGCTATCGTTAGAAAGTCTACAAATAACAAATGCTGGAGGCGATGTGGAGAAAAGGGAACCCTCCTGCACTGTTGGTGAGAATATAAATTGGTGCAGCCACTACAGAGGACAGTAAGGAGGTTCCTTAAAAAACTAAAAATAGAGTTATTATAGGATCCAGAAATCCCACTCCTGGGCATGTATCTGGAGAAAATTCTAATTGAAAAATATACGTGCGCCCCAATGTTCATAGCAGCACTATTTAGAATAACCAAGACATTGAAGCAACCTAAATATTCATCAACAGATGACTGGATAAAGAAGACAAACACACACACACAATGGAATACTACTCACTCACAAAAAAGAATGAAACAATGCCGTTTGCAGCAACATGGATGGACCTAGAGATTGTCATGCCAAATGAAATAAGTGAGAAAGAGAAAGACAAATGCCATATGATATCACTTACATGTGGGATCTAAAATATGACACAAATGGATTTATTTACAAAACAGAAACAGACTCAAGACATAGAAAACAAACTTAGAGTTACCAAAGGGGGAAAGGGGATAGGGGAGGGATAAATTAGGAGGTGCAATTAACATACACACACTGCTATATATAAAATAGATAAACAACAAAGTCCTACTGTACAGCACAGGGAACTAGATTCAACATCCTGTAATAAACCATAATGGAAAAGAATGTGAAAAAGAATATATATGTATATGTATAATTGAAGGACTTTTCTGCACACCAGAAACTAACACAATATTATAAATCAACTATATTTCAGTTAAAAGTAAGGCTATCAAAGGAAGTCTCCATTCTTCTGTCATATTATGGTCATTTATAAAGATGTCAAAGGCAATATTCTCATCTACTTGAACACTTTAGTACCTACGCTTGACCCTGCACTGACTCAAATAAAATGATTTAGCTTATTTCTTTCCTTCCCAGTTCAAAACCTTGTTCAAACTGCTTGTATTTAAGCCCATAATGGCAGAGAAATTGTATCTGGGATTCAAACACTGGGCACAAGTGATCTCACCTACCAACCGAGATTGCTCTTCCTGGTCCTTCTCTATCTTTGGCCGCAGCTGCACTTTGCTTTACTCTGTGTCATTATTTTACTGCCCAGATTGTGTTCACTAAAAAATATGCTCATTACAGATAAATTAGTCTCAGGAAGGAATGGCTTCTGCTCTGTCTCCCTTTGCGACTTTGCAGATAGCTACTGGAAAAAAAAAAAAAGACATTGAAATATTGATAAGTTGTGTATCTGGCAGGAAAGAATGTTTGTCCCCTAGGGTCACGAGCTTTTTATAGGTAGTGCTTCAAGTTCTGCCTGAAACTCAGAGCAGGAAAAGCATATGGAAAAAGCATAGAGCCTCTCCCTAACTTGTTACAAACTAAATACCAAAAAACCTTTTCATCGTCCTCCCAGTTAGAATGCTCTTTATTTCATGATTGATTGATAATGCTTTGGATCATAAAACAGGGGCAATTTTAGAGTTAGTATTCACTTTTTTCAGAAACGTGATCAATTATAAATAAGGAAAGAGTAAATGTGGGATGGGCTTCCAGATGCTTCAGAATTTTCCCCAAATCTGCGTCCTTCAGCATGGCTTTGAACAAATCTGTGTGTTTGCACACGTACGTGTAAGTGTGGTACTGAGCAAAGATCACCATGTACTTCTGACCCTGAAGCTCCCTCATCGACAACCACTATGATGAACAGCATAACTAAAAAAATCTAAATGTGTACACTTTGAATATATATGTGTGTCAGCAACACATGCCACGAAGCCCCTCAGGTAAGTGGTCACTGACTAAATCGCAGAGTGAGATGTAGCACCACAGAAAATAACTACAATGTTCATGAAAACATTCATTTTCTTACGACTGGGCACACAATGCTGGACACCAGAAATTGACGGAACATTGTAAACTGACTAGACTTTAATAATAACAAAATAAATAAAATTTAAGAAAAGAAAATATTTATTTTTATAGGCTCTCCCCCCAGGAGTTCCCATGCTGCTCATCACAAACTTGAGGCTCTGTGAAGTCTGCGATACAAGGCACCAGGTGTCTACTGACAAGCGTGTACCCGGAGCCGAGCTGAGTGCCTGGCGTAGCCGGCACTCGGGAAACCCTTGTGGGAAACAAATGAGGGAAGTGTCTGGCATGACTCCCGCATTTCTGGTTCGGCAGCCTAACTGCATGGGGGTGACATAAACAAGTAGAAAGTGGAGAGGAGGGACAGAAGGAGCGAGGAAAAGGTACTGAATGTGAGACAGCCGTGGGAATGTAAAGGAGGGAGAGTGCCATAGGGCTGAATGCGGCCAGGAGTCAAGGTCACCGCCGGTGATTGGAAGACTGCTAGTTACCAAGGCGAGAACCATTTCAGAGGACGGATGAGATGGAACCCAGCTCCGCCGCCTCCCCTAGATTCTGGCACAACCTATACCTCCTGCCCAGGCGGACTTCTCTCCCCAGTCTGACCACCTTCTAGCGCACTATATGCCTTCTTGTCTGCTTTCTTTACTGCCCTGTCCCCCAGTGGAGTCCAGCAGAACTGCCCGGTGACCGGCCGCGTGAGCTCCCTCTTCACTGCCTGCAACAAGCCAGCTGGGACCAGAAGCTACTCATTCTCCCAGGTGGAGGGGCTACCCATGAACTCCCCTCTTTCAGGGCCCACGGATCCCAAGGTCTTGAAGTGCAGAGCAGCAGACTTTTTCTAAATACTTTTGGGGGGGGAGGAGGTAATTAGGTTTTTTTTTTTTTGATTTTTACTGGAGACACTGGGGACTGAACCCAGGACCTCGTGCATGCTAAGCATGCGCTCTACCACTGAGCTAGACGCAGCCCACTAGACGTTTTCTAGTCCTCACCTAAAGTGCAGGTACCCAAGCTCAGATGTTTTTATTCTCCTGTGCAAGGTTACTCTCATTTCTACCTGATAAAAAGGAGATCAGCGGGGATGAGGGCTCTCTGCTGGAACAGTCCTATAGCACACCAGCTGTGACCTGTGCAGACATACCTGTCTGCAGGATGCTGTGAGGAGGAGGGAAGGGTGTGCTGATGGTCCTTCTGCCTGTGAGTTCCAGATGGCACCATGTGATGGACGAAGTGATGGTATGACAGAGAGGCTGAAAGGGGGACCGAGGCCACCGCATCCCCGGAGCCTGGCAGAAGACTGACTCGGCGCCCTCAAGATGCTTCTGTCACACTCATCACAGTGGCTGCAAGGGGAGGCCACTGGGAAAGCCATAGATTGGAGGGGGGTCTCATTACCCAGGTCTGCAGGCTCTCGTGGATAAGCAGGGTGATGTTGTCTCCACGGGCCACCAGAACCTGGGAGCGAAGAGGTCGCTGGATGACCGGGAGTCCTTAGTCACCTTGTCTTGGAGGGGCTGCTTATGAAGTGAGATGTCTGCTATGCCAAGGGCAATGGAAGCCCCAGGGGCGGGGGAGATGGCGAGTAGGTTCAGGGACCACTGAAGTCCTAAAGCAGCTGGACCTCTTGGAAATGTCAGAGCACCAGATATTCATGGAAAAGGAACCTGGGCTGATAGGAGGCTGGCAGAGGGCGACGGCCAGGTATACTTAGCCTACTCTTGAACTGGGTGCAGGGGGATTTGAGTTCACCAGGAACGAGGAGGGGAGACTGTCAGGAGGCCCTAACTACAAGGTGAAGGCCCCCTGGTGACAGCCCTGATGGTCCCTCCAACCCCATGCCAGACAGTTAGGGCATCAGCTCCGTGACAACAGCAGGGGGCTGTGTCTTTGTTTCTCTACTGTATCTCCCATCCCCAGAACAGCTCCTGGTCCGTGGTAACTGCCCAGTAAATGTCTGTTGAATGAAATGAATGAATGGAGTTTTGAGTTGAGGAACAATGACGATTAGAGAGGTGAAATCATTGAGATCTTCAACCTCTGCATCAGAAGAGCAACACAATTCCTTTTTCAAAAGTTTTTTGGATTAAAGTACAGTTGCTTTACAATGTTGTTGTGTTAGTTTCAGGTGTACAGCAAGGTTATTCAGTTATACATACATGATGGGACCAGCCAGGGATTAATTTCCAAAATCTACAAACAGCTCATCAGCTTAATATGAAAAAACCAAACAACCCAATCAAAAAAAAAAAATGGGCAGAAGACCTAAATAGACATTTTTCTAAATAAGACACACAGATTGCCAACAGGCACATGAAACAATGCTCAATATCGCTAACTGTTAGAGAAATGCAAATCAAAACCACTTGAGGTATCATCTCACACCAGTCAGAATGGCCATCATTAAAAAGTCTACAAATGATAAATGTTGGAGAGGGTGTGGAGAAAAGGGAACCCTCCTACACTGCTGGCAGGAATTTAATTTGGATAATAGTACAGAAGTTCCTTAAAAAACTAAAAACAGGCTTACCATATGATCCAGCAATCCCACTCCAGGGCATATATCTGGAGAAAACTCTAACTCCAGAAGATACATGCACCCCAATGTTCATAGCAGCATTATTTATAATAGCCAAGGAAGCAACCTAAATGTCCACTGACAGATGACTGGATAAAGAAGATGTGGTATATTTATACAATGGAATACTATTCAGCCATGAAAAAGAATGAAATGATGCCATTTATAGCAATATGGATGGACCTAGAGATGATCATACTAAGTGAAGTTAAGTCATACAGAAAAAGACAAATACCATATGATGTCACTTATACATGGGATCTAAAATGAATTTATTGACAACACAGTCCCTTTTGATGACTACTCTATTCTTGGTTTAGTGATTGGGTTGTGAAGCGAGGTAGTGTGTGTATCACTCAACAATGTTACATTGTGTTTCATTGTTTCCTTTTCATGACTGTACCTTACAGAACTGAGTTGTGTATACCAAACCTTTTACTCCCTGCAATGCCCTGACTTCCTTCTTTACTATCTGTCCAGCTCTCATTCCCTCCCCAGCCAGACCCATGCGATGGCACGTCTGTCCTCATATTACACTTCTAGGTGTTTACTGGTATGTGCATCTGGGCTGACACACAGCTGGTACGCACAGGCACAGCCCCTCAGGAGGAGCTAATTCTGGTGGGGTGGTGCCCATGCCACATCGATTTTTAACTATTTTAAGTATTACCCTTCTGTATAGCCTCAAAAATATATAACGCTGACTTAAATGTCTTTAACTTATATTATTAACATTGGAAAATATATACCTTTGTTTCCAGCTTTTCTTCCTTCTAATTTGTTTTTCCCCAAACCACCCATGATGCTTTCGTTTCTTCTGATAGCTACAAATTGTCCCACTGCACGCGTGTAAGATTTTACGCATCCATACTCGTCTAAGCACAGACGCAAAGGTCACCTGCTCTTTGCTGCCACCACCACCACCAGTGTATTTAGGAATGTCCTATTATATCTTTATGAAGGTGAGCGCTACTTTTTCTGAAGTACATACCAGGATGGAATTCCTAGACAGAATGGTATACTTGCCTCCTTTCATTAAGTGCTCATAATTATTCTCTTTTAAGGACAGATCCATTTTTATTATCTCCATCAGCACATGAGGATTCCTGTGTTCTCTGATCATCCTTAGAATTTGGTATTATCTACCTTTAAAAAATGAGTATGCTGGTATTGTTTCAAATTTCTGCATCTTTAATTTCTAATGAATATAAGCCCATCTTTAAATACTTGTTAGCTATTCAGCTTTCCATCTCTATGAATTGCTTGCTCATATCCTTTACCAGTATTCTTTTATATATATACGTATATATATTTTAATTGAAGTACAGTCAGTTTACAATGTATCCATTTCTGGTGTACAGCACAGTGCTTCGGTCATACATGAACATACATATATTCGTTTTCATATTCTTTTTCACCGTTAAGTTACTATAAGATATTGAATATAGTTCCCTGTGCTATACCCTTTACCAATACTCTAAAGGGTTTCCTGATTTTTCCTGTTTATTTTCATGAGTTTCTTAAACATGCCAAACATGAATCTCTTACAAGTTTTTGGAGGCTAAAAAATGTTTCCCATCTCTTGACATTGCTTTCTTCCCAGTACTTCTACAAAGTGGGGGTCATCTTTATGTCCTGGCATGTGCAGAAAGATATGTCAACAGGGTCTACATTGACATTTGAAATCTCTACCACCCTGTGGAAGGTGTTATTTTAAAGAAGGGGACACAGAGTGTACCCATTCACTGAGCACTCATCATACACCAGACATCAAGGTCCCCGGTTTTGATCAGCTGATAGTCTAACGGAAGACGCACAACAAAGAATCATCCAGACAATGAAAACACACAGAAAAGAATCAGTGCAAAGTAACATGATCACATGACACACCTCCCTCCCTCCACAATGGGCTTGGTGGTTGTCTGAAGCAAGCATGTCATTTACCAGCAGAACCCCTCCAGTAAGCGCCTGCTGAGATAGTTGTTCAGGATTAAGTGGCTATAGTATGATGCTCTAGAGCACAGCTTGGAGTTGTGTATTGCTGCGCCAGCTCCTACTTCCTGGGTACCTGTGCCCTTAACTCCATCACCTTAAAGGAGGCACTGGAAACCAGTTCTGCCGTGCTATGGCTGGTTTCACCCAGTTCTGATGGAAGGAAGCCTGGCGAGACTCCATGCAAAGTCAACTCAGGGACTGCCTGATCCCCAGCAGCCTCCCAGCGGGAAGCCAGATACCAGGGACTGTCAGTATCTGTCTTCCATCAGGCGTGTTCTAAACAGGTGCTCCCAGAGGCTTATCTTGCTACATTCAGCTCCCAGCCTGACCCACAGTCAGAGTCTCCCAGGTTGAAATGAGGGACTAGACTGCATTCTTGCTCGCTGGCATTGAAATATTCTGCCAATTCTTCTGTACACACCCACGCTGCCTGTTAAGTATTTTAAATGAAGGTACAACTTGAAGAGATGTTCTGTTCCTTCTCTGTAATTTCCTCCACACACTGCCTATCTTCCTTGCTCCTTTGCCCTCCCCAAAGGCATACAGTCAGCTCTAATTTTTAACGAAATAAACATGAAGGATGTGAGTTATCAAGGCCCCCTGCTCGGTCACCCTCTCCCCTCCTCCCCAGGCAGGTGATCTGCCCATTGTTGGCTGTGGATACACCAGACAGAAAAGGGCAAGAGGGGAAAAGCAACAGTGGGTTCAGTATATGACCTGTTGGTGTGTTTGGCTTTAAAACAAAAGGGGGAAGGGACAAGTTAAAGCTACTAATGATCATGTTTGAGGTTATCTGTGGATTATAAACAGCATGACCTCCCTTATCCTCTAAAGAAGGTGGTTAATTTCTCACCGTCTCTTTTCTCCTTAGAGACATGTCTTTCTAGACTCTTTCTGTGAGACTCTCTTGATAATTCCAGGCTGGAGTTTACTCCCAGAGAGGGATGTTTGTGTGTCGATAGGCAGTTATGGTGAATGCAGTGAATTCTGGACAGCCAACATGGGATTTTTTTTTTTTTGAGTATTCTTAGCTCTCAACAAGGATGAACAAGAGCTGAATTCTTGATGACACTATCAAGATTCTAAAGACATTCTGAATTTTCAAAAGCACCAAACAAAAAGGACTCACTTTCTCTGATCTGTGACCTAAAATTCCTCTCTGCTGTCTCAGTCTGGCCATTGTCACGGGGTGATGGATTACCAGGATAAAACAAGAAGCCCCAACAGCCGCTGGATTAACCTGAGGCTGACGGCAAGTCACCATCTAAGGAGGAATCAGGCTTCCACTGAGAAGTAAGAAGAGCTGAATGAATCGTATCTTGGAAAAAAGTCACAAGTTTTAAAATTTAGTTTTCCTCCTTCAGAAGGTATAAAAACCTTAGGATTTCAGAGTCAGTGGAATGACTGAATGCTTTGCTATGCTGAAATGCGACAGACTCGTTCACTACCGAAATCTTCTCTCTCGTTTTATTTGTTCGATATATTTTCAGGAGCGAGAACTCTGTTTTGCAGCCATGGCAATATGTTACCTACCACTATTTGGTATGGTGTATGTTTTTCTAGACTAGTGTGTATTTAATTCCCTTCTTCATAATTCTTTTACTAAAGAAAACTAAAAGGGTGTTAAAATGATTTTGGCCACCACTCAGTTAAATCGGCATATGGTAGGGTTCGCAGTGTTTTCCAGATCAGCTCTAAGCAGGATTGCCAGATAATACACAGGATGCCCAGTTAAATCTGGACAAGTGTCCCTGCAAGGCACATACTTATACTCAAAAATGTTTATTTCTTACTTGTAATTTACCTTTAACTCTGTGTTCTGTATTTTTATTTGCTATCTCTGGAAACCTAACCCCGTATTTGTTAAGCTATTGACTGGACTAGATTGGTCTCTTCAGCATAGCTGTTAAACTGTTTTATCCTAGCCGGTGCAGCATGAGTGTTTTCACGAAGGAGGAAGGCAGCTCGGGGACGTGGAAGGCACCGGGGCTCGGATCCGGCATCCTCTGCAGACTCGGGCCATCCACTGCGTGGTTGCCCTTGGACAAGACACATCAACTCTCCCAGGCCCATTCCTCCACCTACAAACTAGGGGTTTGTACTGTTTAGGTTTTCACACCAAGCTCTCTGGATCCCCCGGAGAGAGGGGGTGAGCACGGAGGGCTGGTCCTTCCTCTGCTCCAAGCTGAGAAGCGGCAGATCCAAGCCCCCTGTCCACTTAGATACTCCTTGAACAGAGGGTGTGGGGGCTTAAATTTAAAAACAAAAGGTCACAAGCCATCAGTGCAGACATTCCCAAAGTTTCTCCCAGTTCTCAGTGTTCCAGGAATCCAAGAGACGCTGCAGAGAAAAGGCAAGAGTGAGGCTCAATGGTCTGAGAAAAACGTAGAAAATCAAGCACATGCTGACGCTGATCATCAAATTCTGCCCAAGAAAACTTACTTGCTCCTCTTTTCCGTGAGCTTCATTTTCCTCTTGTGGGCATATCAGGATGTGTTTCCTTTCCACACAGTGAAATATTCTGCAAAAAACAAGTGCTCTGGGAATGCTAATGAAGTTTTATGGATAGCAGATTCAAGGGCAGAGGCTGAACAGAGGAGAGAATTTGCAGACACCCCAGGGCAGAGCTTAGCTAAAGCCAGACATTTTTCCAAACAGCATCTCTGGGTCCAAGTTATTGAACGCTTTGCTACGGCACAATGTGTCTCCTCCACTCCTGAAATTTACTTTCTTGTGTCTTTTACCCAATGTGTTTTCAGGAGCTAGAAATGTGTTTCTCATCCTTGGATCCACTTTCCAATTTCCTGGGTAGGTCTGGAACAATACTGATGCCAAAGCCTCGTTCCTAGGGGTTGTGATTTGACTGGAATGAGCTGAGGTCCAGGCGTAGGTACTTTTGTAAAGCTTCCATTTTCTTCTACTGTGCAGTCCCTGCAGAGAGCCACCTAGGATGTGTGCAGATCTATCCTGGGTGCTGAAGAGGAAGTGCCAGCTGCTCCATGTGCCTCGTGGTGCCCTCCCCTCGCCCTTCCCTCCTGAGAGGGAGGAGAGCGGCCTTTGTTCAGTGTGAAGGCCAGTTGCAACCGTGTGCAGTGGGTCCATCCCCGCCCTCCGCTGATGTCAAGTTATCTCTCCCTCTCTTACGTCATCACGTCTTCTCTCCCGATGACAGCTCCATCTACTGGTGAGCATGCTGAAACCAGACGCCGTCCCTCAATCATTTCTCTTGACCCAACGTCCACATTCAGCCACTGCCCAAGTTCGCTGCTGTCTCTTAGATCCAAGAGCAAGAGGCCTCTGAACTGCAGTTTACACGTCTTTACCTCCCAGTCTCTTTCTTCATTTTTGTTAGGACGTATTTCATGCCAGTAAAAGAACAGATGCAACAGAGATGTAATATACGAAGCCTTGAAATAAAACAGATACACGTGATTCTGCCGCCAAATTTAAGATGATATTATGATCGCATGTTGGCTTCCCATTCATTCTTTATCTTTTAAATATTTTTAAAGAAGTTAAATAGGTCCAAAAGATTGTCTATAAAATCTGTGCCACGTAAAAAGATATAAAGAGTAACAAGAAGGTGAACATTGACGCTAAGTAAGGGACACAACATTGCCAGTGTGTGACTCCCCTCCAGGACCCCCCGATTCCACCTGCTTCCCCATCCCAGGCAAACACTCTGCAGAACTTTGTACTCAGCTTTGCTTCCCATAATAATTTTGTGGCAACTGTGTTCTTCAGCAATGTTTCATTTGGCCTGTTTCTGCGTTTTATCTAAACTTTCCTTTAACTTCCTCTTGTCAGGCTTTCATTCCAATCACCAACCTGCCAAATCCAAGACTAACACTTCGGTCTTTTACTGTCAGCCCCAGGGGGCACCCTTGATTTCCCTACTGAAAATAGACTTACCCTATGATCCAGCAATCCCACTCCTGGTCATCTATCCAGAGGGAACTTTAATTCGAAAAGATACATGAACCCCAATGTTCACAGCAGCACTATTTACAATAGCCAAGACATGGAAGCAAACTAAATGTCCATAGACAGATGATTGGATAAAGAAGATGTGGTATATTTCTACAATGGACTACTACTCAGCCATAAAAAATAGTAAAATAATGCCATTTGCAGCAACATGGATGGACTTGGAGATCATCATTCTAAGTGAAGTAAGCCAGAAAGAGAAAGACAAATAACATATGATATCATTCATATGTGAAATCTAAAAAAAATGACACAAATGAACTTATTTATAAAACAGAAAGACTCAGACATAGACAACAAACTTATGGTTACTGGGGGAAAGGGGGTGTGAAGGGGTAAATTGGGAGTTTGAGATTTGCAGATACTAACTACTATATATAAAATAGATAAACAACAAGTTTGTGCCGTACAGCACAGGGAACCATATTCAATATCTTGTAGTAACTTGTAATGAAAAAGAATATGAAAAAGAATATATGTATGTAGATGGATGGCTGAACTATTATGCTGTACACCAGAAACTGATACAACATTGTAAACTGACTATATTTCAATAAGAAACAAAAATAAAAACCAAACCCAAGATGAGCACTTCTCTGGTTCTCTGCCCACCTCACACGTGGTCCTCAGTTCGCTTTCCTGGGTGCTGTTCCCCTTCCCACATTCTATGCGCTGGACTACCTGGAACTCACGCCTCACACCTCTTCCCTAGCTAAACCCTCTTGCCAGGTGACCTCAATCAGTCTAGTATTCATAAAAGCCACCTATGTGCTGATAACCCTGCAGCCACCCTCCTCTGAGCTCCAATTTGTGTATCCAGCAGCCTCTTTGACACCCCCACTTGGATACTGAATTTAATACTGGCATGCGAAAAACAGAATTTTTTGTTTTTCTTACCCAACTTCGTCTCTCCTTTCTCAGGAAATGGCGATTGCTTTCTGCCAGGTACTGAAGCCAGAATTCTTGGAGTCATTCTCAAATCCTCCTTTTCTCTCAAATAACACACCTAAGCCATGGCGGATCCTGCGAGCTCTGTCTTTGGAACCCATCCCGAATCTGCCCACTTCTCACTTCCTCCACCAGCATCCTACCGAGAGCACCTTTCATTCTGCAAGAGCAGCCCCCTGGGTCTCTTGTTTCCCATCTTGCTTGCCCTCTGCCCACTCCTACCCCAGTCAATTCTCTCCACCCCAAACAGAAGAGTCACTTAGAAACATCTGTCAGACAAGGGCCCCATCCTTCTCGAAGCCTCCAGAGGCTTCCCATTGTGCCACAATCCAAATCCAAGGCCACTACGCACAATAGGGCACCAGGCCCCCTCACCAGCCCGACTCCCACCTCACCTTTCCTGGCTCACTCCACCCCAGCCACTCGGGCTGGCATTCCTCAGATACCAAACGTGTGCCCAGTCTCAGAATATTTGCATTTATGGTTGCTTTTCCCTTCAACATCGATGTCTACTCCTAACCTCTGCCAGGTTTCTGCTCAAGTATCTCCTTCTCAGATAGGCCTTCCCTGACCATCCTGTCTAGAATAGCACATCATGCCCACTATTGTGTTCTAGGCCCCTCCATCAACTTTGGTAATAATAGATGCTTATTAAGTATTGGTTGAATGAATGAATGAATGGAAATGACATGTTTCTTGTTGTTGAGGTTTTACAGTGGCATCGGGGAAAGGAATCATGCACTCATTCTACTTATCAGGAATTTTGTTTCAAAGTGACAAACATAACTAGAGCCAATTTACATGGGAAAGGGGACTTCACCACGGATGTGGGGAGATGGCACTAAAACTAGGGGTAAAACTGCTGGTGCGTCTCCCAGGAATGGAGAGAGCGAGTCTAGGAACTCCCTCTCCACCTCTCACCTCTGCCTTCTGCTGCCCTGTCCCTGTGGACCAATTCCTCCTGTTTCACAGCCTCACAGTGGGGGCCATTGTCCAACCTACAGCTTCCAAGCAAATCCAGTCCCCTGCAGAGAAACTGACTTCTTTCTCAAGTGCAAGCCTCTTCAGAGGAGCCCCCTGCTTGGTCTCTGGGCATTAGTGCCCCACTGCCCTAGGGCCGATCGATCAGTGCTAAGGGGGGTGGGGACATGTAGGAGTTCATGGAGATCTATGCTGACATTTTTAAAAGCTGCCCCATCTAAATTGAAATCCCAAGCACCATAAGACTCGGGTTACATTTTCTTCTGTCCCCATGTCATACTGTCAAAGATACACACTACAGTATACAAAATAGATAAACAAGGTCCTACTGTAGTGCACAGGGAATTCTATTCAACAGCCTGCAATAACCTATAATGAAAAAGAATATGAAAAAGAATACATATATATAACTGAACCCCTATGCTGTACACCAGAAATTAACAAAACATTGTAAATCAATTGCACTTCAATTAAAAAAAAAAAAAAGTCGTTCCTTTCACTGTCGCTAAAGCAGAAAGCCAAAACTCTAAGTATGTTTGACTGACATCGTGAGAGGCAGCTCCTCGTCTTCCCTTTTCTTTTTATAAAAATGTTTTTGCAACAGCAAACTTAAGTTTTTAGGAGTGATGTATTAGAGCAATTATTAAAGTGGTCTGCAGTTTAAAAGCCATTTGGTGGTTTTCTCTCCCATCTCTAATCTTATTTTCAGCTGTTTCCAACTTAATCTTGATGTTCCTTCAAATAAAAGAAAGCGATTTTGCTGACTTTCCTTGGGGGCTAATCTGATGGTGGAAGTGAGAGGTTTGACTAAGCAGTGGAGATAAAAGCTGGCCGGGGGGGCGAAGGGCAGAGGAGCTAGAGGGGGAAGCCAGGCAAGAGGGAAGGAAGCGCATCTGGTGTGAGTGATGGGGACCCGAACGGGTGAGGTCCGACCCTGGAGAAGTCTTGGAGCTAGTTTAACAGTCCTCATGTTGTATGCCTTTAACATATACAACCTTTATTTCTTAAAAACAAGGAGGGTGGAGGGATATGTTGGGGGTTCTGGATTTGCACATACTAACTACTATATATAAAATAGATAAACAACAAGGTCCTACTGTTTAGCACACGGAACTATATTCAATATCTTATAATAACCCATAATGATAAAGAATATGAAAAAGAAGGATGGGGTAAGGTCTGTGGGTAAGGTCTTTGCTTTTTAATCTGACTGAGACAAAAACTATTGGATATTTCCAAGCAGGGGAGTAACAGAATCCGACTTGTGTTATAATAGGACTACTCAGAATGCTGATTTAGGGAAAGACGTTAAGGAGAGGAGGGTAAGGGTAAAATCAGAGAGAGTAATTGGTAGGTCACTGCAATAATGCAGAAAGCGGGCAACAGCGTCTTGGAGACGGCTGGAGGGTGAGTAGTGGCAGTTGTACGAAAGTTGCATAATATGACTTGTTGATGGTTTGGATGTGAGGGAAGAGGTTTCAAGAATAACTTCAAGGTTTTGGCCTGAGACAGTGGAAGGATGAATTAGCTTTTGATTGAGAGGGAAAGACTTCAGGAAGAGTAAATTCTACGATGGGAGGGGAAGATGGGAGTTTGATATATTTGGGGGACATATTAAGTTGAGATGCCCATTTGACAGTCATATAAGGATGGCCACTGGAGAAGTCTGGGTGGGAGATATACTTATGTCACACAGGTGAGAAAGGTAATTCTATTCTAAGTCTACCCCTTTCAGAAGGGAAATTATGGTTTTCTCTTTCTCAGGTTCTTAAATCTACACACCAGGCTTGCCACCACCACCACCACCTGGCCGCCCAGGCTCAAGGCTCAACTTTCCTATGATTAAGAAGAGTTTGCACATTTTATGTCATGAAATCATCTTTGTCCGTCCTAGGTGTTGGGTGTTTTTCATCTCCTGCAGTCAAGAAGAGCATCTAATCAAGCTCTTCCCAGGTGTATATTACGTACAGATCTCTGAATAGTTACTTGATTTGCATCAGCACAAACTACAAGCAGACAACTTTTCTTTTGTGGCCTAAGAAGCAGAGGAGAGAGGATAGCAGAGACACATGGCACTATTTAATTGTAGCTCTGCTGATGGAAACGGACTTGACAGCGTAAGCAGGAACATCTACTTCGCAGTGAACTTATGAGGGGTGAACTACTGCACAAATGTGAAGGAGAACATGTATCTTAAGATTCACCTCTTTTCACTGATAGTCTTGAGAAATAAAATTGTTGGATCAAGGTCTCAAAATTATTTTAGTTGCAGTGAAATTCCGGAGTCAACATCTCCTGACTTTCAGTTCAGTGTTCCTTCTCTGCCTTCAAATGGACATTTTCAGGATGCACGGCAGTACTTGTGCTTAAGTTAGAGCAAGTTTTAGGGCACATTGCTACATTTCAAGGTACAAACAGGTTACCGTTAATTAGAACAGGGAATTCACATCAAATTTTGAAAAAAAGGTAAGTCAATCTGCCAAGCAGGCAGCTGGCATATTAAAATAAGTGTATGTGTGAAAAAAAAAGTCAAATGAGTGTCTTTTATTGGCACAAAGATGTTCAGAGACATTTCGAAAGACCCTAGGATGATATAATGCTGCCTGAAGTAATCTTGTATTCATCTTATACTGTAACACATGTCAAAAGTTTGGCTGGTTCAAATGTCCTATGAGCTTTCACAGTGATGCCCAAAGCAATAAAAGTAAATAAAGATGCTGACCCACTGTGCAGGAGAAGGTCAATTGTGTGCAAAGTGTAGCAGAGTGGGGTTGTGGAAAGAATATTGCCATAGGAGTTCAAAACTTGGTTCTAGACCTAGGTTCTCATCCTGAACAGCTGAGTGGCTTGGGTCTCTGTTAGTACCATCTGCAAAATAATGAGTTGCTTAAGGTGAATATACAAAGCCTAAACACTGAATGATGCTCTAGAAACAATATACATAAAGACCACGCCCTTCTTATAGGTAATGGTGAGAAAATGTGACTACAGATTTTTGAGAGGGTTAATTTTGTGTTGGTTTGACTGGACATGGAGTGCCCTAATATTCAGGCAAACATCATTCTGGGTGTTTCTGTTAGTGAGGACACACACATAGTTTTTGGATGAGTTTAACATTTAAATTGGTAAACTGAGTAAAGTAGATTGCTCTCCATAATGTGGGTGGGCCTGGTCCAATCAGTTGAAGGGCTGTGTAAAATCAAAAGGCTGACCCTCCTCCTAGTAAGGGAGAATTCTTAAGCCTGCCAGCCTTTGGACTCAAACTGGATGCCTGCTCTGCAGATTTTGGAGTTACCAGCCTCTATCATGGCATGAGGCTATTCCTTTTAATAAATGTCTTTCACAAACTCTTGAGGAAGTGCCCAGAGATGAAGCAAAGGATTTATTTTATTATTTTGAATATTATCTGAAAGCTAATATTAAATTAACAATAGGGAAGTGACAATGTCTTGGAGAGTCCAGAAAATACATGTGGCAAAACTCTAGAATGTTTAAATGTTAATTTGTTTCTTTGACATAATGCATTGTTGATGTAGATTTTACTCTCTACCATCAAATAGTCCAGGAGAATTATTATGTAACATCAGAAGCATCTGAGAGAGTCCACGCAAAAGAAAAAGACTGTGCTATAGCCCACTGATTTGTTTCTGTCTCCTGACAATACCCAAAATGAGTGAATACTGGGCAAAAAAAGAAAAAAAACCCACAAACAAAAACAAAAACCTTAAATTGATTTTACTTCAGCTTAATCAAGCACATTTTAGCCAGAGTTTGCTCCAAATGACTTCTGGCAGTTTTCCAAACCCAAAGCCACCCTACGTGAGTAACGATCAACACCACAGAAGATACAGAAGACTTTGTGCTGTAGATCCTAAAATGCATTTTAAAAGCAGAGTTCTGAAAATGTTTTGAACAATAGAAGTAGGACTGAATTGGAGTAACTCCCTCCTGGCTGACACTGAAGACAATAGCCCTTAATTGTGTCTATATGTTAGGAACATGAATGTGGTACACATATAACCTCTCTCTATCTCTATATATAGGATCTGAAGTCACTTAGGCATTCATGTCATGGTGTTCTGTAGTGAAATCAGACCTGAGGTTCTAGAGCAATGGGTAGCAATAATGAAGACAGTGTGTTTCTACGACATTCACCCTGGTGGGCATGAAACAGCAAAACGAAACAGCCAAACCCCAGGGAGGCAGAATGTGAAACTTAGTCCCAATGTCCCAGTGCCCAGGGATGGGACATTTAATCTTGCAATGAGGCTTTTAAGTAACAGGATAAGTATTTCAGGTGTACCCAAGTTACACACTCTTCTGCTTCCACAAGCAGCCATGGGACACCTTGACTGCTTACCATAGAGAGAAGGCAAGAGCCTTGTTTGCAGAAAACTGGGTCAGACACAGGAACAGAAATAGATGAGGATCTCACGATGAAATTAACCACAGACTCAGTACTTGAAAGTCTAAGTGCTCAGTCATTGCACAAAACCTCTCCAACATCTCTGCAATTAATTAGCCTATTGGCACTGACAAATGAGTGACCAGATGGAGGTGGACTTGTGGGGACTGGCGAGCAACACAGACTGGAGTGGGGTTCAGAAAAGGATTCTGGAATCATGTGCAAAGAGGAGGAGGCCTGGGGGGATCACTGCCCTGGATGCTCTTGGTCGAGGGTTCCATCAGTTCCTGGGAACACAGCACACAGTTATAAGTTATATTTTAATTTGTGGTACAGATATAAATATATACTGATGAGTATTTACATCCTTAAGCAAACTGTTCCGTTATGCCAGTCTCAAGTTATCCCTCTTTTCCTTGCCCTTATAAGGTCTAGAATAACAAGAACCCCTCTTGCTATCATTAGCCATGTCAAGTCCAGGTGGGCTCAGGGAGGCGGCAGCAGGAGAATGGAAGTGGCTGAGAGGACAGCGCCTCTTGTGGCGAAGTGTCTGAGCACATGAAGAGGACCGTGGCTGCACTGCAGGGTCCATCCTCCAGCTGGGACCTCAAGACTGTCAGCGGCTACAGTCAGTGGGACCCAGACATGTTGACTAAGTTGCCTTCTTTGAAATTCTCTTGTATCTATTTCTTCTTCAGAAGTCAGAGCCAAGATTTACAGGACCTTTCTAGCCTTGAGCAGATGCTACCCGGGGTGATGCTCCAGCTTGCGAAGCAACTTTAAGAAACTTCCCTAGGACAGTTCTAATTGGAAATCCTTCTCAAGGTTCATTATCTTTCTTTCCAGAACCCGACCCTCTCCTCCACCTCTCCGTATCTGCCTACTAAGAGTGTGATGTGCACAACTTTCTCTAGATCTGCCCCTGGGCAAGGATGAGTCTTTACTTTTGCCAATTCCAGGCAACTCCCAGCAGCTTAACCAAGGTGCCTCAACCTCTTATCAACTCTGAAAATGAGATCCGCTCACGTGTTAGCTCTGTGGCCAAAGAGTCACCCGAATGCCATGTCACTGTTAGAAGAAAGCTACTCGGAGAAATACCATTGAGTGCTGGTTCCAGAGAGCGGAGGGGCTGCACGAGCCAGAGGGAAATGCAGACCCACTACTGAGCTCCCCCACCTGCTGACCAGGGCCAATTCGCATCCTTCACATCAATTGATTACTGGATCCTCAGAGCCTTTCCATGCAGACCGTGAACCTAAGGACACATTACATAAAAATCAGTGAATGTGTGTGAGGATGTTTAATGAGATGAAAAATTGGGCTAGATGTCTGTGAACTCCCCCTCTAGCTCTGCTGTTAAGGTTTGATCGTCCCTCTGCCAAGGTGTTTACTCTCCAGAAATGAGTCTCTTTCTCTCTAAGGATCATGGGTTGTTCTGTTTATCAAGAGATCTCAATTATTCAAAAGCTAATTATTCTGCCTCTGTGATGTCTTGGTTATTCTTCCTCTTGGCTGACTATCGCTGGCAGTCTTTACCCTCATGATGAGAAGAGGTCACAAATTTTCCATTCTTCCCTCAGTTGTACAAAGAAAATTGGCTTTTGTAAGGATCTCTCCTCCTTTCCAACTCACTGGGTAGTGGGGAAACTTCAACCAGCCCACTAACAACATATCTGTCTTTTCCAGTTCAAACTGTCTCCTTTTGTGTTAAAACAATTGCTTTCATAATTCTGTACCCTCTCCTCCCCCAAGGAAGTATTTTAGACAGTGCTGACAGTTGAGAGGATCCAGGATGGATCAAGGTTCTCTGGATCTCTTCTGGTCTCTGTTGTAGAATAGCTGGGTGGGCTGGGACCAGTACCTTCTGAGGTATAACTGGCCCCTCTGGCCTGTGTGTGATGACATTCATGGCCACTGACCATTGAGAGTCCGCTCCACAGTGGCCTCCTCTTGCAGACCTTAAGATTCTGCCATCCCCATGGTCTTCTCAGCATTGGGGATGTGACCAGCACTGGGAAGGAAGGGGTTAATGCACTCTCTCTTTCTCCCTCTGGCTTCTTTATCTGGAGGTAGCTTCCAAGTCTGGAAGTAGCACACATAATAACTTCTACCTACCTTCTCATTGGCTACCAGAAGTACCAAAGTCACGCCTCCTCCTCTGTTAGAAATTCACAGCTTTTCTTTCTAAAGTCCAGGGAAACATGCCACGAGATGTTCTTGGTGACCCCCCCCCCCAAGACTTCCCAGGAAGTTTCTACAGCACCTTGACCCCACTCTTGGAGATGGAGCCTCAAATCTGGGACAGATGGCAACCCTGACTTTCAATGTCCTGGTTCTACTTTGGTCTCTCATCGCCCACCACCCAGACGGGAGGCTCTCTCTTCTTTCTATTCAGGCAAGCCTTCCCCGACAGCACACACTCCTCCTCCTTCCTGAGGTGATATCAGCCCTGGTCCACACCCCAGAGCTCCAGCAACATGGCTGCCTGAAAACAGTTATTTACAGACAGAGGAATGCAAAACACACTGGCTCAGGTTATCAAAGGGTAATCTGTACGACGTCAAGTGTCTTTCAGACAGATGAGAGAAGAGGAAAAGAGATGAGATTTAAGCCAGTCAACTTGGTTATTTACTGGCAGTTCTGTAGAACAGTTTGATGAGATATTAATTTAAATGGTTGGTTTCAACGCAGTTTTGAAAAATGTGAGAATCCCATTGTCTCTTTCTCTCCTCTGGATCACTGAGGGTTGGCTGTAATGCCTGTTTTAAACAAATCGCTATGAAAATAGATCCTTGGGAGCCTGGAAGCTGACTCATCAATCATGGTAGCAAGGAAATGGCAGCTGATGGGGAGAAACAGGTGTAGCTGGGCTGATCCCACCCCGGATTTAAGTGGATCCGGCCCCACCGAGAACCAGCTGCTGGGACACAGGAAAACTCCATCCTAGCAATGCTTATAATTCCTGTTATTTGCCCAGATGTCCACTTGTTTTCTTCTGTGAACAGCCTGACATTTGCATCTCTGACCTCAAGGCTCTGTACTCCAGCCTCGAAGCCCCTCTTCTCTGACCCTCAGATGCTTTCCTCTCTGGGGCATGACTTTGCTTTCCTACACATGCACCTGTGTGTAAGAATAAGCATCTTCTCCCCATGCCCTGCCAGCTGGACCAGCCTGCCTGCCCTTCTTACCACTGGTAGGATGAAACAAAATTCTAGAGTCAAGTGCCCACCAACTCCTGCAGTGACAAATTATCTCCAGTGAAAAACACTTCTTGCCAGACTCCTAACTAGCCAGAAACCTTGAATAATCATGTAGAAAACACTCATAAAATACAAATAACTTAGCAGAGAATCATAAAAAGAAAACTGGACTAGGTCTTAAAGTCCTCTGCTATAGTGCTCTTTGTTTGTTTGTTTTAGAGGACACTGAGGCAGTTTGGAAGTTAATGGAATTTCCACCTGAGATTATGTAGCTATTTACCACCAACAGTTCCACACTGATCATGTATCATCTCATTAACTTCATCTTGTACAGGGTGGCAGGCATGTGATAATGAAAGATTGAATGCCACAGACTCGCTGCTGTAGGACTTTGTCACATGGTCCTTGATGGTCAAGACTAAGTCTGCTTAGCTGTAATCCAGCTTGTCTCACTAGAAGCACGTTTAGCAATGATTACACATCAGAGACCGCTCTGTTACTTCCGCATGATCCAGCCATCCCACTCCTGGGTATATATCCAGAAAAGACAAAAACTACTTTGAAAAGGCACATGCACCACAGGTGTTCACAGCAGCGCTATTTACAACAGCCAAGACATGGACTCAACCTAAGTGTCCATCAACAGATGGCTGGATAAAGAAGCTGTGGTATATATATACAATGGAATACTACTCAGCTATAAAAAAGAATGAAATAATGCCATTTGCAGCAACATGGATGGATCTAGAGATGATCATACTAAGTGAAGTAAGTCAGACAGAGAAAGATAAGTATTATATGATATCACTTACATGTGGAATCAAAAAATAATATGAAAGAATCTAAATACAAAACAGAAACGGACTCACAGACACAGAAAACAATCTTAAAGCTACGAAAGCAGGTGAGGGATAAATTAGCAGTTTGGGATTAACAAATTACTATACATAAAATAGATAAGCAACAAGCATTTACTGTCTAGCACAGGGAGCTATATTCAATACCTTGTAATAACCTGTAATGGAAAAGAATCTGAAAAAAACATATAACTGAATCACTCTGTGGTACACTTGAAACTAACACAAGATTATAAATCAACTATACTGTAATTAACAAATGAAAATGCTCTATTGGGAACTACATTTAATATCTTGTAGTAACTTACGGTGAAAAAGAATGTGAAAGTGAATATATGTGTGTTCCTGTATGACTGAGATATTATGCTGCACACCAGAAATTGACACAACATGGTAAACTGACGATAGTTCAATGCAAATATATATAAATACAAAAAAAGAGAGAGAATGGTCTATTAAATAAGTGTGTCTATTCCCCTCTAAATGGTGTGTCCTTGTGTCTCGAGATGGTGCTTCATTCACACCTGACTAGTGACCAAGGCTGTGTCTGACCAGAGCCAGTGCTCAGTAAACTCTTGGTTGGGAATTTGAACTGAATGAAAGGAATCAGCTAGTTTTGGCTGTAGGGTTTAGATTCCTAACTTGAGGTTCCTAGGTCATCCTCAGAAGGAAGGTCTGTGAACTTCTTGAAATGATACACAAAATTGTATGTATCTGTGTTTGTGCCCCCAAACACATCCTCCCAGACCCTCAAGGGAGAAATTTCAGGTTTCGGCAGCAGAATCTCAAAGAGGTTAAAGGACCCGAGTAACAGAGGAAAGACTGTGCTGTGTTGAGTGTGTTTATCAGTCATTCCCCCTGAACTCTTGACCTCTCTGGAGCTCTAGAGGGACACCTGAGCAGAGACCAGAAATGCTCCAAACAGCTTCAGCATCAGTGAAGAGAAGGAAATGGTTCTGAGTGATCATGATGGAGTGGATGTAACTCCCCACGACCTACTGGATCATAAATCACCAGCAGGACCAAGAGCAGGAGGCACGAGGGCCTGGCACCTCCGTCCTTGAGCAGAGGGGCATTGGACATATATCTGTAGCTTCTCTTATTCCTTTTTTCCTACGTAGGGATTTTTTTTTCTCTCAACTGCATAAAACAAACCTTCCTCAATGAATCAGTGAAAAATTATTAGAAATAAAACAAGAGTTGAATAGAGTTCAGAATGAAAGTGGTTTATCTGCTTAAATTGATAAAATGGAGCCAGGTTTTGAGTTATCCATTAGCAGAAAAGGCTTCTTTGGAAGCCATGGATCCCAGACACTGGGGGCATTTAAGCAGAGACTAAATTTCTCCTCTTAGATGCCAGGGAAGAGAGTTCTCACTGAAAAAGCAGCAGAAGTAGCTCATTAGTCGAGTCTTTCTGGAAAACTACAATTTATTTAGTTGTTAGGAAACTTGATGACTACCTGTGCGTATAGAGGGCAAAATCTCAAAGTAGATAATACTTGAAGAATTTTTATTTGATTGTGGGCTTTTTTTCCTAATTTTTTTGGTGGGGGAGGTAATTAAGTTTATTTATTTAGTTAGTTAGTTTTTTAATGGAAGTACTGCGACTTGAACCCAGGACCTCATGCATGCTAAGCACATGCTCTGCCCCTTGAAGTCTACCCTCCCTCACCCTGGGCTTTGTTTCTGCAATCAGTTTTCTGCACCTACCAATATCTGTTTTGGTTAAAACTCGAATTGGTTGAATTCCCAGAGCCCATATACACTGACAAGAGTTGACAACTCTGATATATGCTGGGACGACTGGCAGGAATCAGCCAAGAATTTAAAATCTGAAGTGGATATTTGACGAAGCAGATAAAGTGCACATCCAGGTGATAAATAAGCTATTAGAATGGAGAAGCACAGCCATAAGTTTTTAAAAATTAGGGCCATAGGTTTGTTTGCATTTAATTTGCAGTACAGTAAGTACTCCTCTAAACTCTTACTAACTTAAGCACCTTGTGCTTTTACCTTTTATTTGAGTCATTTGTACACGTGTCTTGTCTTCTGCTGCTTTACAATTCCTTGAGGGCACAGCTTTCAGCTTTACATCATTCAGAGTGCCTAAAAACCTTGAGAAGATACAAGTGGGTTATGTTTCTCCTGAGACGAATCTTTTTTCTTTTTCACTTTCTGCAATTAAACATAAGATGCCAAATGCAGGAACTCTGCAGCTAAGAGGAAATACAGCGCCAAGTAAAAGCTGAGAGGAGAGCTATTGAATTTGTGCTGGTGCGCTGTACTCGCCAAGGCAAGCAAGCCAGGACAATGCTTCCAATGCTGAAAGGTCAGTGCGTTAGTGCCCATAAAAAGCTTATGTTCATTTTTATTTTGATACAATAAAAGTTTTGCTTTTTGCTCATTAAACATCCAAAAGGGAGCTTCCTGACTGGGTAGGTCTCTAAGGCAGCTTTATTTTTTAGATTTACACAAAATTGTGGAGAAAGTACTGAGAATTCCCAAATACCTCTCATGCCCACGTAGATACACCGCCTCCCCGCCATCAACATCCTGCATTAGTGTGATATGTTTGTTACAGTCAGGGAACCGACAGACATAGCTTTCTCAACCAAAGTCCATCATTTACATTAGGGTTCACTCTTGCTGTTGGACAACCTATGGGTTTTTGACTAATGTACAATGGCATGTATCCACCATTATAGTATCATACAGAATAGTTTCATTACCCTGAAAATCCTCTGTGCTCACTCATTCACCCCACGCTCCCTAGCACCTATTCCTGGAATCCCTGGTAACCACTGATCATTTTACTGTCTCCAGTGTCATATAATTGGAATCATATACTATGCTGCCTTTAAGATTGCCTTCCTTCACTTGGCAATATACATTCAAGGCTCCTTTATGTCTTTTCATGACTGGAGAGTTTACTGGTTTTTATCACTGAATAATATAACATTGTGTAGATGTACTACAGTTTTGTTATCCATTCACCTACTGAAGGACATCTTGGTTGCTTCCAATTTTTGGCAATTATCGATAAAATTGTTGTAAATATTTGTGGGCAGGTTTTTGTGTGGACTGAAGTTTTCAACTCAATTTAGGTAAATACTGAGCAGTTACAATTGCTGGATCATATGGTAAGAATCTATTTGGTTGGGTAAGAAACAAGAGAACCGTCTTCCAAAGTGGCTGTACCATTTTGCATTTCCACCAGCAATGAGTGCGAGTTCCTGTTGCTTCCCATCCCCATCAGCATTTGTTGTCCATATTTTGGATTGAATCTATTCTAGCAGGTGTGTAGTGGTACCTTACTCAGTGTTTTAATTTGTAATCCTCTCATGACATATGATGTTGAGCATCATTTCATATGCTTATCTGCCAACTGTGTATCATCCTTGGTGAAATATCTGTGCAGATATTTTGCCAATTTTTAAACTGGATTGTTCATTTTCTTATTGTTGAGTTCAAGAGTTCTTATTTGGGATAACAGTCCTTTATCAGACATGTCTTTTGATCGTATTTCCTGTCAGTCTGACTTGTCACCTCATGCTCTTCACAGTGTCCCTTGCAGAACAGAAGTTTCACTTTTAATGAAGTCTAACTTGCCAATTTTTTCTATCATGGATCATACTTCTGGTTTTGTATCTAAAAAGACATTGCCAAATCCAAAGTCATCTAGATTTTCTCCTATATTTTCTTCTAGAGTTGTATCATTTTGTGTTTTATATTTTGGTATATGATCTTTTTTTTTTTTTTTTGCAATTGGATGTCCAGTTGTTCTAGTACCATTTATTAAAAACACTATCCTGTCTTCATTGACTTGACTTTGCTCTTTTGTCAAAGATCACTTGACTATATTTGTGTGACTATTTCTGGGCTTTCTATCCTGTTCCACCAATCTGTTTGTCTATTCTTTCACCAACACCATGCTGTATTGTTGACTGTAGCTCGAGTAAGTCTTTTATTTATTTTTTTTTTAGGTGCTCAGGAAACTTTCTTTTTTAATTGAAGTATAACACTGACTTACAATGTTGTGTTAGTTTCATGTGCATAGGAAAGTAACTCAGTTATACATATATATAAATCTATTCTTTTCCATTATAGGTTATTGAATATAGATAGATTCAAGATATTGAATATAGTTCCCTGTGCTATACAGTAGGTCCTTGCTGGTAATCGATCTTACATATTCTCCTTCAGTATTTTGTTGTCTTTTCTGGGTCTTTTGCCTCTCCATATAAACTTTAGAATCAGCCACAAATAGCCACTGATAGCCACAAAATAACTTGCTGAGGTTTTGACTGGCATTACATTGAATCCATACAACAAGTTGGAAAAAACTGATTTTCTAACAATAGTGAGTCTTCCTACCAATGAACATGGAATATCTCTCCATTTATTTCGTTGATCTCATTTCTTTCATCAGAGTTTTGTAGTTTTCCTCGTAGAGGTCTTACACCTATTATGTTCTATTTCTACCGGAGTATTTCATTTTTGTGTGCTAACCTAGGTGGCATTACTTTTTCAATTTCAAATTACAAATGCTCATTGCTGGTATACGGGAAGCTGATTGACTTTTGTACATGAACTTTGTGTCCTGCAAGCTTGCTATAACGGATCTCTCTTCCAGGTTGATTTTTGGTCAATTCTTTGTGGTTTTCTACATAAATGATCATATCACATGTGGACAAATACAGTTTTATTTCTGTCTTCTCAATAGATACACCTTTTTAATTTCCTTTCCTTATCAAATTTCATTAGCTCGGACTTGCAGTCCAACACTGAAAAGGCATGGTGAGCGAGACGTCCTTCCCTTGCTCCAGATCTTAGCAAGGAAGTGTCTACTTTCCATACAGTGCGATGTTAACTGTAGGTTTCTGCAGATGCCATTCATTAATTTGAGGAAGTCTCCTCTATTTCTAGTTTGCTGAGATGCAATATAATTTAAACATAAAAAGTACCCAAAGTAGTGTGTACAATTTGATTTTGATTTTGTGAAAAATGTATTTTACGTCGGGGGGGGGGAAGAGTGGGAGGGAAAATGCTTAATTTCACGCATTTTTGGCTGGAGAAGAGGTATTTTCCCTTACATATGCACGTATTTTCTAAATTCTTCCCAAGGAACCTATATCTGTTTTCTTATAACAAAAAAAAATTTACATTAAGAGAAACGATTAGGTGTTCTATAAAGAATGACTTGCAGACCGAAAAAATAGAGGCTAAATAAAATGGAACTCTAGGAAGAGAACAGGTTTGATAACCCCGTCATCCACGAGAATGAGAAGGGAAGCTCTCTGCGGGCCAGGCCTGACTGAAGGAGCCCTGTGCCCCAATACCGCAGCTCACCCCGAGTCTCAGCTTTGCCTGTGAAATGCCATTTATGTATCTGGCATCCTGAGCCTGGTTTTTGTGGGTATGGAATCAGGTTTCTGTCTTTCCAAGTAGTTTTGCTCATTGTTTTAAAATGAGGAGAGAGAGAAAGAGAGATTGAGACTGAACTGCACTACCTACTGAACCAGGATCAGGAGGATGGAGAAGTCCTGAGAGAGGGAGGAGGGGCGCGCCCCCCGCCCCAAGGCTGCAGGCGGAGCGCGGGGCCGCTCGGGCTCCGGAGCCCAGCGCACACGCGGGCGGCGGGAAGGGGCAGCAGCGCCCCCGCCTGGCTCCCGCCTTCCCGAGCCAGGTGCCTCGAGAGCGCACACCGCCGCCGGCGCTCTCCCGGGGTCGGAGGCTCCCGCGCCCGCGCTGTGTCGGGGCGGCGGCGGCGGCGGCGGCGGCGACAGGCGACAGGCGAGGGGCGCGGCGCCCGCACCGCCTGCGGCCGGCCGGCTGCAGCTAGCGCCGCGGACCGGCTGGAGCTAGCGCCGCGGACCGGCTGGAGCCGGGCTGAGCCGCCGCGCCCGCGTCGCGCCGCACGGCGCGGAGGCGCTCGGGGACGTCGGCGCGGGCGCGCACGGGCCGCGCGGGGACCCTCGGCGGGCGTTGCGCCCACCAACCGCTTGGCCGCGGCCGCGGGCAGCTCGGACCCGCGGCCCCTCCGCCTCCAGTCTGGGAGCTGCCGGCCCCGACCTGCCCTTGCCTATGGGGATCCGAGAGTTTCCCGGCGGCGCACCCAGGGGCAAAAGCATCGCCATGTGAGTAGCGCCCCGGGTGCGGGTGCGGGTGCGGGTGCGCGGGCCGGGACTCCGGGTATCCGTGGCTTGGGAGAGGGCAGCGCGCGCGGAGGAGCTGCTCAGGAAGTTTAAGGCATCCTCTCCCTCGCCACTCGCCCCAACGTGCTCTGCCCCGAGGCGCCCAGGGCCGGGCGCGGGAGTCGGACCCGACGCCCGGGCTGCTGAGGGAACTGGGTGGGCGGCGGGGGCGGGGGATCGCCGGCCCTGCGGCCGCACCTGCGCCCTGCTCGCCCTCCGATCTGCCCCTCACCCCAATCCCCCCTTCTTCCCTCCCCGCCCACCTGCCCGCGTCCTCAGTGGCATGAGGAGGTCACCGGACGTCAGCCCCCGGAGACTGTCCGACATCAGCCCCCAGCTCCGGCAGCTCAAATACTTGGTGGTGGACGAGGCGATCAAGGAGGATCTGAAATGGTCGCGCTCAGTGGAGGACCTCACCAGCGGGCCGGTGGGGCTCACGTCCATCGAGGAGCGAATCCTGCGCATCACCGGCTACTATGGCTACCAGCCCTGGGCAGCGAGCTACAAAAGTAAGGCCCCCTCGCCCCCTTTCCCTCGTCTGCCGGTGCATCTCCCCTGCCGCTGTCACGGCAGTTTCGGGGAGCGGGGAGCAAGCGCAGCGACGCGCCAGCCGCCCCCCTGCTGCCCTGCTCCCCCGCGGAGACCCAGGTTTGCAACTTTTAGGAAGAGGCCTGGAGACTGAGTTCTCCGGGACCTTCGGGAATTTCTGATCCATTCTCTGACCCCTCTCCTTCCCGCATCCATCTTTCTGTCCTTACCCCTGGCTCTGAGGTGCCACAGCACAGGAGACAGATTGGAAAGGAAGTGTGTCCTGCCCTGTGTGGCTTCTCTGTGGATCTGAGTGTTAGTCGCCCAGGGTCGGGGCTCAGCTGGCTCAGCTAGAGACTGCAGACTTAGCACGCCTGGGTTTTAACTCTTCCCTGGGCCTCGAAGGCCCTGATGATGGAGGACAATTCTCAGGGCTTTCATTTCAGATCTCACTCACTCCCTTTGCCCCAGGTCTTTATCTGTCCTCAGTGTAGAGGTTCTGGATGGATCATTCTAGCGATTGGCATTTGGTCCCAAAGAGCTGAACGGTCGGTGCCAGGTGGAGCAGCTGAAACTGCTGTCTGCCAGGGGGCCTGGTGAGGCTTTGGCAGTTCTGTGACCACTTACACAGATGTTACCTGCGTCACCAGGATTAATCTGGTGGCCATTGCTTTCTCTCGTTTTGGAAGGGAGAAGTGGACTCCGACAAACTCCAGAACCTGTAACTGTGAACCGTAATGAGGGGGTTTCATCGCTCTCTTTTGACAAGAAGAAAGAGAGCCACTGACCATCTCAGTCAGTGTAAGGAATGAGCATTGCTTCATTCCATTTGTAATAGAGACTAACAGCTTAATGATGTTGAGATATGTTTTTACCCTTCATTGCTTGAAATTGAAATCTATTTTATTGGTCCTTGGGAAAACAAGTCAGGCTTTTGTAAATGAATCATATTCACTTCTTAAAATATGTCTATATTTAGCTTTTTCCTAAAACCCTTGATTCCAAGCCAAAAGCTGGCGGTATGCTAGCAGTTAGCCAGTTACTCATAAGTTATTTTGCAGGAAGAAAAGTAGGATTTTAATGTTTTGTTTCATGCCATTATTTGTTTTTAAAGACTGTGGTGATTGCATTTAACTCTGAAGGAACCTTAAAATGGTTATCTGTGTCTCCTCCAATCTTCTGCTTCTGCTGCTAAATTTGTAGCTGATAAATTGGCTTTGAATCACAGAAAGAAGACAAGGGACCAAGTTTTCTTTTCAGCTGAAAAACACCGAGCATCCAGTGAAAGAATGAAAACCCATTGGAAACCGTTTCTCTTAAAGATCAGATGCTCAGTTTCTATTTCTGCTTTCCAAATTTCTATTAGAAATTTTCTATTTCTTATTTCTATTCTTAGCTTTCTTAATAACTCAAGACACCAGTGCTAATTCCCGCCTTTGAAAAGTCGCCTGTTTAGCCCCTAAAGTCATAATAAGGTATATCATTGTAATTCAGTTTGAGACTGGCCCCATGTGCTTTGTAGAAATTGTCACCAAGGTTTGTGACTTTGGGGGCTGGCTGGCAGCTCACAGCAGTGATTGACTGGTACGAACACACTTTGTCATTAAGACGGGGAAAGGCCAAATGGAAAATGAGTCCCTTGTCCCAGGGGTGTTCTTAAATCACCGTGCCTCTGAAGCTTCATTGAAGGCATAAATGTCAGCAGACGAAGCTTCAGTGATCATAGTGATACGAATAAAATCAGCTTCCTTCACCCTCGGTTCCTGTGAAGATGCTTCCTTATTTCAGGATACTCCTTTTTACTAAAAGGCTTTAGGTGACAGCTGACATTTTGATGAATTAATTGGATTTTAAGTTTAAATTTAGAAAAGCTCATGTTTTATTAATATAGCCAGAGATGTTTTAGGGCAGCACTTTGGCTGTTTGCCGTTTCTCCCCAAGTAGAGAAAAAAAATAATAAAGAGGCTTATCTACATTGATATCCGTGAGTTACTTTGTTTGTTGGTGAATAATCACACTTAACAAACTGGGAGAGCTGAGAGGTGATGATTACAAAATAAATACTCTTCTCCTGGTCTCCAGAGCAAGTTATGGGATGTTCCAAGCCCCATTATGGACATGGTATGCTACCTTCCAAGTGGCTTGTCCCCACAGACATGTCGCCACTGAAATGAGAGTGTCTTCTCTGTTTGAGAGTATAAGTGAGCTGCCTTTGTAGCAGAAGAAATTATTTGATTGACTGAGTATTCATTTTCACCTCCTTAACTTGCTTTGGGCAGTTAAGATAAATGAGGTAATTGTGAAGGGTGCAGAAATGATCTTTGCCCAGGACTTCCAGCTCAGTCGGTGAGATTAACAGGTTTCATGCTGGACAAGGAAATTTTTGTGAAGGATAGTTTTTTTTAAAAAAAATCCTAAAGGCCTTGGGTCTGAGAGGGATGGTTTGTGTGTAACACTGAACTGAGAATGAAACTAAATCAGCATGAGGGAGGTTGAGTTCCTCTTCTCAGGGACCAGAGGCCTCAGAGCTGCCTGTTTTCTTGTTTCAGACCCATCCCACTGGGCAGGATTCTTAGGGATTCCTTGGATCCCGAGCTGTGGTGTATCCAGAGCCCATAAAGCACATGGGCCACAGTAGTTGCTCAGTAAATATTTGTTGCATAAGTAAATGGATGCTGCCTGAAATACTGACCTCTGGGAGAGAGTACCTTTGAATGTAGTGATTTGCATTATTTAATTCTTTCTGCCGACTTACATTAGATTGGAATTGCCCTCCTGCCTTGTTCTTCCATGATACACGCCGTCCTTGGCTTTCTAAACCGTAGACTGGACCAGAGTCCTTGCTGGCTAGCTTTGGCTTAACCCAGAGTTTCTCATGCTCAGCACCGCTGACACTTCGCCCTGAATAATCCTTTCTGAGGGGCACGTGTCCTGTGCCTTATAGGGTGTTTAGCAGCATTCCTGGCCTCGAGCAAATCCTCCCTCCTCAAGCTGTGACAACCAAAAGTGTTTCCAGACAGTGCCAGATGTCCCAGGGGAGTGTGCCTTTGGTTGACAAGCCCTCCTTTAGCCGGACCCCACGTTTCCTCTGCAAGTGAACTGTCTTTTGTTGAGCTGTGGTGCTGAGCCAGCAGGCCTGCTCGCCTCTTCTTCCTGGGCCACTTCTTAGGTTCCCGTGATGGGCCAGGCTAGAACAAACAGCTTCCAGAAAGAGCCTGTTACTTCTGCAGCTAACAGGATGCCGCACCCACTCACCGTAAATTGATGCTCTATGTACAAAGTGCTTTAGTGAAAATTCAGAACAGTTTGAATAGTTTCTCGTGGTGACTGACTTCCCCTCCCACCTGCACCCCAGCAGAAGAGGGATGGCTGGCTGCAATATCTTCTCCCTCTCCCTGCTTTTCTCATTTCTCTGGCACTGAGACCAGGTGGCTGTGGAAGGGAGGTGGAGGGACAGAGACCAGCAGCAGACCCCCTCGATAGTGGACAGCAAGGCCCAGGCACCGGACGCAGTGGGGGCCTGGCTGCATTTTGGCACAGGGATGACTGAAGTAGTGTATCTTAGAGATCTCAGATGGAGGTTCTTTTTTTTTAAATTTTTGTTGAAGTATAGTTGATTTACAACCTTGTGTTAGTTTCTGGTGTACAGCAAAGTGATTCAGTTGTGCATATATGTATACACATATTCATTTTCATATTCTTTTTCATTATAGGTTATTACAAGCTATTGAATATACTTCCATGTGCTGTACAGTAGGACCTTGTTGTTTTTCTATTTTATATATAGTAGTGTGTATCTGTTAATCCCAAACTTCTGATTTATCCCTCCCCACCTCCCCTTTAGTAGCCATTAGTTTGTTTTCTGTGTCTGTGAGTCAGTTTCTATTTTGTAAATGAGTTCATTTGCCTCATTTTTTTAGATTCCACATATAAGTGATATCAAATGATACTTGTCTGTCTCTGTTTGACTTATTTCACTTAGTGTGATTGTCTCTAGGTCCACCCATGTTGCTGCAGATGGCATTATTTCATTCTTTTTTATGGCTGAGTAGTATTCCATTATATATTTATATATATATATATGTATATCTCACAACTTCTTTATTCAGTCACCAAGAGGAAGTTCTTATGCAGGATGAAAGAACATCTATAAATACTCCTTTATTTTCATTTATTCATTTTGAAGCATTTTGGAGAGTGTTTACTATATGCTGGAATACACAGACAAGTGATGGGAGACCAGGTTCACAGCACAGGTGTGTCCTGTCAAGGGACAGAGATCCGCAGATCCGTGCATCAAGAAAATAGACACATTATTTACATTTAGCAGGGATGTTTTACTTGGCAGAAGATTTCACTGAGGGATATTGTCAAGTAATGCGCTCACAGAGTTTTCTAGTCCCGAAACTTTCTAGGAATAGCTTTTGGATGGAGTCATGTTAATGGCTTAAAAGGAGGTATTCCTGTCTTCCAAATGGATTGATTAATGCTGCATGTGCTGGTACATACAGATACAAATGATTCTTTTTTTTTTTTTTTTTTTAATGCTGAGGGGTTTAGTTTTAAGTCATTTGTAGAGGGTAGGCTAGTCCCAAATGACCACCCCATCCCTGGCCCATCCCAGCATGCCCTTGGCGACTTGCATTGAGGCTCAGAGCATACAGATACCTGAGCAAAACCCAGTTTACATGAGAGGAGCTTTTGTAGTCCATGCTGAGAAACGGAGGGCACTGAGTTCACCTAGGGGTGAGAAAATTGCGTGTTTCAGGCTCCTGCAGGTTTCAAAGGTTAGAAGGGGTTTGTGAGAGGTGAGGGGAGAAATTTATGGAGAAAGACAGTTCCTTCTACTCTCTCCTCCCTTTCAGACCAGGCCAGGGGTGTAGGTTGCTGACGGCCTTACTCGTAATAATAACTGAGACAGGGGCTCATAGTATAATCGTGGTGAGCAACTTCTGTGTTATCCTCCCAAAATAGTAAAGTTCAGAGCAGCAATTCGATAATGACCCACTTGTAAGAGATTTACAATTTGGTTGTAAAAATTTTATTGTGGAATGGAGCTTGACATGTGAAACACTAGACTGAAAAGGTTTTAAAGGGAAAAAAGTTGCGGGGGCGGCGGACGCGGGGTGGGGAGGACATAGATCAACATCTTCTGACGGCTCAGAGAGTGCATTTTATTCCTGAATCTGAACCCATGTTAACAATTTAGTTAACGGTTTTATGAGATACGAAAGGATTAAAATGCAGAGCTGTTTTTTTTTTTTTTTTTTTAAGGCAGCACAGTTCTCCGCAGTACACTCAGATCACTGACTAGGGGTTATAAACCCTTTGCAAAAGATCTGTTTGCACCTCCAGGAAAGAAAGTCTTCCTGGCTTTAAAAGATGCTTGGGCAAGGAGATTTCTCACTGTGCTTCACAGGTCTCCTGAGTCGCTACAAAGTGCCGGGTCTAAAATAAAACACTCCAGTGGCGAGTGTTTGTCCTTTCCCTAAGCAGCTGGAAGAATTCAGGCTAGTTGCGTTAAAAAATTAATCCATTGTGCACGAGCCATTGAGTTAAGTGTTTCACTGAGCGTTGATAAGGATGCTCATTTGAATCATAGCCCTTCAGGAAGGAGGGGCTGACTGCAGTTTCTTCTCTGTTGTCAGGAGAAGTGGAGGGAGGGGAATTTTGCCCCAGGGAGCTGCGTTCTCATCCCAGCCTCCTCCCTTCCCAACCCCGTCATTCCTGGCAACTTACTCGCCTCTTTGAGCTTCTGTTTTCTTACCTGAAAAATGGGGACGCATATAACTACTTTTCAGGATGGGCATGAGGATTCGATGAAATAATATAAACATAGCATTTAGCCCTTTGCCCAACATCTCTCAGTGCTCCTTTGTTTTCATTTATTCATTTAGCAAACTCTTGGGGGCATTTACTAGGTACCAGATAATAAGGTAAGTGATGGAAGATGTAGTTCTTGCCTTCAGATCTCACAGCCTGGAGGGAGAGAAAGGGAAACAGTAGAGTGTGATGAAAGTTGCCTTTGGAGCATTTCGGGAGCCCTTTCTCAGAGGAGTGAGTTCAGGTCAGAAGCCAGAGGTGCTAAATTGCAGGGAGTGGGTGGAGGGGAGGTCTGCGTTTCAGGCAAAGCAACAGTGTATGCCCAGAAATGTACGTGGGCTGTTACTGGAAGGTCATTCAGCTCAACTGGGACAGAGCATCATGGAAATGTAGCAGATGACGTTGCGCTGGACAGAAACTGACTCTAGGACATTATGCTCTCGTCCTCTGTTGTGTGTCCTCAGGAGGGCCATGGATGCAGTAGGCCCCCTTACTCATCCAGGTCCCAGTCTTAGTGTCCCCTCTTCCAGGCAGCCTCCCTAACCATGTTGGATCTGGTATGGTGTCTTTGCCCCAGGCTCCCTCAGTGCTGTGACTTCCCATCCCTGTTGTCATGGCTAGTTTAATCACGCAGCTGAAGCTTAGAGATGGAACATCTGTAAAGGCAATGCTTATTACTGTATCCCCAGCCCTCAGTGTGGCTTTTGGCACATAGAAATGTGACGATTCTGTCCCCAGATCACAAAGTGTCTCTGGCACGAAATCAAAAAACATCTGTTAAATGTACTAACGAAGGGCTACACACACACACACACACACACACACACATAAAGAAATAGTTCCTGAGAATCTACATTTCTGTGGGATCTTCCAGAATTATCCTGCATAGAACACTTCTGATTGCCTTTCTCCATCAACAAATGGGACACCCATGGCTTCATCTCCTAAAAACACTGACAAGCAACCTCCCTCCTAGAGCTTACATGAGCCAGTCCCACCTCAGAGCATTTTGTCTAATTTGCATAAACTCACTTTAAAAATGATTTGGAAGAAATGAACAGGGAAGAAGAGAAAATGGATCAGTGGGATTTGAAAACGTGTCCTACAGGCAGGATTTTGGTATTGGGCGAGGGAGAGGTGACACAGGCATATGGCACGTCTTTAGGAGAACAGTTGGAGTGGACACTTTTGCGGAGGTCTTCCCAGCCCACCATGACCCCCTTCCCTGCCCCGCACCAGGTCTTCAGGGCCCCTTAGCAACCAGCCTTGCACCATCTTCCTCCCGGACATCATAGATTAGATTGATGTGGACTTTTCACCCACAGTAACTCAATCCATATCTCCCTCTTGGAATTTGAGGTTAAAACCAGGAGACTGTGGTCAAGTCGGGCGTGGTCTTTGATAGAGGAGATACTGTGAGGGAGCTGTTCTGGCTTTCATGTGGATGGGGAGGCAGAGAAAGCTGGTCTCCAAAGAGGGAAGGGTAAGGCAGATTGTAAGCAACCCAGGGAGAGTCTCGGTGACTTCCCGGACTCCATGCTGGGTCTCATTTCCATCATGGGTCAAGGTCTTGTTGTAGCTCCTCCTCCTCCAAGCTCCCAGAGACACCACTGTTGCAATGCCACACCCCCTTCCTGCTCAGGGAGGTTTTGTTCCCTGCAGCTGCAGACTCCGAGCTGAATACGATTTCCCAGCCACTTCTGCTCAGGCCCACGGGGGACGAAACAAGGATATACCTACCAAAGAATTCTTCATTGAAAATGAGAAATCACTTCCTGATGCCTGAGATAAGAAGGTCATGGAACCTCCATCCCTGGAGAGCTTCAGAAACAGGTGGACTCCCAGCAACCCCAGCTGCACTGATTATTTCCTTACTGCATGTCAGGGGGATGAAAGAGATTTTTTTTTTTTTTTTACTTGGTGTCTTATGGTTCAATTCCATGGTAAGTGTGCATTGATCAGTAGAGTAATAGACCAGTTTTGTTTCCATATCTTGTTGCAAATCCTAGAAAGGGACTTGGACAATTAGGAACCTGGTAAATTCTTTTGGTTAATGATGGTGACAAGCCCTTGGACAATTGCCTAGGATGTGGGCACATCTTTCCTTCATGCGACTGGAGGTGGCCTTAATTTCTGACAGCATTCCAGACAGTAGGAAAGAAATTGCTTCTCTCAGGTGATCGGCAGCACGGAAGGCCAGAGGCGGGTGTGGACTCCTGAGACCCAGAGATTATTCAGTGTAACTTCCCAGAACAGTTTTCTAGTGTTGACAGATGTTTTCCGTGACATTCAGATTTGTTCCCTGTCTGTCCACAATGCGTCATCCTTGGGGCTTGACTAGATAAGAATCTATCAGAATTATTTTTTATCGTTTTTCATCGTCAACTTTGTAACCCTGTAGTGTTATAAAGATTTGGCCATGTCCTCAGAGTTTTATCCAAAGGGGTCAGGAGAAGGATGCTTCTCAACTAATGCTGACTTTGCTTCCTGATTTTTCTGTTTAGAAATTGAGTTTGCTTGTTTTCAATGAGCAGTGAGTATTTTAAGATGTCCTAGTCTTCAAAAAAGAAATGTAATTATGATCATAGGTGTGAAACAGTTGGGGTTTGTGCAGTGTTCTCCCGCCGTGCACGTGTGGGAGTTTAAGAAACAGTCTTCACAGAGAAGTGCATTATGCTGGCGACCGATACCCAGGAGGGACTTGAATTCCTCGCCTCTAAACACTTTCTTAAAATAAAGAGTGAAATCATTTGAAGAGCATTTAAATGCCATAACCCAGAACAACAGATTTCAAGGGTTTGTTCAAACTCTCGCCTTTAAGTCAGCATTTTGTTCTATTAAATGTTTAACATAAAAATCTTTTATAGGTTTATCTGATTTTATGCTGTCAGTATGTTTTGAAAGTTACATGGAAATGAAAATTACATCGTTAGTGTTTATTCTAAAAACACTAGGAAAACTTAGTACTGGTGTGTGTGCGTTGTATTTGTTCTGTCTGTAAGTTACTTTACATATGTCCTGTGGTTCTTTCAGAATACGTGGGGGAGTTTTGATGTGGTGTCTGGAAGGTGGAGGAAGGAACACTTCCAGACTTGACCCCATGGCCACCATGCTCCATCTTGAGAAGCCCGTGGGCCAGGCAAGGGCTTCAGAAAATCACTGCATGAAGTTTTATACACGACTCATACACGTTCGTGTGTCACTGATTTAGAAACAGATCAAACGATGGAACCACCTATGAATGCACTTTCATTTATCCATTAATCTATCCATCCATTCGTCCAATCACTCACTCACTCATTCATTCATTCAGACATCAAATAGTTCACTGCTTCTAATGGGCAGAAAATATGTTCACCTCTGAGATAAACATACACTAAATATATGGTGTATCTCCTAGTTACCATTTCCTAGAAAATTACAGAGCAAGGAGACAAGACAGACTCATCGTCTTCCATGATGTCCCACACTTTCCTTGTTTGGGGCCATCTCATGGGTGGGATCACGTGTTTCCTTTTGGTGCTTCCCTAATTAAATATCTTGGGGTGTTTTGGGTCAACATGGGTCAGCCTTACACTAAAGTCTATACTGTGTACATAATACTGTGTGGTGTTTTATCGTAGGCACCATAAATAGGTTCTTAGCAACAGGATAGGGCCTGAGCCTCAGGCACTTCTTTTTGTCTTCCTTTCAAGACTTGAGTTCTCCTGCTGTGATGAGAGTTCTAATTTGCTCATTTGATGTAGCCCTGACCTGAACCATTTTTCTTTTCTTTTTCACGTATTCATGCAACAGCAAAGATCTTTGGACTGGCTTGATGAGCGTAAGCTGCGAAGCCAGCTCAGTTCTTCCCTGATGTTTTGTGCTGCAGGCATTCTGTTTCTTTCCAGCTCTGAAGGCGGCTAGCCTGAGACCTGGGATGGTTTTCTTTCTCTCACTAGGAGCCTGAGGAAGTAGCGGTGGACTGGAATTCAGAGGAGCTGAGATTTACTTCCAGCCCTATCTGTGTTCTTCCCTCGGCTGCTGCGTATTCTGCTCAGGCGGTTTTTCCGGTTCCTTTCAGATAAAATCCCCTCTTCTCAGGCTCTTCCCTTGGCTGTTCAGCTTAAAGTCAGAACACTGTCCGATTCGTATAGATAGGAATGGGGGGGATGTTTCCAAGGGGCATCTCGACTTTTATACGTGATTGAAAGTCAGAACGTCCTGATTTACGTGACTGACCTTACAGAGCCTTGAGGATGGTGAGTCTGGGGGTGTGGACAGAAGTGACTTGGGTTAGTTGATCCTGAGCCGCTTAACCACGTGTGGGTGAATCTGAGACCCAGGGGTGGGGTTGGGCTGAAATGTAGGGTGAGTTTGGGTTGCTGGGGGACACCGTCTCGCTCCCTCCTCCCTTCCTGTGTTACTTGCTTCCTCCCTCGGTCCCCGCCTTGTGTTTGCGCGGAGCGTGGGGAGGAGGCTGTGCGTCTTTGGAGCTGATGTGCCCAGTGGTCAGCAGGTGGCCCAGAGCCACTCAGATCAGCACCAGGGACCTGGACTTCTCTGCTGGTTTCTGGCTGATGTGCAGAGGAGGGAGGTGGCTGAGGCGGCCAGGGTCCCTTGGCCCCCTTGTGCCTGATAAGAGGCCAGAAGGGGGCAAGATAATAAGTATCTTCTGGTGCTTCCCTCTCTTGCCCCGAGTGCACTGCTGAGCACTGGACTGCCTCATTTTCTGTGGAGAGGCATCTTTTGCTTTGGGGGAAACAGAATAGAGAAAAAACACACTGTTGTTTTCCTTTACCTTACCGGCAGTGCTCTCTGAATAGATATTTCTGGTCACCAGGTAGTTTTTTTTTCTCCTGCACCAAACAATTCTGACACCAGCTGGGTGTCCCTACCATTTAACTCACATCTGACACTGTCTACCCGGAGAGGCATCATGTCCCCACAGGTGAAGGGCTCGCTTCCACAAGACTGCCCACTCCCCTTCAAATGCCAGTCACAAGTAGGTGTTGTTACCTGCGCTTCGGGCCCACTGGCCTGAAATTGGAGGTTCCCGCAACAGTGCCCTCCTTGGGTTCAGTTAATTTGCTAAAGTCACTCACAGAACTCGGGAGAACAGTTTAGTTACTAGAGTATCAGTTTATCACCAAAAGATATAGTTTGAGAACCGTCAGTTGAAAGATGCCTAGGGGAGGGTGTGGGGGAGGGGCACAGAGCTCCCTGCCCCCTCTGGGTGCACCACCCTCCCAGCCCCTCTGTACGTTGTGTCCATCAATCCGGAAGCTTCCAGACTCCCTCCTCTAGGGTTTTTATGGACTCCCCATTATCTGGGCATAATCGATTAAATCACTGACAGCTGGGGGTTTATTCAACCTCCAGCCCATCTTCCTTCCCAGAGGTGGGGGTAGATGGAACTGAAAATTCAAGCCTTCTAATCAGTTGGTTCCCCTGGCAACAAGCCCCCATCCTTAGGGGCTTTCCGAAAGTCACCGCGTTGACAGGAACTCAGGTGTGGTTGAAAGAGGCGGGTTGTGAGTAACAAACGACACCCATTTCACCTTTACGCTCTTACCGCTTGGAACTTTCCAAGGATTTTAGGAGATCTGTGCCAGAAATGGGGAACACAACCAAATACATATTCCTTATTGTAAGTCACAATATCACACGTAGGGGTAAAAGACATTTGGGAGGCGATTGGGGGAAATTGGAAAGTCTACTGTTCACTGTATCATGTGATGGAGTGTTGTTATTTCTCTTGCGCTTAGCAAGGTTAGCCTGGTTACAGGGGAGAATGTCCTTATTCCTAAGAGATACTGAAGGGTTAGGGGATAAAGTGTCATTATGTTTATAATGTATTTCAAATAGTTCAACAGAAACAAGTATATAGAGAGATATTGAATGATAGACAAACAGAATGCAGTGAAATTGTAATTTTTGGTGAATCTAAATAATGCGTAGGCATGTGTTTATTGCACTGTTATCTCAGCCTTTCTGTAAATATGAACATTTTTGTCATCGTTGCAGCCAGTGGCGTAGCGTAGCAGGCCTGAAAGGGACATAGTGTCACCTGGCTTAGAGTTGTTACCTCAGAATTTATCGGAAGAGCAGGGAGAATTGTGTGAACTCTGATGAGTTGCCTCAGGGATGATGGAGGGTCTTCTCTTCAAGGGTGGCGTTGGCAGTGGTTCCACCAGCTTCCAACGCCATCTTCCAGGTGGAACCGAGCTGAGTGTTTGTGTCCTCCTGAAATTCTCATGTTGAAACCCTAACCCCCAGCGTGCTGGTCTAAGGAGGTGGACCTCTGGGAGGGGACTAACTCATGAGGTGGAGCCCTCATGAATGGGATTAGTGCCCTCCTAGGAAAAGTCCAGAGAGCTGGCTCACTGTCTTTGTACCAGGTGAGGACATAGCAAGAAGGCGGCCGTCTGCAGCCAGGAAGAGAGCCCTCACTGGAGCTCAGACTTCCAGCCCGCAGAGCTGTGGGAAATGAATTTGTGTTGTTTGTGAGCCACTCAGTCTCTGGTGTGTGTTTAAGCTGCCCAAACTGACCAAGACACCCGGGAGGCATCTGCCTTGGTTCCCCTCCCCCACCTTGGCTGCTGGATGTGTTTATGGCATAAATTGTGGTGATGGTGTCGTGGGTGTATACCTATCTCCAAACTCATCAGTTTGTACACATTAGATATGTGCAGCCACTATGGAGAACAGTATGGAGATTCCTTAAAAGCTGAAAATAGAACTACCATATGACCCAGCAGTCCCACTCCTGGGCATGTATCCTGAGAAGACAAAAACTCTACTTCAAAAAGACATCTGCACCCCAATGTTCACAGCAGCACTATTTATAATAGCCAAGACATGGAAGCAACCTAAAGGTCCATCAACAGATGACTGGATAAAGAAGATGTATATATACACAGTGGAATACTACTCAGCCATAAAAAAGAATGAAATAATGTCATTTGCAGCAACATGGATGGACCTGGAGATTGTCATACTAGGTGAAGCAAGTCAGACAAAGATAAATATCATGATATCACGTACATGTGGAATCCAAAAAAAATGACACAAACGAACTTATTTCATTTGTGTCATTAACCAGAAATAGACTCACAGGCATAGAAAACAAACTGTGGTTACCAAAGAGGAAGGAGGTTTGGGGGGAGGGATAAATTGGGAGTTTGGGATTAACACAGGCACCCTACCATGTAGAGAACAGATAAACAACAAGGTCCTACTCTATAGCACAGGGGACTATATTCAATAGCATGTAGTAGCCTATAATGAAAAATAGTATGAAAAGGAACATACAGATATATATATATGGGTGAGTCACTGTGCTATGCACCAGAAACAAACCCAATGTTGTAAATCAACTGTACTTCAACTAAAAAAATGTACAGCTTTTTGTATGTTAATCATACCTCAATAAAGTGGGTTTTAATTGAAAAAAAAAGATACCTTCTTTGCCTCGTGGGAACAAGTCTCAGGCTCCAGATTCTTTGGAAGAGGGAAGCTTGCTTTTTTCAGAGATTCAGATTTCTACTTCATTCCTCTAAATGATTTAACTTTGCATCCTCAAAAATATAAATGTGCTCGAATTTGGGCACTGTTTGCCTTACCTGAAAGTAAACAGTTAGCATCACCTCTTAGCTGCAAAAGAGGCTGTTTTTAAAAGATTCTCTGGTCTGTGGTGCAGATTGCATTTCATGCCAAGTCTCCGGAATGCTGGCATCTTGTCTCCTGTCACACCCTCCCGAGGACTCAGGTGAGGCCACTAGAGGGAAGGCCACTTCCTTTGAGGGATGCTCTTAGGGAAATTGTTCCATCAACTGCTACCTGGAGATGGGTGCGCTGGTGGCAGGAGAGAAAGAGTCTTCCAGGTCTTCCTCCTTGTTCTGCATGTGGCCACACAGTGTTAAGAATCTCCATTTGCCTTTAGCGGCTCAGAACCCTTAGCAGAATTCACCTGATAGGATCCCTGGGAAGACATTATTATCATTGCAGTTTGTGGGTAGAGAAACAAAGGCACAGAGTTGTGAAGAGACCATGCAGGGATAATATTAACTTCTGCCTCCAGGTGAATGCCATGAGCATTGGAGACATTCTTTAAAGTTATGGGAGTTGCCGTGTTAAAAAAGAGATCTTAAGAATAACAAAAAGGGAGATCTTTTGGAATCCGTGATGGCATAGAGTACACAGAAATGCTCCAGTGTATTAAAGGGTGTATTCGTTGAGCTGGGAGTGGGAACGATTGGTTTTAGCAGAAAAGTATGCCCAAGGTTGGAGAAAGAGTATTGAGTGGAAGGCAAGAGCGGGGTTTGGATTTCAAACAGTTTTTATGAGCAGAGGCATGGGGGAAGGTGCTAAACTGGAGGGAGGAGAGGTGACCAGCACCTTACAGAGCTGCTGTGAACATTTTGGTAATTGTCTTGGTGAATGGTAGCACCATTTCTGTTGGCTACACATCCAGGAGGGGAATTTCAGGGCTGGAGTATCATGGCGGACAAAGTCAAAGGTGATTCCCAGTGATGCTCATTCTGATATTCAGCCCTTGAGTAATTCCCTGTTTTTGAGTGAGTGTGGGACTTGTGAGTTGGTTCCAAGCAGTAGGATATGGCAGGTGATGGGCTATCCCTTTTGGGATTACGTTGTGTTACATGAGATTCCATCTTGCCAGAAAACTCGCTTCAGATCTTCTCTCTCCCTTGCCAGCCTGGATGAAACAATTGGCCATGCTGGGAGGCCCATGTGACAAAGAACTGCAGGTGGCCTTTAATTCTTGAGGGCAGTCTCTGGCCAGCAGAAACTGAAGCTCTCAGCCCTGCAACGACCCGGGGCTGGAGGAAGCCGAACGGTCATAGGAGTGGAAGAGCCATTGCTTCCCCAGGGGAGCCTTTAGATGAGAACCAGCCCAGGCTGACATTTTGCTTTCAGCCCTGTGTTCAGAGGGTGGTGAAGAAGATGACAGTGTGGTTCCAGAACAGTAAAGGAATGAGCCAGGCATCAGGGCATCCCTGAAGCCTGGGCTTGGCTCTGCCAATTGACCAGTTCCCTTACCCAGTCTGGCCATCCCTGACCTTTTGTGTTCAAAGAAGAGATTTGGCAAGATTACCTCCTGAATCCCCACCAGCACAGAATTTTAACCAGTCCAGGATTTGTCTACACTATCTGAGGAAATCATCTATCCTGTAAATGAGAGTTGAGAAGTAAAAAAAGAAAATTAGGAGGCTAGAGAAACCTGTGTCCGATCTAGAAAATCAGGTCGATCTGAATCACTTCTGTGTATACAACTTGACCCCCCCTCTACTAAACCACTGGAATGGGAAATACACGGATTAAAGTTCCTTTTTATTCCACGACTTTTTCTCTTACTTCTTTTGGTATATGAACCAAAAATGTATTGACTGAAACTTCTTTGATTAATTATGTATAACACTAAAACATGGCAGATGCAGGGTTTGCATTTCAAAGCTTGGGAAATAAGAGAAATAACCATTCCAGTTACTAAGGCAACTCTTAAAGAAAACTGAGGACTTCTCTTGGTCCATGGGAGCCTCTGGTTGCTGGGGTTACACCTTTCAGAGAGCTGAAAGGGGGACCAGGAAACTTAACGTGGTTTTCACCGTGTGATTTCTGTAAGGCAGTCACGGGACTTGGAGTAAGTTCCTGGCAGCCACCTGAAATTGATGGCTCAGTGGGCCTTTGAGGGGAGTGGCTCTGCAGAGATGGTGCCAATAGAATAAATCTGGCAGGGAGCTGTTCTTGGAGGTGAGGGAGCTGATGGAAATGGAGAAACATTGAGATGTTGCAGCAAGGACTAGCTTTGGGGAGTTGCCCCTTTGAGAGCACCTGATGAGGGGGCCTCCTGCAGCCTGGGCAGAGAGCGCTGTGTTCCACCACCGCGGACCCTCCTGGACAGAGTTTCCCAGGAGCAGCTTAGCAAGTGCCAGACAGGGCAGCGCTCGGCTCTTCTTGGTCTTCGTCCTTCTCTGCTAGTGAAGCAGGAGTTCCCTTTGCTTGCTTGCAGGAAAGTGAGCTATGGTTGGTCTTTTTTTTTTTTTTTTTTTTTAACAGAGGTACTGGGGATTGAAACCAGGACCTCGTGCATGCTCAGCACGTGCTCTACCACTGAGCTATACACCCCCTACTCTTCGCCAGTTTTTTTTCTCACTGCAGAGAGGTGTTATCATTCCCCACCTGGCCAGCTATGGATGTCAGAAGGCTGGGACAAGGAGGACTGTTGAACCGTCCATTCATAGAACCTTGATTTTCACGTGGTTCTCTGAGTCCCTTTGGAATTGGTGAGCTTTGCAGAAGAGAATTATTTGCAACATACTGTACGATTCCATCTATAGTTCAAAAGTTGGCAAAGCCACTCTGTGGTGATAAAAGTTCGGAGGAGTGGTTTCACTTTGGATTTGTGGACAGGGGAGGTGTGGTGGAAAGACTCCAAGTGGTAATCGGGGTAGCAGGTACTGGTGTGTAAAAGGGTGTATGCATGTAAAAATGTATCAAGTGCTTTGCTGTACATGTTATAACAACTTAAAAATCTCTTTAAAGAAGGTGGCCTCTGGGGCAAGGGGACTACTCTGTCTAGAGACGCTGGTCCCAGGATGGGTCAGGTTGTTGATGAAGGGTGGGGACCATCAAGGACCTATGGGAATCAGAACTTATAATTAGATCTCTGTTTCCTCTGCCGTCATTGTCATCATCCCACTGAAGTCCCGAGTAGCAGGATAACTCTTACACATAGTCCCACTAGTTTGGGACAGCTAGACGTTTGTAAATACAAGCAGATCTCATTTTCCCTTTGTAAAGGAATGCCACATTTCTTCTCTTTTTGCAAAGTAAACCCACAGAGTTAGGTACTGCTTTGGTGCAGTGGAAGTTCTGAAGAGGTGTGCGCTTCAAGAAGTCGGCAGGTTTCGGCTCTTCAAGTGATGACAAGGACACCAGGGCCATAGTAAAAATAATCAGGACTTTGTGTCTGACCCTCCATCCCAGTCCTTGCCGTGACTTTCCTGCTCATTGTTTCCCCTCGAAGGTGATGAAGGAGGCTAGAATGAGGAAGCACAGATTGCTTCACTGAAAAGTTTTATCCATGTTAATTCCAAGTTGTTATGGAAGAAGCAGCTAACACTAAGGTTGGAGGGTTTCTCTTTACGTAAATTTCCATACTTCAGTTGATTCCAACCGACTTCTTGTCAGCTATAATTTTGGATATCGTTCTCTTTGTGGTTTTGGTCTTCAGAAAATTGCAGGTGCAAAGTGGAAGTGTGTTTGCAAAAATATAGTCTATCAGCCTGTGATTTTTTTTTTAAGTGCAAAGTATATGCAATACTTAGAAACGTACTTTCATATAATGGGCAGGGGCTTGCTTTCTGTACATGCAGACTGTGAGGATTCTCATCTGAGGATTCTGAGACTGGAGGAGCACAGGTCAGGGTTGAAAGTAAGATAGAGGTGAGGAGCTGAAGGGGTCGGATTGAAGAGAACGGTGTCCCAGGGATGGTGGTGGCGGCGGGGGGGGGGGTTCTGACTTCATTCCCAAAGTACATAAGATCATCTGTGGTGTTGATACTCTTCACTCCTTCCTTTTTTTCCTACTCTAATAGCACAAATAGTCTTAAGTTTGGTATGAAGTGTATTAATCCATTTGAAACACTATTATGTAAATTTCCACCATTCTTTATGTGCTAAGAAGGATGGTATAGGGTATCGCTTACTCATCTAAGGAGTTTAGAGTATGTCCTTAGCTTCAGATGCAGCCAGGCTGTCATATGGTTGCATATTTTTTCCTGCAACTTACAAGTGGTCTCTATCCAGATGAACTGCCCTGAGGAGGTTTTAGAGAAAAGTGAAATAAGTACCGAGGGACCCCTGTCAAGTTCCTCCTTTTCCAAGACATTTTCGCTGCTTGTGTTTCCATCACATGTGCTACTGGATCTTTACTGCGCACTTGAGTTCCTTATTCTTAAAAGAAGTCTTCACGAATTCACTCATGCATCCTTGTAATTTCCATGATAATAACTAGTCAGCTAAATGGGTTATATTATTGAGTTATGTAACCCATATGCATTTAACTTGCTTTAAAAAAAAACTACCATTAGACAAGAAAAAAATGAAAATTTTACTGGAACTATTTTAATGAGCTATTTTTAAAAATACATTCTCACTGGAGTGAAATAGCTGTAATCAGATGAATGTTAAGTTTTAAGTGTTCAGCTTGATGAACGAATTTTTATGAAGCAAATATACTCATGCTTCCTGAATCCAGATCAAGGAACAGAACATGACAGGCGTGTAAGCTCTTTATTTTTGACACCTGCATGGGAGCTCTCCTTACTTAATTCTAAAGTGATCGAAAGGCCAACAGCTTTCATTCTGTTGCAAAGGTAGCGTCCCACGGAGGGGGAAGATGTTTCAGTGAAAACCTAGCTGTGTCCTGTCCTTTATAAAGAAGCTATATCTAGCTCTGGTATTTGTCTTAACGATCAAAGTGTCTTTCATTCATTCTAATATGTGCGTCATGTGAAAAATGGGATCCTCATGCTTCTTGGAAGCTTTAGGTTTACTTGAAAATGTTCATGCCCCTTTGGAAGAGCTGTCTTCCCGGCAGATCTCTGTGCTGAGATTCCCATCTGTTCCTGCATCTTTGTCCGCCTGTTGCATTAGATGCTGTAATATTTTAATCGTAGTTACTTAAACAGGGTTCCTGTCTGACGGAACCAAGGTCTGGTAGTCTTTGTATCTGGTTCTGTTGATTGCTTTATTCCCTGGCAGTGGGTTGTTTTTCCCTTGCTTTTTTGTGTATCTCACAATATTCGGTTGAATACTGAATCCCGTGTGTATAAGAACAGAAGAGACTAGGTTATATACTGATGCCCAGAAATGGGCACATCCTGTATCAGGCCGTTAGTGTGGGGAGTTGAACCATTCTAGCTGAGAATTGATTGGGTTTTAGAGGGTCATACCCATTTTAAACCTCCCCTCCCCCTGCACAAGTGGATCTTTGCTTGTGTCCTCGGGGCAAAAGGAATTCCTGCTTCACCCCCAGAGTGAGCTGACTTTGCACCTGCTTCTACCCCAGAAGCAGTTAACTATTTTTTTCTTGGCCCTGGGATAAGAGTTTGCTGCCCAGCGGCTAAGGACTTTTGCTTTGTGTGAGAGAGGGGCTGGGCAAGCAGACAGGCTTCCTGCCTGTCTCCCAACAGCCTCTGATCATCTCCCACCCTGAAAGGTTGTCTGTCTGCTGCTGGCCCCTCATCCTTCTAGAGAGCTCCTTGATGGAGGCTCAGGGGACAAACTCCCGTGTGTCTGAGGCCCCCAACTCTTCCAAATTGATAAGCTAGTCTGCCTCTGTAGGAATTCGTGAAGAGTTGAACTGGTTTCTTCTTACCCTCTGGAACAGAAGCCTCCTCTCCCTTCCGCACTCTGCTAAAGGTGAAACCGGTAGTGTTTTCAGCCGGAGGCACTTGTCACCCTTTGCAATTCAGTTTACTTGTTTGCTTTGAAACCTCTGCTCTCTGCTGGACTCGATAAATATTATAATTTATATATTATCCAGCTCTTTCTGTTGTTTGGGTGGAGTAATAGTCTTTCGAGTGTATGTTTTAAGGAGAAGTAGAACTTGGTTCTAAGTTTTAAGTGAATATTAACTATGTTCTTGTCTTTGGTGTTGGTAAATATCACCAGCTTACCGAGAGGTAAGAGATGGTAAGTGTCACTACGTAATGAATCCTTCCTCCTAGTTGCTGTGGTCTCCCTAGTGAAGACAGGCACACCTGTCTTAGGAAACATTACTGACCTTTTTGATTTGTAAAAGGGCAGCAGACAAGTGACAGGCCAGCTCAGGCCAAGGGAGTCAGCTTTTCCTGGTTCTGTAAGTTTTCGTAGCGTTTCTGTCTCATCTGTATTATAACATTTTTGCTCCATGTTACATAGTCCATGCTTGTCTTTATAAAAACCCACATCTCAGAACAGGACAGGAAGGGAGTCGGGGTGCTTCTCTTCTTGAGTCTCATCCGGAGTCGTGTTACAGACTCTGGCACTTTGTGATACCAGACCAGCCACTTAGCACTTGGTGACCTCTGCGTCTGCTCCCAGCTGCCCCCGTGAATCCAGCAGTTCACAACAGTGGGCGCCAGATGCCTCCCCCACATCAAAATGAAACCCTCCCCCAAGTTTCATAGAAAGGGGGCAGCTTCATACAGTAGGAGGCAGGAAAAAGCCTTCTGGTGAAGTAGGATGCCTTGCGTGGGAGGACCTAGCCTTGGAGAAGGAGACGACAGGTGATAAAGGCTTTATCCAGGATACAAAGGACTGACTGCTTACCAAGTGGATAAAGGAGGTTTAGGACATCCACTCTGTTAAAAATCCAAGATGTGATCTGCCTATTTGATTAAAAAAAAAAATGGTAAGGAGAAAAATTGCCCAAGGCCATCTGTCTGCAGCTCTCTGCCCACATAGACATAACCCCAGCCCATCTGGTGAGCTCCCTGTCTATGCTTGCCCGGTATGATGGGAATTCAGACTTTTCTATGGCTTTGAGGCCATTGATTATTTTATATTGGGACTAACGTGCCCTGATGGAGTTGTCTAAGGTTTGGAAAGAACAAGTTTGAGATTTTCTCATGTAGGCAAAGGAGAGCTTTTGAAGTGTTTGGAAAACTTGCTAAGATCACATTTTCATTTTAGAAAATCCTCTCTGACACAGAGTGGAGACCGGATGGACAGCATTGCCTGGTTAGGAAGCTACAGGCTATAATTTAGGCAAAAGTAAATAGACAGCACAGCTAAGGCTAGGTCAATGGTAGGATGGAAGTGAGGGTACCCAGGGGTGGGGGTGAGGGACTTAGAGACTGAGAGCATGTGGCCAGAAGGATGAGGAGAGGCTGGTGGGAGACTTGGGTGACTCAGGGTGACCTTCAGGTAGTGACATCCATTAATTAGTTGGAAGTAGTTTCCAGAATTCAGAAGAGAGTTTTGGGTTGATTACAGTGATCAAACTATAGGTGAATAGAGATAAATGAAGTTATGAATCAATGCCATTGCTCCTGTGGATTAAGTGGTGTTCTTGGTCACAAGCAACAGATACCCAGTCTGTTAACCATACACAAAAAGGTACTTTCCGGAAGAGCACTGAAGACTCATATAAACCAGGGACGATCAAGTGACCAGGCCTGATAAAAGGGTTTGATGCTGGGACTCCAGACTAGGAAGCAGAGACCACAGCAGACTCCTTACCTAAGAAGAAAGCCTGCCACTGATAAATCTCATCTCCAGTTGGTCCCTTTGTCTTTGCTTCCCTTGCTCAACATTTATAGGCAACTAATTGGCTGAATCTGGTCTGGGGATCTTCCTCTGGCTATCCCAGCAGGTGGAGTGTTGTAGAAGCTTGTGCCCCTGGCTTAGGTGGGTGGAAGCTGCAGTGAGAGGCAAGCTCAGAATATTGCCTTCTGTCAAGATGATATGCAGGGAGAATTTTCCCCCAGGTGGATTCTGGGGTAGTAATAGAGGGGACGGATTCTGGAAAACAACAAAAGGGTCATTGTAACTAAGGAAGGTGTGGCCAATGGGGGAAAAAAAAGACTAAAACATGGATGTGTGGTTGGACGGATGGATGTACCGACGGATGGATGTAAAGGAACTCATGTAGGCAGATGATGAGTCAGAAAGACAAAAAGAGAACAAGTAAAAGAATATAGGGTCATGGAAGCAAGGAAAGGAAAAAGTGATAAGAAAGAAGACTGGTTAATAACATTAAATACAAAGTAGGGGTTCAGGATGATGAGGAATAAAAAACATCCATTTGGCCTATTAGTGGGTTAGTGGCTCTCAGAGCACCCACGCGTCATTTCTGACTGCAGAATTTGGAATGGCAGACATATCTGTTCTTCCTGATGTGTCTTATGATGCTTCAGCTTCTTTCAAGTTACTGGGATCTAAAAGTGGTACCTAGTGCTTAGAACACTAAGCTAAATACAGAAATACATTGGCTTAGATAATTGTGTGATTGAAGTGTGGTTGGGAACATTGTGAGTCCCTCTTGCAAAGAAGAGGTAAGGTCGCAGCTTGTGTTGGAAATGCCTTCTTAGCATGAATAATGAGGCGCGTGTGTCACAGGGAGGCGAGGCGCATCATTGCCGCCGCTGGGAGGTGTCAGAGCGCCCTCATCACAGTCACTGCTCGGTCCCTGCCCCTGACGCTTACGGGCTCACTTGCAGGAAAGCGTCTTACAGAAGTCAGCGTGAATCCCATTTAGAAGGATGACTCACTTAGGCTCCCTTGGGGCCAAACTGTTTTTTGGGTTTTTTTTAATACTTGTTTGCCATGTATTGCCCCGGTTTTCCTGTTTGCATGGTACTGGCATTTATTTCAGTCTCTTTCTGTTGAGGGGCAAAGAGAGTATTTGTTTTTTTTTTTTACTATTCTTAAAATTTCTGCAGTCATTCCATCCTTGCCCACTTAGCTTGTGGATTCGCCTTTGGTGTTCATGAGACAGGCACTTAGAAATGCAGTGACCAGGTCAAAGGGGACTCACGTTAATATGACCCAGAAGATCCTGTCGCTACAAAATGCCCCCCAGAAAGCGTGTGCTGGCTGACAGCACTCGCACCAGCTGGCCCTGAGGATGCCTGTTTTCTCAGGTACCAGACAGGCCATAGGTTCCGCTTCTTTCTTTTTCCTCCACTTGCCACCACGAAGAACCCCTTGACTGGCTGCCTCCTTGTGCCCACATTTAGTGTAGGTGGTTGGAACGGTTTAGGGGAACGAGCTGTTCACTTTCTGGGCACCTTACGTGGCAGGAGCTAAGGTGCCGAGTCCCTGTGAGCCTGCCTTTCATTTTTGTAACTATGGTGTGTCTGCTCCTCGGTGGTTCTGCTGACGTTCCCCATTATCCTTCACAGCACATCAGGGCCTTTTTCTAGAAAATCGTTTAATCGGAGTTATTGTGGTCCTGCATTGTAACTTTCTTACGGGAATAAGTACCCATTTAAAATCTTGTAACTGGCAAGAGGTGAGAGAGGTGTCTTTAAAGCCACCAGGTAACAACAGTTGCTAAGTAATTATTTCCTTAATGGGAGTCTCTCCCATTAGACCAAGCCCACTTGAGGAACCCCAGAAGGGCAGGGATCGATCATCTTGCTGTGCGTTTTTGTCCCCGGGCGTCTGGAACAGTGCTTGACACGTGGTCTGGGCTCACAGCCTATTTGTGGAGTGAATGAATCAATCCCATTAAAGCTTTGCGGGTTTTAAAAAACCAGTTACGCTACAACTCGGGCACCCAAACGATTATCATAGCTACGTGGTGGTCCAGTTGAGAGCCATCCCTAATTACACCAGGGCTCAGACTGTTTTTAGAACCTTTTGAAGGGAACTTCCTTTATAAATTGCATCAAAAGGATACTTTTCTTTTGATTATCCTCAGGGTGGCAAATCCTTAACCTTTGAGGCTCGATTTTTTTTACAGCTGTATTGAGCTGTATAGTTGATATACAAAAACCTGTACAATTTGATGAGTTTGGACACGTATGTAACCATAATACCGTCGGCATAATCAATGTGCTAGCCATCGCCCCTACCCCTTGCTCGAAGTTTCCTTGTGCCTCTTTGTCTGGGGGTCAGAACACTTAACATGACAGCTACCCTCTGAACAAATGTTTCAGCGCACCGTATTGTGTTGTTGACTGCAGGGACCACATTTGTGCAGATCTCTAGAACTTTCTCATCTTGTGTCACTGAAACTTTATACGCCGTGAACAACTTCTGATTTCTCTCCCCTGCCACTCCTGGCAACCCCCGTTCTGTTCTCTGCTTCTGTGTGGCTGTGTTAGGTTCTCCATGTAAGTGGAATTGTGTAGTATTTGTCCTTTGGTGACTGGCTTATTTCGCATAGTATAATGTCCTCAGGCTCACCCATGCCATTGTAACTGGCAGAATTTCCTCTTATTCCCAGTAACCAACGTGTGGAAACAGCCCATATGTCCATTGACAGGTGAATGGAGGCTAAGTTTTGTTTTACAAAATATCCAAACACCGTTCTGAGGTAATGCTGGTGATGAAGATGAGAGACCATTGTGGACGATGCCCTTGACATTTCAAACAAACCTTTCAAAAAGCAAGAAGACAGTTCATTTCATTTGGCGTCTGTAAGTCTCTGTAGACTCCAATGATCAGTAGTCCAAGGAGAATTTGGTAGTTTTCTGAGTGAAAAGTGGTAAAATCGTCTTTTTCACAGATATTTTCCCAACTTGAAGACTAAGATTGCATTCGATTTTTCCAGTCTCATTACATTTTTCACTATTTTCCTCTTTAAAGCTCAGTTAGCCAGTGACAGAAGTCATGTTTAGTTAACGAACTGGAAGTAGATTCAGCTAATATGTTCATGTGTCACTTTCCAGTTATTATTTCTACCAAGTTTGTAATTTTCATTGTCTCAGTTGTGTAGTCTTACATCCCTCACATACAGCAGTGGATAAGCGATGCGACCCTGGCTCATCAAAGTGTAGAAGCACGGATAAAAGAGTAGCGTAAACATTATGGTTTAGGATAATTGGTTGAATGTCAAGAATGCAAGCGACTCTAGTGCAAATATAGAACAAATCTGTGTGGGCCGGGCCATGTATATCTGTTACTGTGATCAGTTTGCATAAGCAAATGAAAGGAAACATATAAAAAGATGAACCTTGATCAATAGCTAAAAATTGAAATTTATTGGATAACGAATCCATTTGCCTCTAGGCACAGTGTGTCATGCTTTACAAATACTGAGATACATATATATATATATATTTTAATTTAATATCGATTTTACTTTTTTTCCTTTATTTGGGAAGGAAGTTTCTTCAATAGTTTTTTTGTTTTTTGAGGCTTTTTTTTTCCCAGCTTATTGGGTTGAACACTTGCTTCCTCTATTTTTAAACTCTATTCTGCTTTTAAATATGTACATAAATCTCTAAGTACCAGCCTGATTCCATTCCCTGTATGTGGTGCTTATATTGGCGTTCAGTTGTAAAGTATTCTTATTTCCATCATGGTTTCCAGCTGTCACTTTAGTTTCTGGATCAGGGCTTCCACATGGAGCAGGAAGTGTGACAAGTTGAACATCGTGTCCCCAGAAGAGCAGGAAGGGGTTCCAGCCCTCAGGGTTGACTCTGTTTACGCCTGTGGTCTGGGGCAGGCGTCCAGAGTCTGATGTTGGTCAGTCACAAAGTACGCTGACCTGCCTTAAACCAGCTGCTTCCAGAGAAGAGCAGGGGACATTTCTCCAGCTCAGAGAGTTGAATTTTGTGGCTGACGGCAGAGAAGAGAGCAGAGCTGTGGAAGGAAGCATCCATCATTAGCGCCCTCCTCACTGCAGAAACTGGTACAAGGGGTACCGCTGCCGACAAGCCTCAAAGGTAGTGACAAGTTATGGTTTTATGACTGTGGAGAGAACAGAAGGGACTACGGCAACACTCCTTAGTTAAAGGACGCCATTGGAACTTGTGTGAGATCAGTCGCGTGTAATTGGAGGAACAGCTGCTGTCAGAGGCGCATCTCCGGGGGGAGGGGGGATTTTGCTTTCATGGGCGAGACCCCCCGATGTGCGGAGTATGAATTAGTGCACGTGCACCCATCTGGGAGGGGCAAGGGCTTGGTGGGAGTGGCTTGTTCTGTTCCGTAATTGAAAAGCTCTACAAGGAGAAGAGGGTTTCCATTTGCTTAATGATTCTGTTGTGAACTCTGATGCGGACCGGAAAAATTCGGGGTCAGTACTGATGTGGCACCACTGAAATGGGCAAGCTCTTTAAATAAAAGCCAGCGCCCCCCCCCCGGGGGGGGGGCAGGCTGCATGCAGCCTTATTTCCAGAGCACAGACTGTGGTCCGCAGAAGGCCTCTGGAATGGGATGATGCAGCAAGAAGGAAATAGTGAAAATTGCCAATTCACTTACATCATGGACAGTCCATGCGCTTCTGTTTGGAGGATGTTTAAGAAGAAACAGGCAGTGGACACAAAACTGTTCCACAGTATTGTCTCTGACTATTGGAGGAAAGATTTTTTTCCTTTTCCTTTTTGATATGCTTTATTTCTTCCCAGCTTTATTGAGATAAAATTTATGTGTCTCATTGCGTGAGTTTCAGGTGTACAATGTGCAGATCTGATACACGTATATGGTGTGAAATATTGCCACAGTTAGGTGAGTTAGCACATCCAAAAACTCACATAATTGCAACTTTTTAGCATTTTTGTGTGTGGAGAGAGCATTTAAGATCTGCTCTCGTAGCGACTTTCACGTATAGAATCCAGTACTGTTGGCTGCAGTCAGCAGGCTGAATATTCGATCCCTGGAACTATTCATCTAATACCTGGGAGTCTGTGCCCTTTGACCGACAGCTCCCCCACCACTGTGCCCCTGGCAACCAGCACTTACTCTCTGTTTTCCTGAGTTTGGCTTTTGATGTAAAATTCTTCATCATGACATATAGAGCCTGGGGAAAGGTTCCTCTGCTCAGGCTGCATGACTCAGGGAGACAAGTCAACACGTTGAAGAGCCTGCATGTACCACGTTAGAGCCAATGTATGGTAGCTTTTCATATTGAAGATGGGTTTTCAGAACTTTTTAAGGTACCAAACTGTGGTACCTACAGCCTGATCACTCAATGTTTGACTTTTTCCTAGCAGTCACTGGTTTTCTTTACTTGTTGGAGTAAGAAATTTATGACTGTACAAAGGCTGCAGGAGACCAACAAGAAATACTCAACAGAGCCACTTGGCTCTGGTTCAGGGAAAAGCGGTGTAGGAGTCTGTACCACAGCTCTCAGACTTCTGCTGCTGCTGTAACATCTTTCAAAGCAAAGATTTCTTCAGTGAGACATCTCTCCATAAAACTCAGGATCCACCTTCACTTTGAATATCCAGAGCTATTGGACAGAGCGAGCCTCCTCTTGCTGACATTCAAAATGGCCTGAAATTTTGTTCGGACTTCCTAATATCATCATATGAATAAAAATGAAGAAAATATACAAATAAATATGGTTCCTGATGTCTCTCCTGGAGCCAGATATATTCGTGAGCAGTTGCAAACCATTGATGTGAAACAATTATTGTTGTCCTTTAAAATTTGTTTCTTAGACTTACCAGTAGGATCCAGCAATCCCTCTCCTGGGCATATATACAAAGAAAACTCCAATTAAAAAAGATATATGCATTTAAATGTTCACAGCAGCACTATTTACAATAGTCAAGACATGGAAGCAACCTAAATGTCCATCGAAGTTGTGGTATATTTATACAATGGAATACTACTCAGCCATAAAAAGGAATAAAACAATGCCATTTGCAGCAACATGAATGGATCTGGAGATCATCATACTAAGTGAAGTAAGTCAGACAGAGAAAGACAAATATCATATGATATCACTTATATGTAGAATCTAAAAAAATGAGACAAATGTACTTATTTACTAAACAGAGACAGACTCACAGACATAGAATTTATGTTTACTGGGGGGGAAATGGGGAGGGTATAGGGATAAATCAGGAGTTTGGGGTTTGCAGATACTAACTACTATATATAAATTAGATAAACAACAAAGTCCTAGTGTAGAGCACAGGGAACTATATTGAATAGCTTGTAATAACCTATAATCAAAAAGAATATGGCAAAGAATATATATATGTGTAACTGAATCACTATGCTGTACACCAGAAACTAACACAACATTTAAATCAACTTCACTTCAATTAACAGAAAGAAATAGTGACAAGGAGACATCAGTAATCCTTGGAGGTGTATTAGATTTGATGGGGGGAGAGGACTTAAGAATGATTTCAAGTTTGAAACTAAGTGAGAAATAGAATGCATGAGACTCTGAGATGATAGTGGGATTTCACTGAGGTTTAGCACTTTTGTGTGAAGGAAGTAAGATTGCCTTCTGAGAGTGAGCTTAAAAGTCAACACAAAAGTAATCGCAGCGGAGCTGTACAGTTACCTTAAAACGTCAGATTGGAGAGAAGCAGATGTCCTTCCACCCCCTCCCGGAGGAGCAGAGTCATGGCGGACCATCCATCATGGCTCTGTTGGCATAGCCGTCCCCGTGGAGGAGGTTGACGCCCCGCCGCTGTCGTGGCTGATGGCATCTGTCCCAGCAGGAGTGCGACGCAGGAGAGAGGTGACTCCTGCACAAATGCGGGTGATGAGTAATCCAGGAAGCTGCACAGGCTAGGATGAGAGAGAAAAATCAGTGACTACTTTAGGAGCCACGATATTTACAGAACGGCAGGAGGAAGAGGACCTGGATCCGAACCAACTCAGTGAGGCAGGAACGGTATCAGAAAGGTGCAGCATCAAAAAGGAAAAATAAAAGTGCAGACAACGTGAGCCAGCCATTAAGATACATCGTGCTGAGAGCTTAGGCGGGCTCCAGGTGCGTTACTGAAGACGGCACCTCCAGGCGGTCGTGACGGGTCATAAGCCCATTCATTGTATTTCTTCAATGCTAGGTTTCATCTGAACACAGCTCCAAAACCAGAACCTCTTTTAAAGAGAGACACTGAAATTCTGACAAATAGGGTGTGCCAGAAAGGGGTGGGGGCAGGGACCAGATGGGAAGCCCGGCCCTGCATCAGGCAGAGGTTAGGCCAGGGCAAAGAGTATCAAAAAGGGTTGTTACAAGGAGCGTCAGAAACCCGGTGGGCCTTTGTGGCCGACCTGTCTCCTTCCCACCTGTGCTATGGAGGCGATGAAATATACATGGGAGTGCCAGGTAAAGGCGTCCTTTATTGAATGAAAAGGAGACGGTGCTCTGTCCACTGCCCTCCCACCTCCGCCCTGCTGAGATCTGGACACAGTGCAGTAGCCCTCTTGTGACCATGAGGATGAAAGCTCCCCAAAGAGGATGCAGACCCGGGAGGCGGAAGCCATCTGTGTCTTGGCTGACTTCCATAAACAGCCACACCAGCCTGGGGCCCTGTCTCTCCAGTCTTCTTTCTCCATGAGAAAAATCAGCCATATCTGTTTCAGCCAGTGTGAGCTGCCTTTCTGTTATTTTCGACTTGAATTCATTTTTAACTGAGACAAGTATATTACTCTGAGCTGCAAGAAGAAAGATTTAAATTCAATCAAGAAGGTCTTTCTATTGATTGGACTTCCTCAATCTTTTTCTCGGAAACAGCTCTTCCTCCCTGCAGCTCCCACCTTGGGCCCCCAGGTGATGAATGTCCCCCACCAGCTGTCTGGTCATCCAGGCCAGACACTAGGAGTCAGCTCTGATTCGTCCTGCCACCTGCAGTCTAACTGGTGGACAGCTTGGGTTGATCCTACCTCTGTGACATTTGTGGGGTTGTGATGGAAAGTATAGCCATGCTGGTGACACGTATGAAGTCCGTGATAGTGTTTTTCACATCACCCCTTCGTCCCCCTTCTTGCTGTCTTGGTCCAGGCTCTTACCTGGACTGTGTATGACTACAGGGCCCTTCTCACTGGTCCCCCAGCCTCCAATCCTCCACCTTAATCATAAGGAACTTTCTAAAGCTGTTCCTGTTACTTCTCTGCTTAGAAATCCCACAAAATGCATCTTCACTGCCCAAACGATTAAGTTTGTTTAAAAGTTAAAAGTTGAGTGTGCCCTGTCCTGTTGCCCTGGAATTTGACAACTGAGTCTGAAAAGTCAGGAAACATTGGGGCCGGAACACCCCACTCACCCACATGCGACCAACCAGGGGTCACTAAGGAAGCAACATGAGTGGCCCTGGTACCATCACCCCCAACTCCAGTTATAGAGGGAGGGGACCAGCCTGTGCCTCGTGGAGCAGCGGTGCACGCAGCCATCATTGGGCTGGGGAAGGGCAGTGTTTGTGCTGAGACTTCCGTCCCCTCCTTGGGTTCTTCCTCTTTCCCCACAAAGGAGGGGAGAGAAGCACCAGCAGAAGAAGAGAGTGGACATCTGCTTAGGCACTGGGCCCATCTGAGCAGGAAGAAGAGAACTGGAAAGATGCGGCAGGGCAGAGACAGAGGGCGGCAGGGAGCAGCCCGCAGGCACCACTGGTGACGACGTGTGAGTTTTCCATGGAAGGGGACTAGACTAGAGATGTCTTGCCAGTATCCCACCAAGGTGGCCACTCGCCCATGAAAGGACTCCAGCGGCCAGCAGCTGGGGGTGAAATGCCTGGGGGATGGACGGTGGAAGAGGTAGAGAAGAACCCTAGACTTCCCCAGCAGGGATCTGTGTTGTGAGGAAGCTGGCAGGGCCTCCTGGGGACCCCACACAGGTGCCCCACAGCAGAGGGAGTGTGTGGAGGACATCAACCATGTCTGTTAGTCATGGTGACTCAGCAGGAGTGGATGACAGCTGCCCCAGTTAAATGAAGATGCTCTTGCCTGTTCTCCTGTCCTGCTGTCCTGTCCTTGCCTTGAAGGACCAAGACCCTCAGAGAGTCAGGCGGGAGGAGTGTAAAAGAGTCCCCATCCCTGCTCCAAGACTTGCAGTCCATAGTCTGGCTTCCTGAGTGGGTAGAGATTGTTTTGTATCAGATATGAAATTGAAGTTTTAAGCTGGACTGGTTCAATAAATAAAGGAGGCTGAACCATAAAGGATGATGAAGTGTACACAGATGTGAAACCACGGCATCTTCATTCCACTCACTGATGTGCTCAGTCCTGCTGGAACTGGTGTCTGTCACCTCTGTAGCCTCGTTCCTTTCTCTTCTCTCTGGACACCCTATAGTCTAATCTTACTAAATCATGTGAAATTTTCTGAACATTTCAGTTATCTATTGCTGCATAACAAATGGGAACTATATTCAATATCTTATAATAATCTGTAATGAAAAGAACCTGAAAAAGAATAGATTTATATATATTTAAGTATATATGAGTATGTTTTACATATATATGTGTGTGTGTATGTGTGTGTACACACACACACATATATATCTGAATCACTTTGCTATGCACCTGAAACGTTGCAAATCAACTGTACTTCAATGAAGAAAAAAAGAAAAAAACTGTCATGAAAACAATCACCATTCGATCATTGTAGCTTCCAGGTTGCCTGGGCTCCGCCGGGCAGTTCTTCTGCTGGAAGTTCTTGAGTCTCATGTGGTTGTGATCAGGCAGTGTCTGGAACTGAACACATCTGGAAGCTCAACCAGGTACCGAGGTCTCTTACTTCAGGACCTCTCACTCCACGTGGCCTCTTCATGTAGCTTCTTCACGTGGTTACTCCAGCATCCCACAGGGAGCAAACAGAAGCTGCCTCTTAGACACTAGCTCAGGATGGGCAGTGTCACTGCTGCTGAATTCCTCACACTAAGGACCCTCTACTATTTTATGTTTCTGAATTTTGGCTTATAATGATCCTTCTGATGGATCCATCCTACCTGGTCCCTAAATCTTCTCTGAATAACATGTATCAACTCAACTCAGGTCTGATAGCCTCTCTGTGCCCTGAACATAGATTTGGGGTTTTGGTAATTAGTCTCCCTAATTAGACTATCGTCTCTCAGATGGTCCTGACTTCCTCACTCTGTTTTCATTATTGCTAGCTGATGGACACATCATAGGCATGTGATAAGTGTTTGTTGAATGAATGAGTGAATGCATCCATTTGTACCTGTGAGTCTTATTCCAGTAGGGGCCATACTGTTGCAGAAAAATAAGGCACAAGACGATGATCGTGTCTCAGGTCTTGGTCAAGTCCCTGGGATGCACCTCTCCAAGTGAGGGTCCTTGGCTTCTTGCTGGAAAGGATTCAAGAGTGAGCCACAGTAAAGTGAAAGCAAGTTGATTTAGAGGGATACATGTTCCATAGACAGAATTTGGTCCATCTCAAGGGAGAGTGGCCCCAGGGCATGGGGTTGTCTAGGAAAGTGAGAGTGGCCCTGGGGTGCTGGAGGTGATTGGTCTTTATGGGCTGGCTGATTTCATATGTTGACAAGTGGGAGGACTGTTCCAACTGTTTTGGGGAAGGGGTAGGGATTTCCAGGAATTGGGCCACTGCCCACTTTTTGGTGTTTTATGGTCAGCCTGGGAACTGTCATGGAGCCTGTGGGTGTGTCATTTAGCAGCTAGTGTATTATAATGAGCCTGTAATGAGGCTCAAGGTCTACTGGGAGTTGACTCTTCCGCCATCTTGGGCCAAGTTGGTTCTAACCAGTTTTTGTTGTATCCTCAGAGGCTGTGTCATTCTTTTATAGATTGTGTCCTGCCCACTCCCTCCTGTCTCAATGTGACCATCGTAAGAATTTTTATAGAACATATTCCTGCAGGTTCGACCAAGTGACATTTGAAGTCCTTTCCAGCTTAAAAGATTTTATACGTCTTGGTCAAGAGATAGTTTCAAGGCAAGAGTGAGACAATATATGACATGATAAGGCAGGAGGAAGTATTCTTAAAATTATAAAATCTAGAAGCAAAAATGTTCTTCGATTGTCAACTTCCATATACCCATTGAGAGCTTTACCACAGGACTTAAATCAAGGTTACCCCAGAACTTTTGGAGGGGAGAGAGTTAAAGATTAGTTCCAAGTTACAGGATATAAAAAAAAAAGAAAGAAGGAAAGAAAGAAAACACAGGCAAGTTCTTTCAAACTCACTCACGTTTCACTTGACCTTTGAGGACGAAACAGACGTGAGCTGCCGCCCTAACCCTTAGCCTTTTTCCCATGGTAGAAAATAGAAAAACATTTCAAACTGTTTATATTATTTTTAAATTTTTGAACTGTGGATATGGTCAGGTACCTCCAAAATGAACAAAAATAATAAAAAAAAAAAAAATCCTTGTTTCCTGAGGGAGCGTGGTTTACTTTTCCATTTGCCAGACATCCCTAGAGGCTATTTTAAAATGATACACCTTTGAACGACCAATTGAATGGTTTTTAAGGGCATTTGCGTGTGTGACTAACACTAAAGCTTATTCTGATTTTCGAGTCACCTAATTTATTCCCGAATATAAAGTGGTAGACAGTAGTTACGTATTAAAGTTACTGACCACTGATTGAGGTCTTTGTTCTTTTAAAGAAGGCAGCTTAGTCTTATCTGCAGTTCCAGCCTTGAATAGTTTGACAGCCAGATATTTCAAAATACTTAAGGGCTTTCTGCCTGCAGCTGCTGGGGAAAAGAAAAAAAAAGCAATAAGTGCACATGATGGAAATATCTCCCCAATGGCCTTTTCATTTCCTCTCGGCCCAGGGGAAAGCTTTTCACTAGGGAGAGTTCACAGCAAACAGTATTAAAGAGGGAGAAAAGATACAATTTTTTTCCGGTAACAGGTCACCCTGGGAAACTCATGGAAGTCCATGGTTTGATCCCTGAGTACTGTAAATGTCAGTCAGGTTTTAAGACTAAATGAGTAGAAATAAATACAAGCTCTTTTTTTTGTTGTAAGAGTCCTTTCTTTTTTAATTTCATTTTTTATTGAAGTGTAGTTGATTAACAATGGAAGTTTCAGGTGTACAGCAAAGTGACTCAGTTATACATACACATACATATATATTTTTTTCTTTTCAGATTCTTTTCCATTACATGTTATTACAAGAAATTAATTATAGTTCCCTGTGCGGTACAGTAGGTCCTTGTTGTTTATTTTATGCATAGTAGTGTGTATCTGCTAATCCCAAACTCCTAATTTATCCCTCCCCCACCCTTTCCCCTTGGTAACTATAGTTTGTTTTCTGTATCCATGAGTCCGTTTTTGGTTTGTAAAGAAAATTTGTATGGAGCGGGGTGGAGGGTACAGCTCAGTGGAAGAGCGTGTGCTTGGCATACGCAGAGCGTCCTGGGTTCAATCCCCAGTCCCTCCATTAAAAATAAATAAATAAATAAATAAACCTAATTACTTCCCCCTAAGAATTAAAAAAGCAAAAAAATCCTCCCCCCAAAAAAAAGAAAAAAAAAGAGGAAGAGATAGAAATTTCTCTTTCTTTAGAAAAAAACTTTTTTTTTTTTAGATTCCACATGTAAGTGATAAATGGTATTTGCCTTTCTCTGTCTGACTTACTTCACTTCGTATGATCATCTCTAGGTCCATCTGTGTTAAAAATAAGTACAAACTTTAAAACTTTCGTAGAACTTTTGTTCTTAGAGGAGACCCATCTGAATCCCAGGTCTTTCTCACGTTCAGTGACTTGTTTAGGGTTGTTTAGTTTGGGGCTCGGCTGCATCCATGCTTCTCACCTGTCCCTGCACCTTGCAGTCACCTGGGATTTTCAACAGTCCCGATGCCCGGGTCCACCCCAGACATTCTGACTGTTCCACCCCAGACATTCTGACTAACTGTTCAGGGGTGACCTGCACACTGGGGCGTGCATCGCCCAGCCTCCTTTGCGGTTGATTTTCCTGGCATTGCCTGTTCTGCGCAGGATTCTGTGGGTGGCAGATTATGTTTCCTTGCCTCACACGTACGTATGTTTCCATATCCCATTTCTTGCCTCTTACGGACTCTTCTCTGGGTCTCGGGCCTGAACGAGATGGTCAAAATCTAGATCATAGCCCGTCTTCCTGGGCTGGGGGCCCTGCTCCTTCCCATCAGGCTGTATATTGTGACATGCTCGCTGGCACCTGGAGCTTTGCCCTTAATACGCCCTCTGGCTCTCCCTCCTCTCCTGTCTGAACAGCCGGACCTTGTGACTGCTTTCCTCACACCTGTCACTTTGCCGGGAGATGACAAAATAAGAAAGTTCCTCTTTGACCTTCAAGTGAGGCACTTGAACACCTGTCCCTTTTTTCTTTATGCTCCAAGACAGAGGACCACTTTTCTTCTCAGGCAGATAACCCCGTGTCTCTTTAAAACCCAGACTTTCGAGTTGGAAAGGACATAAGAGATCACCGGTGTCTCGCCGGGCAGATGTCCTTTCCCCTGCGTGCTTGGCAGATGGCTCTGCAGCTCGGACGTGGATGCCCGCAGTGAAAGGAGCTCTTCCTCCTACCCCGGCCCGTTCAGCTGTTGGATGATGCTAGTTATAAGCGTTCCTTCTTAGGTGAGATCGCTTCTCACATCACCCCAGCAGATGCTCCTCGTTTCCAGTTCCACACAAGGTCCTAGTTCTGTCTGTGCTTCCTGGGGGAGGACAGGTTGAGAAGAGTGGCCAGAACAGAGACCCACTGCTGGCATCCCCTTGGAGGGACTGGTACACGAGGCATGTCTCCAGTGGGTGATTGACAAGCTGTAAGTTCCTGCGACCTTGACCTGGGGTAACTCATTTTCTCCATCCACCTGGGAGAAACAGCTGCATCTTGCCCCAGGGCCAGGTCTCTGGGTTGTTAGTATGAGCCCCGTGCCTCTCAGAGCCTGTGCCATCTCATCACTGTCCTCACCTGGACCAGAACAGCCACACGGAGGTGTGCTTGCTACCTGAGGACTGTGATGCTTGGATGTGTGCGTGGATCTAGAAAAACTGGGGGAATTTGACCTCTAAAACCCTATTTTTCCCCTTTTCTACCTCCCACCACCATTTTTGTTGCTGTTTCTGACACACACACCCCCCCATCCCTCTTTCACAACCCATTCCCACCATTCCGGGGGCCCTGTGTCTCATGTCACCCCAGGCTGGCTGAGGTTTCCTGAGCTCACGTTACCCAGCAGAGGGTGAGCAGACTGGCAGCCTGGACCGCACCCAGAAGCTTGTCAGAAAGACAGGATCTGGGACCTACCAAATTCAGATCTTCTCATTTACACTTTGAGAAGTGCTGTGGCCAGAGATCTTTCACGGCGCTGGCCCTTTCGCCTCCCGAACCTGAATTTATGTGTCCTCAACTCCGTTTCCTTTGGGAACTGTGTTCTATTTTGTAGCAGCTCTTGGGCTTGTTACACCAATGTGCTACCCTTCTGTGAAGTTTAGGTGCTTTTTAACTGGGATGGAGGTGGTGTCTTAACCCAGAGCAGTGATGCTCACAGGTGACAGGGAAGCAGGTGGGTATGGGAGACAGAAGAATCTTCTGGCATGTTCCAATCAAAACGCATAGGGCTGAGGCCACAGAGGGGTTATTGAAATCCTCATGAGGCCATTCATTCATTCATTCATGCATTCATTCATTAATTGCAAGAGTAATCTTATAGCAATCTTGTTAAATACAGAAGTATATACATCAGAACATTAAAGCCATCTATATTTCTACCACACAGAAAACCACTCTTACCATTTTATTGGAGTGCATCTCCTTAGAGACAATTTTCTATGAAAAGCCTACCATTTATATAATATGGGTTTGTATGTTTGTTTAATTTTACTGTAATATTCAGAGCAGTTTCTGTTTATCCTTAGTGGTTCTCTAAGAGTGTGATTTTAAAGGACTGTATTGTGATTGCTGATCCAAATCCCTATTGCTAGAAATTTAGTGATTTTTCTTTCCAGTTCTTTTCCTACATAAGCAGCATTGTGTTGAACATTCATGTCCATGAATTTTGGGCACACACATCACGTTTACTGAGTTCCTACTGTGCCTGAAGCTGCTAATTGCTAGGCAGGCAACGTGATGCCAGATGGAATCTCGGTCTTCACAGGGGCTCGTGTTCAGAGTTCGTAGTAAAATGAGTCAAGCTCTTTGGTGGTTTCTACAGAGGATCAGAGCTGTGTGTTAGCAGTTTCCCCTGTGTGTCTTTCTTGTGTATTTTCTTCTTGAGGGGTTGTGCCTTCTGACATGTCACCAGTGACACAACCTTGATTACTAAAGTAAGGGACACTGATGACAATTCGTCTTTAAGCAGACAGTAGTGACCGTCTCAGACAGAACCTAAACATTACGTTTTCAAGATGTTCTCAAACCTCTGCAGTGCATCCTTTTCAGACTCGAGTCTCGTGGCTGAGAAGGTACTGGAATAGGGATAGTGCACCTGGGGACGTGGCCGTGATGAATTAATCCCCACTCCCTGCGCTGGCCTCGTGAACAAGGAAAGCTATGACTTCCTCAGCAGAATAGCTTAGCATTGTGTAAGAGCGGCAGTGAATTTTGTGCCTAACTGTCGTCAACAGCAGTGGGGATGTTGTCCTAAATCCTCAGCTGTGGAGCCTCCTAGACCACAGAGGCAGACGGTAACGAGTGGCTCCTTCCAGCTCTCCCTGGCCATCTCTGCGTGTACTCTTGCAAGCTTGCTTTGGTATCATGGGACTCCTCTTTCCACGTCTTAAGTGATGGGCTGCTCATAACCGTGTCTTTCACACTCACTCCACCCGCTCTGTCTCTCCCCAGCGCGCAGAGCCTTTGGGGAAGGTGGGGGCCCCGGCCAGCTGCTCGGGCACCGTCGAGTGCGTGTCAGCCCCTCTAAGGGGAAGTTGCTGGAGAAAGCGCAGTTTCACAGGCTCACACAGGCACCTGAAGGCTAACTGGCCTTGGAGATTTGGGAGGTGAAGGCCTTATGTTGCTTCCCACTGGTGACTAATCTAGAACGTGTCAGAGCATCTTACTGCAAAGCCGGAAGTCAGTCCTTTACTGTCAGCCGGTTACTGCCGCACATTTGCACTTAGAGTTGACTCTCCCGTCAGCTGGAGACACTCTGGGTTTGGAGCCTCATTTCTTCTGGAATCAGGTTGGCTGATACCCGGCTGGACGCGTCCCCCAGGTCTGGGCTTCCCTGCCCTGGGGGAGGAGGGCTTCCCCCGCTTAGAGCAGATTGAAGGAATTACCATCATTTCTGAAGAGTTCAGCACAAACCATTGCCACTCTCTGTATAAGTATGGCAGTTAAAACTCTTCAGCATGCTCCTGAACACATCCATGTCACTGAAACCTTGGAACGCTCTGACCACTGCCTCCTTTCACATCCAGTAGAGATTTGGACCGCATTTGGGCCACTTTGAACTGTTTCATTTTGTAAAAGGGTTACAGTCACATTTCTCCCCTCCCAGAGGAGAAGACCGCTAGTCAGGAGGCAGATGTGGGACGGGACTCGAAACAGATGCATTGGCACTTAGAAGCTGCCACCAGCCATCCTTTCTGAAGCCGCCACCAGCCAGGTTTTGAATGAAGGCTCTGGTCCATGCGTTCATCCATCCAGAAATACTCACCGAAGGCTCCTAGGTGCTGCTGGGGACCCCACTGTGCATGAGGTAATGTGGAGTGAGTCCAGTGACAGATAACAACATAAAAGAGGAATGAGTTTGCTTCCAGGACCAAGATAAGTGCTGGGAAGGAGGCAGATCCGAGTGACGAGGCTAACCTGCGGTGCTGGAGGGCTGCTCTGCCCGTGTGTTCAAGGCAGCGTCTCTGAGGAGCTGACGTTCAAGCTGAGCCCTAGAAGTTTGGAGACGCCAGGGACGCCAAGGGGCAGAGGACAAGTTCCAGACCGAGGGGCCAACCAGGGGACGGGGAGCGGTGCAAGAGAGACTGCTGCCATCCTTCTGAGCTCCTCCCAGCCGTGGCTGCCTTCACCTCTTGTCCCTTCTTTGCCTCCACTGCGATGTCTTCCCCACTGAGGACCTGATGCCCATCACTGCGGTGGAGAGTCCAGAGGACCACACGAAAGTCAGAGATCAGAGTGCGCCTCCTGCAGAAGTGAGAGGAAGTCGACCTGCTGCCAAGATTTTTATCAGCAAAATTGTGCCCAGCCCCCGTCCTCACTGGGGACACCAGGTTGATGTTGCTGTTGGATTCTGAACACCAGCGTGGGGGCAGGGGGGCACCTGAGGAAATGCAGTCTTGGGACTGGAACTGGTTTTTTTTTTTTGGTAAAATCTTTATCCATAGCCTGGTCCCTTTTATATTCCTATGTCAGACTCTGGGGCCTGTGGTCCTTCTGAAAATATGCAACTAAAGAAGTTCTCTAAGGGTTGGTAATTTTACAAGGACAGTAGAAGACACCAAAGATAATACACATATTCTTTAGTATTGTTGCTTGTACTTGGAATCCAAAACAAGATGATTTTTTAATGGAGCGACTAGACCTGGTGCATGCTAAGCACGTGCTCTGCTGCTGACCTCATCCCACCTCCTGCCCACAATAAGAAGTTTTAGCAGCTCTTTAAGACTTACAGCTTGAGGGCTGAGCATTTTAATCCTCCTCCTGGTTCTCCCCGCTTTGTCTGGTCCCCTCCCCTGAGTCTGGGTAAGAGCTGCGCCTTGCTTCTAACCAGTACAGTACGACTAGACGTGATGGGCTCTCTGCTCCTGTGATGATGTTACATTTTATTAGACTCTGTTTTGCTGGCAGGCACTCCAGAGTCTCTCCTTGCTGATGAGATGAAATAAGTGACCATGTGGAAGAAGCCCCCAAGACAAGGAATTAAAGGGGGCTTCCAGGGGCCGAGGACAGCCTCCAGCCAGGAGCCAGCCGGGGCCCTCATTCTTACAACCCCCAACCCCAAGGAAATAAAGTCTGCCAATAACCTTAGTGTGCCTGGGAGTGGATTCTTCCCTGGTCGAGTCTCCAGATGGGAACACAGCCCAGGACCCCCAGCTTGATTGCAGCAGACGATCCCACTCAGCTGCTCCCAGGCTTCTGACCCATAGAACTGTGGCAGTGAATGTCTGAACCTTTCAATTTGTGGTCGTACGTTATACAGTAAGCAGGAAAAGAGAGGGAAGTTTACAATAAGGTGAAATGGGTCTGGACTCTGTCAGACCTAATCTGGATGCAGGTGCCCACTTACAACCTCTTCTCGGCCAGCTACAGAGCCTCAAGAACACCCACTTGAGAAATTTATAAGGGTTCTTTGAAAAAATTAATAAAAGTAGAGAAACAGCTTCAGGTACTCTTAGAAGAGACCCCGAAGTCATCCATTCAAAGAATGACCAGTACTTCCTAAGTCAGAGAAAGCCTTGCTCCTCTCTCATGCTAAGGGTCAACTGCAGATTTATGGGACTGGTTCTAGGAATTTGATAGAAAAGCAAAGGAAACTCATGCTTGTACTTAAGTTGCTTTGTTTTCTTTGGAGAGAAGGCATCAATGCCGGCCTTGAGTGAACCAGTACCAGCGGACCTCAGGCTCTATGGGACATAATTCTGGTGTTAATACGCCTTGTCCTGGACCAAAAGCTTCTTTACATCTGTGGAGTGTACTTAGGAGAGCAACTCAGCTGTCCAGCTCTACTTTCAGGGTAAGGTTGCTAGAATTAGGGCACAAAAGTGTAAGACACCCAGTTAATATTTGAATTTCAGATCAACAGCAAATCATGTCTTAGTGTAATTATGCATTGGATGTTGCATAGGACATACTTATTCTGAAAAAATGTATTGTTGCTACGAAATTCAAACTTTATTGAGCATCCTGTATTTTATGTGACAATCCAATGATAGAGGCATCTCTTTTGAAAATTAGAGCCCTGCCCCAGACGTATGTTTTAAACAATCTTTTAGGAACACGATTCTATTTCAAGGGCTTTCGAGAAGAAAACGGAAACTATTCCATATAAAATAGACACACAACAATGTCCTACTGTATAGCATATGGAACTATATTCAATATCTTATAATAACCTATAATGAAAAAGAATATATATATATGTGTATAACTGAACCACTATGCTGTACATCAGAAATTAACACAGCATCGGAAATCAACTGTACTTTAATAAAAAAATAAAATGAAGAAAACAAGATCATCAGTAAAGAGTTCTATGCATCCATATGTAGTTTTAATTTTATTTTATTAGGTAAGAATTATTTTTGATAGGTTATCTGACTGATGGGGTATCACGAGTGTAAACAGGTGGAAGTCTCAGTACCTGTTCCTCAATCTTTGTTTGCCTAAGAAGGAAGTGTAGGATTTGACATTGAACTTCACCGTGTGTATTGCTGCATTCTGTACAATGTGGCAACCTTATTTTAATGATAATGTTTGTGCTGATGAGTTAATGTGATAGCATTTTATGAATTGAGACCAACATGGAACACAGTCAGAAAAAATTTTATACTAGAAGCTACAGATAGGGTGACTTTTCATTTAAAGAATGTTTTTAAAGCAGATTTAAGTGAGTCTGAAAAACAGTCCATCCCTCAGCCAGTTTTTCCACTGTGGAGTATTTTTATTGAAGTGTAGTCAGTTTACAGTGTTGTGTCAGTTTCTGGTGTGCAGCACGATGTTTCAGCCATACATGAACATAATATATATTCGTTTTCATATTCTTTGTCACTGTGAGTTACTACAAGATACTGCATATAGTTCCCTGTGGCTGTACAGTATGAACTTGTTGTTTATCCACTCTGGAGTATTGAAAGGCATTTATTTATACTGAAGCCTGAGATGGGTTTAATTACTGTTGAGATAACTAAGTTCTTTGAGGTTTTCATTTTAAATTGTGCCTTTTGACTTAAAAAGAAAGAAAAAAAAAGAATACTTTGCCTCTAAGCTGAAACTTACAATTTCACCACTGAATGGAAAGTTTTTGGAATATAGGACTTTTCCCCCTAGGGCTGTTATAACAAAGTTCAACAAACAAAGTGGCTTAAAATAGCAGAAATCCATCGTCTCTGTCTTCTGGAGGCTGGAGGATGAGATCAAGGTGTCGGTAGGGTCGAGCCTTTCTGGAAGCCCTGAGGAGAGTCTGTGCCGGCCTCCCTCCTGCTTCTGGGGCTTCTGGGCAGTCCTTGGTGTCCTCGGCTTGTAGGTGTTACCACTCCTGCCCCGTCTTCACGTGGAGTCCTCCCTGCATCACCGCGTCTCCGCGTGGCTGTCGTCGCATAAAGACACGAGGCCAGTTGGATGAGGGGCCCACTGGACTCCAGGATGACCTCGTCTGAAATAGTGACATCTGCAAAGTGACCCTGTTTCCAAGCATGGTCACATTCTGAGGTCCTGGGGGTTGGGACCTCAGTGTATCTTTCCTGGGGACACAGTTTTACAACCCGTGACGTAGAGTGTGCGTGTTGCAACCAAAGAAGACTTACAAAACCGTGTCCGGCTTTCCCTCCTTTTTGCAGTTCTCGCCTTAGGTTTCGGGACGGCTGTGCGTGTAGCTCCGCCGTGCCTGTTTTGGTAGACTTGCCATGGACTGTCGGCCCTTCCGTGAGCACTGTTGATTCAGAGGAGCTGTAGAGGGGCTGGTTTGCAGCAAGCCGCTCCTCCTATGCTAGTCCCTCGTGGCAGCCAAGTGTGCGGTCAGAAGGTGACACTGCCTACGGAGAGCTGGTGTGGCTTCCATCAGGAGGCCTGGCTCCAGGACTGGCCTGGACGCTTGTGTGGTCAGGCCCCCCAAGATGGCAGTTCTCTTGCTTTCTGTATGTCCCCTGTGGAGCGGTCCCTGCTTCACCCACACCTGCTCTCACAGTGGACCTTCCTAATCAGCAGATGCCTACGTACTTGTCCCCGGCCGCAGCTAGTGATTGCTCTAATCTTTAGATCAGAACGTCTCCACTATGATAGTTTATCAAGGGGCAATGAGGGGAGCACCGCCTCTCCTGGAGCTGCCCTGACACCTTGGTCTCCACCGGGACTGCAAGACAAACCCCGGACTCATCATGTCTCCGTGTGCAAACCTCACCATCCTGTCCCTGGCAATGAATGGATGGACCTTAGGGCCTGAACACGTTGTCACTGTTGTAACGATGCAGTTGTGTGGCTCAGGGCCCACATCTGGAGGCCCATCCATCATCAGAGACATGTGACTGATACCTCCTGTGGAGTCTAGAACAGCATCCTCTCTTGGTGTTGAAACGGACAGTCTGCGAGAGTCCCAGGTTGGGAAGCAGAGCTTGGGGCTTGAGGTCACGGTCAGGGCACCTCTGACTGCAGGAAGGATGCCATGGGGAAGTAAACTGTTACCAGGAGGGGCACCGATGCTCTGTGTCCCCTGAGAAGCAGTCCGGGGGACTATGTCTGTGCACGTGAGGTGGACGACCAGTTCTGCCAACTTGTGTATCGTGGGGTCCAGCCTGACACTGCAGATCAGGGCCGGCCAGCATTGACTGATCACAGACGGACCTTCAGAAATACTCACAGTTCTTCTGTTACAGCCCAGGCTCTCGGGAGGAACTGGGGATTCAAATTCCTGATTGGCATGTGTGGTTCCTGTTACCAGGAAGCTTATGAGATAGAAGGGAGATTGAGGACAAAAAAAATGGTTGTGGTGCAGACAGGGAGCTCAGAGGGATGGAACACAGGCCGCTGTGGCCACGTGGCTGGGGAAGCAGGGCAGGCCCTGAGGGTGGGTTCCAGTGCACGTGGGCATGCTGCTTGGTGGTAGAGCTAGGGCAGTTTATGTTTTCATCCTTTTTTATTTTAAAACCACTGCAGACAGTCCTTTTACTACATGGCTGGTGCAAAATGTTTCAGAAGTCTGATTATAGACTTGGCCAGACAGTCTACTCTGCTGAAACATTTTAATCCCTCTTAACACCTTCATACTGATTTTTAATTTTTTCCCCAAGCCTCTGGCTGAACTTAAATCCTTGCTGATGACTTGGTGTGTTGGCTCTTTATAGAGACTTTCTCTGCTGGCAGTGTTCTCTTAAGAAGTTAGTTTTTCAGCAGTATGGAGATCCTTCAAAAATGAAACATGGAATTATGGTATGATCCAGCAATCCCACTCCTGGGCATATATCCAGAAAAAACTCTAATTCTAAAAGATACCTGCTCCCCAATGTTCATAGCAACACTATTTACAATAGCCAAGACATGGAAGCAACCTAAATGTAAATGTCCATCAACAGATGACTGAATAAAGGAGATGTAGTGTATATATGTGTGTGTAGTATATATATATGTGTGTGTGTGTGTATGTAGTACACACACACACAAATGGAATATTACTTAGTCATAAAAAGGAAACAATGACATTTGCAGCAACATGGATGGACCTAGAGATGATCCTCCTAAGTGAAGTAAGTCAGACAGAGAAAGACAAATATATAATATCACTTACATGTGGAATCTAAAATATGACACAGATGAACTTATTCACAAAACAGAAGCAGACTCACCGACATAGAGATCAAACTTATAGTTACCAGGGAGGAAAGTGGGTGGGGAGGGATAAAATAGGAGTTTGGGATTAGAAGATACACACTACTATATATAAAAGAGATAAACAACAAGGTCCTACTGTAAAGCACAGGGAACTACATTCAATATCTTCTAATAAGCTATAATAAAAAATAAAAAAGAATATATATATGTATATATATATAATCTGAATCACTATGCTGTATACCAGAAACTAACTCAACATTGTAAATCAATTATACTTCAATTAAAGAAAAAAAGTTTTTCAGGGAGAAACTAAACCCATTCTAAAGGCAGGTGATTGTAACTTTGCAGGGTATATTTCCACTTGGTTTCTAATAAAGCTCATTTGAGCAGTGATCCTGTAAACCAGGTTGGGCTCTTCCTCCTTCCACAAAATCAGGGCGCCCCAGAGGGGCCCCGGTTCAGTCCTCAGGTTCGGTCTACCCTCTCCCTTCCCTCAGTGCTCAGTTCCCTCTGGTAAAAGTGTGTGTGCGCTTGCTGTTTCCTGTTGCTTGGCTCTCGCCTGCTGGAATTAATTTCCGCAGCTTTTTGAGCCCTGACTTCGCGTTCTCCACCCACATGCCAGTGACTGTAGCAGATTGAACATCCAGCCAAGGCTCCCGAGTTTCCTCAGAAGCCACAGTTTAGTTCGTTCTGTGTCTCAGATCTACGTGATAACACAGATCAGTGCATTTGCTGTGCGCAAGAACGGAGACCTTAATTATTTTGAGAGTGTGATGCTTGAGGAGACATCCCGCATCAGATAGCTAGTGTTAGAGAAAGTACGTGTCATTAGATCCTAATCTGTGCTCACAAGGTGCAAACACCGGAAAGCCGAGAGAGGAGGAGGGACACCAGGATGGGCTGGAGTCGCTGCGGACAGAGCGCAGAGGCGTGGGAGGCACGCCAGGCTGCAGAGCACAGCATGTGATGAGCATTATCTCTAGCGAAGCTGAGATGATAATTTCTGGGTCCCATTCCTGGATATTTGGATGCAGGAGGTCAGAGCCAGGGCCTTGGAATCTGCTTTTTAACACCTGCCCCACACCCTTCTGATAGAAGTGGTCTATAAACTGTATGTTGAGAAATACTGCCTTAAAACGTAGTTAGAAGAGTTTCTGTAAATGAAGACGACAAAGGAAGGGACTTTGATGTTAAGAGCAAAGCACTCTGCTTGAAAGTCAAAGCTCCCGGGCAGTTGCTGACGGCCTCTGCCTGCTTCACGGGGGAAGGGACTTGCTGATGGAACCCCCCGGACTGTGTGAGCTGGGATCTTGTGAAAACCATCTTATGATGTATGTGCAATGCCTGCCTATGAGAAGCTGGACTAACCTTTGCAGGTCACCGTCCCATGAGCTTGGAGAATGGTGTGCTGTCGGGGAATGAAGACTGAAGTTTCTCTCTCTCCCATTTGACAAACAGGGAGATGGCAGCACCAGAAAGGGCTGTGGTTACTGTCCATTCATGATGGACTAGGTGTCTGTAATGGGGCCCAGAAAGAGCTCAGCCACAGAAGGGTCCCAGGCTCTTCCTTCTGAGCTGCCATGATGGGGGGTTGGGGTGGTGGTTAGAAGGTGAGCCACAATCCATCCATCAAGGATGTACTCAGGCACCACTGCTGAGGGTAGCAGCACAAACCAGAAACTCAAGCAGACGCATGAAGGATTGATTGGGGGTCCTCACTGACAAGCTCACGTGTTCAGTTGGAGGTACAGGTTGCTGGCAGGGAGGATGACTGTGGCATCCTTAACACCTGGGTATCCCAGCTTCTACCTCGTGTATGGTATCATTCCAAAAATGCCTTGGGGTGTGCATGGGTAAATGTGTCATGTGCATGTTGAATGTTTTTTTGTGTGTGTGTGATGGCGTGTCAGTCGAGAGGTGGGAGGAAATAAGGCAGTTCATTATGGTAAATGAGCCATAGCAAAGACGAAAACATCTTGGTTATGTACTTTTTCATATTCAAAAAAAAAAAAGACAAAGATGAAGAGAAGTAGGGAGGGGAAGAGGGAGGAAGACAAAACAGAACAATTCCTGAATATTTTTTTAACATTTTTTGTATTGAGTTATAGTCATTTTACAATGTTGTGTCAAATTCCAGTGTAGAGCAAAATTTTTCAGTTATACATGAACATACGTTTATTCATTGTCACATTTTTTTTCACTGTGAGCTACCACAAGATCTTGTATCTATTTCCCTGTGCTATACAGTGTAATCTTGTTTATCTATTCTACATATGCTTGTCAGTATCTACAAATTTCCAACTCCCAGTCTGTCCCTTCCCACACCGCTCCCCCTTGGCAACCACAAGTTTGTATTCTATGTCTATGAGTCTGTTTCTGTTTTGTATTTATGTTCATTTGTTTTTCAGATTCCACACATAAGTGATCTCATATGGTATTTTTCTTTCTCTTTCTGGCTTACTTCACTTAGAGTGACATTCTCCAGGGACATCCATGTTGCTGCAAATGGCGTTATGTTGTCATTTTTATGGCTGAGTAGTATTCCATTGTATAAATATACCACATCTTCTTTATCCAGTCATCTGTTGATGGACATTTAGGCTGTTTCCATGTCTTGGGTATTGTGAATAGTGCTGCTATGAACATTGGGGTGCAGGTGTCTTTTTGAAGTAGAGTTCCTTCTGGATATATGCCCAGGAGCGGGATTCCTGGGTCATATGGTAAGTCTATTCCTAGTCCCTCAAAGTCTATTTTTACAGCACAACTTCGTAAAGTAGCCTGGCTTCTTATTTATAAATGTCATAGTTTTGTAGAAAAATTTGAAATTGTGTACAAACGAGACAAAATAGAAACCATCACTAATTCTGCTGCCCAGTATGAAAGACATTTAAGGTTTTATTGCATTTAACAACTTTTTCCATTTTTTTCATTTTAATTTGTTATTATAGAAAGTTTCAGACAACTCAGAAATATCAGGGTTGTGACTTTTCATGTGTCAGACACAAAGCAATTACTGGTGTTCTGCTGTGCCCTGGCAGCTTTTTAAGCTTCAGATTATATGTCAATATGTACTTCGTTTTCTCCATTAGTATCCTACTGTGAGTTTATTTTCACTCCCGTGTCACTGAAAATTATTTTTTTAACCTAATGTGTAAGGTCGTGCGTTATTTCACGGTATCATTGGCATTACATTTTAAAAAGACGTTATCATCCAGACGTGATCCTGGCCTTGTTGTGACAATTGATCTCACAGTGGGTTTACAGCAAATCCAGGAGCCAGCTTCCTGAGACCTTTCTCAAAGCATCCCTGCTAAAGGCAAAGGTGGTAAGATTCAATGTCACTCGGCAGGTGGGCCCCTGCCCTGTGCATGCCCCGTGGTTGGCCCAGCTGTGACCCGCCCACCTGCCTCCCTGCAGGTCTGAGACCTGGGCTTCTGCCCCTTCCACCCAGCATCCTTGTGTGCGCTTCCCTCCGGACTTGTGTTTTGGAGCCAGGGCTCTGGCCTGAAGTTGTTGCAAAGATTTTTTTCTCTTCCCACAATAACTGCTCCTTGCAAGTAACTTATTGGAGGGTTGAGCAAAGCATCCACCTGCATATGCCTGTGGGATTGTAAAGTTGCAGCTTTGGCTTTAGAGGAGAAAATTCGCAGTGAAGGCAGACCTTTGCAGCCACAGGTCTCAGATTGAAGGCGCCCAGGTTTCTTTAGCTCTCTCACTTCCCCACGGAGGACCTGGTCCTGTTGTCACCTGATGGGAGTGCGTGGGAGCTACACTGCACAGTAGGGTCCCTGCTGGTGGGTTTCTTTTTTGCTTCAGTAATGACCTGCCTGCATTCACTCTTGTCACTGAGGGCTGCTCTGTACTGTAATTTCAGGCACCGTTGCTATGTGCTGATGAACACTAATAGCGTCATCATTCACGGAGCATTTTTGGCCAGTGGCTTGCGTAAGTGATAGCACCAAGCATGCCCTGTGCCTTGAGCCCTCGGTAGCAGTCCGCTTCCTCAGTTACCGAGTGCCCCGGGTTTGCAGGCACTGCTTGGAGCTCTGGGTGCCGGTACAAGTCTTCTGACACTAGGCAGAATGCGCCCTTGTCAAGCCTGATGTTGGGCTGGGTCAGTGAACGCTGTCCCTTTGACAGCGAAAATGAGAAGGGATGTAAAAATACATTTTTGAAAAATGAGAAGGGGCTCTGCTGACCTCCATTGGCAAGAAGGGGCTGTGCGTGCGTGTACACAGGCTCACAGAGGAGAAGTGACGGCCGCCCTTGGGCCCCTCCTCCGCTGTAAGTCGGGTGTCCCACGGGACGTTCATGGGTCCCGTCAGCGTGTCTGCAGGTGGCTGAGATGTGCTAGGCTTCAGGGAAGTTGAGCACAGTGGCTGGAGGCTAGCAGGCATCTGCCACCCAACAAGACAATCCTCTGGGGAAGGAAGGAGGTGGGCAGGAAGGGGGCCGGACAAAGTAAAGAAACAAGGGATGTGGTGGCTGGTCGGAGGTGCCCAGCACACCTCGCCCTCTGTTCGCCGCTGGCAGTCCCCCGACCCTGCCCACAGAGATTGGAGGTGGCTTTTGTATTTGGAACCATTGCTTCATTCATCAATGGAGAAACTGCAACCTTCTTTTTTTGTTGTTTTTTTTGGGCGGTTTTTTGTATCTTTTTTTTACTTTTTTTTTTTTGAGTTATAGTCAGTTTATGCAACCTTCTTAATGTTGCAAAGAAGCATTCCTGAAAGCATACGTAAGATGGGGGGCAAGGTTGGTGGTCCTCAAGGCTGGTTGCTTAGATTACGGATAGAATCAGTGAGTCTTCCAAAGGACCCAGTTACTACCTTCAGCCACCCCTTAGTGCAAGTCAGTGAGACACATAATGACTCTGTAAATAGCTCGTCTTCCTGGACAAAACCTCAGTGACATGGGGACTGCAGCTGCTCAGGGGTCAGGGCCCCGTGGGGGATCCGGTGCGGGATCCGGTGCTCCTGCGCGTGGGCTTACAAATTACTTTATATCACCGCTCAGCTCCGGAGATCCTGCCTCCTGGTCCTGTCCTTGACCCAGTGTGGTGTCTGTGATGTTTATGGACTGTCTCCTCTGTTTACTTCCTGCAAGAAGTGGAGGGAAGAGGGCCGGTGTGTGTGGTGTAGTTCTTAAGAAATGAATGAAGTGAATGGTGTCATGTGGGGCCAGGATCCCAGGGAGTGGGCTCGGAAGAACCGGGTTTGAATCTGATCTCACCTGGTCCGCCCTGTGCGCCAGGAGGATCCTACCCTCCCAGCCTCGGTGTTCTCATCTGTAAAGCAAAAGAAGTGATTCCACATGGACGTCAAGTCTCCCTGCACGTTGGGAGATTCTTAACTCCCCTAAGTGATTGGAAAAAAAACAATTTGAGTAGAAAACCACAGGAATAACAACAGCAAGCATCTGGTGAATTATTCAGGCCGCACAGAACCCAAGGCTGTCAGGCATGTGATTTGAAGAGAAAGGACGTTTTGCCCTTGCTCACTTCTACCAGCGACCTCAGCAGGCTCCTTCATCTTACGGAGACCTCACCAAGGTAGACAGATGTTAAACAGCAAGAACGCCGTCTTGTCACTGGTGAGCTGGGGCGAGGGGACGTGGCAGCGAGGAGCCACCTGGCGAGATGCTCTGTGATGCTGACTGAGGTGCTTTGCTGCCGGGGTTGGTACACCTGGACCACCTGCTCCTGTAGGTGGGCGGTCGTGGGTTCTGCACAGGCTGCGTCACCTGACACTGAAGGGCGAAGGTGGAAGGAACCTCGTGGGCAGTGTCTGATTCTGATGTTTGAGTGGCCACAGTGGCTGTCCTGTGCCCGTCAACCTCAGCTGACCGGATGAGGCAGAGGTGGGCTCATGGAGCACGCGGAACTGTCACCGCCCCACCTGTCCTCACCAGCTGTGCCTTGGACCATGTAACTGGGTTTCCCGGCGCAGGTGGGGAGGGCTCCTGTGTGCGTGTGTGTGTGTGTGTGTGTGTGTGTGTGTGTGTGTGTGTGAGTTCCTGCTCCGTGCCAGCTTCGCCTTCACACACATCTCATTTCATCCTCACGGCAGCCTCATAGGAACGTGTGATTTGCCTTTAAAGGATGGGGAGGACTTCGCCAGTTGGAAGGAGTGTGGGAAGCATCACAAAGCCTCAAGTCAGCCAACATTTCTTTTGCACTCACTACAGACCAAAAAAACTCACTAATCAAAATAAACAATACCGTCAGTTCCTGTTACTCATAGCAGTTACGTTCTATAAAGTCCCTATGGATATTGACTGTGCTCCCAGGGGAAATACAGGGTTCGGCTCCTAAGAACCTCTGGTCACAACATTTTCATCAGTCCATCAGTATATAACCTTGCTTTGTGTGTGTTTCTGTTTAAAGACGTCTTATTTAACATATATTGTTTATCATTAACACTGAACTTGCAGACAGCAGATCTAAAAGTCACACCTGAACAGAGCACCTCACATGTGTTTTCTCCATAAGGCAACACTGCAGCCTTTTTATAAAAAAAAAAATTACTGAAGTGTAGTTGACTTACAGTGTTAGTTTCAGGTACAGAGCAAAGTGATTCAGTTACTCATACGCGTACATACATATTTTTTCTTTTCAGATTCTTTTCCATTATAGGTTATTACAGGAAATTGAATATAGTTCCCTGTGTTATACACGAGGACCTTGTTGTTTATCTATTTTATATAGTAATGTGTCTGTTAATCCCCAACCCGTAATTTATCCCTCCCCGCCCTTTCCCCTTTGGTAACCATGGTTTGTTTTCTATGTCTGTGAGTCTGTTTTTTTGTTTTGTAAATAGAATTTGTATCATTTTTTTTAGATTCCGTATGTCTTTCTGTGTCTGACTTGCTTCACATAATATAATAATCTCTAGGTCAGTATTGCTACAGATGGCATTATTTCATTCTTTTTTATGGCTGAGTAGTATTCCAGTGTGTGTGTGTGTGTGTGTGTGTGTGTGTGTGTGTGTGTGTGTGTGTGTACACCACAACTTCTTTATCCAGTCATCTGTCGATGGACACTTAGGTTGCTTCCACGTCTTGGCTGTTGTAAATAGTGCTGCTAGGACCATTGAGGTGCATGCATCTTTTCAAATTAGAGTTTATTCCAGATAAGTGCCCAGGAGAGGGATTGCTGAATCTTATAGTAACTCTACTGTTAGTTAAAGAATCGCCATACTATTTTCCATTGTGGCTGCACCAAATGACATTCCCACCAACACGGTAGGAGAATTCCCTTTTCTCCACAATCTCTCCAGCATTTATCGTTTGTGTATCACAGTTATTTGACCTTCCACCTATTCAAGAACATTTGGGCCATTTTCATTTTGGGGCTGCTATGAATAAAGCTTCTGTGAATGTCATGTACAGGTTTTTGTGTGGACAGATACTTCCTTTTCTCTGGGATAATACTCAGAGATGCAGTTGGGTTCTGTGGCAAATGTATGTTTAGTTCCTGAAGAGGCTACCAAACCATTTTCCAGAGTGTCAGTCCCATTCCTCTTATATTCCCAGCAGCATATGAGGGATCCTGTTTCTTTGCATCCTCGTCAACCTTTGGCGTTGTCACCTTTTGCTGTAAGATGTTCTGATAGGTATGGGGTAGCACTATCACAGTTTGACTTTGCATTTTCCTGATGACTGAAGATGTTGAGCATCTTCCTGTGCTTATTTGCCATTGAAATATCCTCTTTGATGAAGTATGTGTTCATTTCTTTCCTCCATTTTCTAGTTAGAGTCTTTTCTTTTCTTTTCTTTTTTTTACTGGTCAGTTTGAGAGCTCTTTACATTTTCTAAATGAGTCCTTTGTCAGGCACCCACATTCATTTTGACTGAGCGCTGACTATGTGTGAGGCACTGACCTGGGAGCTGGGGATTCAGCAGTGAGCAAATGGCTCTGTCCCTGCCCGCGATGAGCTTAGACACTGGTGGCAGGGGGAGACATTAACAACTGTGTACGCTGTTAGAGAGTTTTACCTGTGGTCATGAAGGGCCATGAGAAAGCAGGTAGTGGTGAGAGGGACGTCACCTGCTGGAGGTCAGAGGGTCCAGGAGCTGAACCAAGATCTGAAAGAGGAGGAATAGGAATGGGAGTGAGAGGGGCAGGTGGGGGTTGGGGGTCCCGCAGCCCTCCACGTGGCTGTGCACGAAGACGCAGGGGGAGCCCTGCTCTGGCTGGGAGCTGAGGATGAGGAAGTGCATAAAGAACAGTAAAGAAACCACTGAACTGGCGGGGAGGGTATAGCTCAGTGGTAGGGTGCCTGCTTAGCATGCACGAGGTCCTGGGTTCAATCCCCAGTACCTCCGGTAAAAAACAAACAAGCAAACCATATCATTCCTTAAGAAAAAGGAACCACAGTACTGTGCGTTCCCTCACCTCTGAGATCAGATCTCCCTACCCCCTCTCCGTCTGTATTGCCCAGCAATCAAATGTACATTTCACATTGTTTGCCATCAGGAAACTCGTTATATTAAGAAAAAATTTGACCGCAGCACAATCAAGCCAAAAGAACTTTGTGTTCCTTTTATTACCTGATCCTCGATTGAACTTGGGAATAAGGGCCCTAGCGCAGGGGTAAGATGATCACTTCATTTAGAATGGAATTGAACTCATAAATAATATCCCTCATGCAAATTTAATGTTGGAAAATTGAGTAATTTCACCAAACACCTCAAATCTAATTCTGCTTGTTCAGTTCCTCCATAGAAGCGTAGCAAGCTTGGAGAGGATAAAATTGTAAGAATGTTGACTGTGATGCACTGTTTCTTAACTTACCCCTTCTTGTACAGATGGGATGACTCCCAGTGTGTTCTCTCTTATCTCCCTCTTAATCTGTATACAACATCCAAGGTTGCTGACTTTATACTTCCCTTGATACCAGTCCTCACCAACTAACTCCTTTAGAAACCACTTCATCAACAGAATTTCAGAGAGCCTGGGTCCAATATACACAGTTTCAAATTAAAGTGAAAACCCCCACTGGTTTCGTCATTGTCATAAAAGCAGTATATGGGGCCCATTTCTCTCAATCAAAATTTCAGAAGCAAATAAGAGAGTCCCAGAGGTGGAGTAATTAAGCATGTGTGGATTTCCTTCCGATTTGGAAACAGTGCTTCCTGAACTGAAATCCGGCCATGTGGCCTGACACCAGGACACAATACAGGCAGCACCTTGGAGATGCTGCGGGTTGGGCCCCGACCACAGCCATAAGGTGAATATTGCAGTAAAGCAAGTCACATGAATTTTTGGTTGCCCAGTGCGTGTAAAAGTTATGTTTACACTATACTGTAGCCTGTGAAGTGTGCAATAGCATTATGTCTAAAAACCAACGTATGTACCCTAATTAAAACATACTTTATTGCTAAAGAAATGCTACCCATCAGTTGACGATTCAGGGTTGCTGCAAACCTTCAATTTGTATAAAACACAGTGTCTGTAAAATGCAGTAAATCGAAGGGCAATAAAGTGAGGTGCATCTGTATAGTCATGAGTGTGATGGAAAGTTCTGGAAATGGGGTGCCCGTACTCACGGCAGTTGACTTTCCGACCCGGTTGCTCAGACACACCCTACGTCGTCGCTCCGCTGCCTCTGCTCCTTTCCCCTCCATGCCAGCATCAAGAGAAATTAGGCCACAAGCAGGTGCAAGATGCTTGGTGGCAGAGACACGGTGCTCTTTTCCCTGTGGTTGAGGGTTCACAAAGCTGCACGACTCTTCTCTCTTGTGCTCCCAAGTGGATACTCTGGGGTCATATTCCTATGCCGCTCTGTAGAATTGGGCAAAAACTCAGGAAGAACAACACATATTTTGAAATGTGTTTGCAAGTGTGAAATGCCACGTGAAGACGCTTCGCGATGCTGGTGCTCCTGGTGTGAGGCCCCCGCAGTGGCACCTGAAGGATGGGCAGAGATCCCGTGAATTCATCCGGCTCCCTGTCCTCACAAATCAGTAAGACCCCGCAATCATTTTGGGGGAAGATGGGGTATAGCTCAGTGGTAGAGCATGTGCCTAGCATGCACAAGGTCCTGGGTTCAATCCCCAGTACCTCCATTAAAATAAATAAACATACAAACTGACCTAATTACCTCCCTGCAAATAAAAAATAATAAATTTTTTAAAATTAAAAAATTTTAAAAACAAAAAGCTTTAGAAAGTTGGGGGAGGGCATAGCTCAGTGGTAGAGCGCGTACTTAGCATGTGCGAGGTCCTGGTTCAATCCCGGGTAGCTCCAGCAAAAAAAATAAATAAATAAAATCTTGTAATCACTTTCACTTTTCTCTAATCTTCCCACGGTGATTGAATCTATGTAGAAAGACTCTTAACAGTTGCTTTCCAACTTAGACACATGGAAAATTGATTTAAGCCTTTATTTTTCTTAATATTTCATGTAGGCGTGCAGTGCTTTTGTGACCATTAAGAAAAAACAAAAAACTCTGCTTTGCTTCTTGGACCCTCTTGAGACCCACGCAGTTCCTCCTCCTCCTCTTTATTATTACAATCACTGGTACATCGTGTAAATTAATGAGGGTGCATATTTAGCACAGCCCTGCAGCAGCAGTCCGCCTTTCTGTAGACATTCTGGGGGTGCTTCATTAAGACTTTTTAAATGGCCACGTTGGCTAATGCTCTAAACTAAAATCATGCATGAAAGTTTAGGGCAGAGACTGTTGGAACCCCAGCTGCTCACCAGTCTGTGTGTGGGCACAGACCCAGAACTGTTCTCTGAGAAAACTCCTGCCTGTGGATACTCCTTGCAGAGGTGGATGGACTTTTCATCAGACAAATGTTCTCAATCTGCTTTTAAATATCTTTCTTTTCAGTAGAGCAGAGTGGTTAAAAATGCAGGCACTGGAGCCATGCTGTGTGGGTTAAAATTCTGCTTTTACTGCTCCCTAACTGGGCAATCTTGGGCAAATTACTTAGGATCTGTAAGCCTTAGTATCCTGGTCTAAAAATGAGTAGCTTGCTACTCAGCTGTAAAAAAGAATGAAATAATGCCATGTGCAGCAACATGGATGGACCTAGAGATAATCATACCACGTGAAGTAAGTCAAAGACAAATATCATGTGAAATCACTTACATGTGGAATCTAAAGAAATGATACAAATGAACAGAAACAGACACACAGACAGAGAAAACAAACTTACGGTTACCAAAGGGGAAAGAGAGGGGAGGGATAAATTGGGAGTCTGGGATTAGCAGATACACACTACTATATATAAAGATGTGAACAACAAGGTACTACTGTATAGCACAGGGAACGGCATTCAATATCTTGTAATAACCAAACAAAATGACAGCCCATGGAATGGGAGAAAATATTTGCAAAAGATGAGACTGACAAGGTCTTGATTTGCAGAATATATAAACAGCTCATATGACTTAGTAAGAAAAAAACAACTGAATCCAAAAATGAGCAAAAGACCTAAACAAGCAATTCTCCAGTGAAGACATATGAATGACCAATAGGCACATGAAAAAATGCTCAATATCACTAATTGTCAGAGAAATGCAAATCAAAGCTACAATGAGGTATCACCTCACACCAGACAGAATGGCCATCATTCAAAAATCCACCAATGACAAATGCTGGAGAGGCTGTGGAGAAAAGGAAACCCTCCTACACTGCTGGTGGGAATGCAGTTTAGTGCAGCCACTGTGGAAAACAGTATGGAGATTCCTCAAAAGACTAGGAATAGACTTACCATATGACCCAAGAATCCCACTCTTGGGCATATAGCCAGAAGGAACCCTATTTCAGGATGACACCTGCACCCCAGTGTTCATAGCAGCACTATTTACAATAGCCAAGACATAGAAACAACCTTAATGTCCATCGACAGATGACTGGATAAAGAAGATGTGGTATATTTATACAATGGAATACTACTTAGCCATAAAAAAGAATAGAATAATGCCATTTACAGCAACATGGATGGCCCTGGAGAATGTCATTCTAAGTGAAGTAAGCCAGAAAGAGAAAGAAAAATACCATATAATATCACTTATATGTGGAATTTAAAAAAAAGATAAATGAACTTATATATATAACAGAAACAGACTCACAGACATAGAATACAGACTTGTGGTTGCCAGAGGGGAGGAGGGTAAGAAGCAAAAAACTGGGAGTTTGAGATTTGCAGATACTGACCAATATGTATAAAATATATAAACAAGTTTGTACTGTATAGCACAGGGAAGTAAATTCAATATCTTGTAGCTTATGTGAAAAAGAATAAGAAAATGAATATATGTATATCCACGTATGACATTGTGCTGTACACCAGAAACTGACATGACACTGTAAACTGACTCTACCTCAATAAAAAAATTTTGTTGTAATAACCTATAATGAAAAAGAGTATGAAGGAAAATATATATGTATAACTGAATCACTATGCTGTATATCAGATACTAACACAACATTGTAAATCATTATACTTCAATTTAAAAAATAAAACAAATAAAAATGAGTAGCATAATAATAGCTCTTATCTCATTGAGTTGTGGGGGCTAAAAAATGAGTAAATATATGAAAAGTGCTTCAGATACAATATGTGTACTGTTGATGGTAGCTGTTATTCTTTCATTCAGCCCTTAACAGTCTTTTTGCTTTCCTTTTGATTTAATTTCTATTTTTATCAAGATAATAATACGTGTACCTTAAAAAAATCCACGAATTCTTTGATGTTTATGTTTCACCCACCTCCTCTCTACCCAGTGTCCCACCTATGAGTGGTGGCCACCATCAACTCTCGTCTTTCTTGTTCATAATTTCCATTCTGAGTATTTTTCCAGTTTTTAAAATGTGGTTTAATTTCCAGATGTAGAAAATGAGGATTTAGCCCTCAAATTCTGCGCATCCTCTAGATCTTAAGTCAGTATTTGGATTAGCTTTTGTGTTGGGTGGCTGTTACATACCTTGTCCGAGTCATCTTGTGCTGTTTCGATATATTTTCTTTTTCTCCTGAAATTTGTAACCAAATAATTTTTTAATGGTGCCATATTTTTGTTTGCGTGTATCTCTGAGTTCATAGCCTCCAACAGAGATGAAAATCTCCCCTTGATGGGATCAAATATCCAGAGCATCCATTTGGTTTATTTTACTTTTCTTCTTGGAGACGTCCCTTCCAGAGCCTGTTCTCTGCTCCAGCCTTGGACTGATCACTCTCTGACTTCTGGAATATTCCCTCATCATCATCTTCCTGGAAATTCCCTGTACCTCCCTTCTGTATCAGATCCCCTGTTCCCTGATCTCATTTTCCTCTTTCTTTGTTCTCTTCCTTATTTTGTTGAACCAGGTCCTTTAGTAGCTTCTTGAGAAATTGTGTGAGATTGGTACAATTTTTGTGAACTTGTAAGTATGAAAATGTCTTTCTTTGACCTCTTCTTGATGAAAGACTTGCTCAGTTTGGGATTCTAGGTAGCAAACCATTTTCGCTCTGTATTTTGAAGTCATTCTCCATTGTGTCCTAGATGGACTGCATTGTTGATAATGGGAGGTCTGAAGCTATTCGGACCCGCCCCCCATCCCCATCCTTTGATTTTGTTCTACTTTTCTCTCTGGAAGCTTTTAGGATATTACTTTTACCTCTGATACTTTGACATTTTACGATAATATGCCTTGGCTGTAAGATTTTCAAAATTTATTTTTGTTGGCCACTGGCTGGAATCTTTCAATCTAGAAACTTACATTGTTTGAGATTTGGGAAGTATCTTAATAGTATGAGAATTTCTCCCCCTTTAACTTTCCCTCTTTTCTCCTTTGGGGCCACCTGTTAATCAGATGTTGGACCTCCAGGATTATTTTATAATCTCATTTTTTAATGTTTTGTTTTATCTTCCAACTCTTTTAGGGAGATTTCTCCAAATTTATCTTTTAACTCTTGTATTCATTTCTTCCCTCCCGACATCATATTTTAATTTAAAGAGCTCTTTTATTTTGTTGTTTCAGTTTCTTCCTGTCTCTCTTGTTGGTTTCCAATTATAGGAATAGTGTTTAAGCTTTCTTCTGCTTCCTGCGTTGATCCTGTTCCTTCCAGAGTCCTTTCTTTGTTGGTTTGATTTAATTTCTGTCTTTTATGTCAGAATTTTTCCTCTAATGACTGATGATTCCTTTGTTCATTCGTGTTTAAGACAGAGGCACAGAAAGGCTGTGTGGGGGCTCCAAGTGCAAGGGTAGTAGTTGTCAAACGGTAAGTTTCATTACCATCAAGGGATGAAGTGGTGTCATCGAAGGACTCCAGCTTCTTAGTACCTGGATATCTGATCTCTTGATCACATCAGTTTCTCCAGAAAGCAGTTGTCCAGTTTTTTTTTTTTGCCTGAAAAATACAGATCCAGCTGCTACTTTTTAAGGAAGTGAGTGGGGAAGGGAGGCTGAGCAGGGTGTTACCATTGGATAAGTAAACTTGAACTTAATTCCTCACTTCCAGTTGAGCAAGCTGTACGTGGCACCCAGAGATGTTGCCTGGCTGCACAGTTGTCTAGCGTCTAACTGCTTCTTATACAGACTTCCTGCCAGTTCCCCTGTGCCCTTGCCTTCAGGAGTTCCTGGTGCTAGTGAAAACCGAGCTCTTCAGGGGTCCTGTCACTCAAACATACTTACTTCCTGGCTTATTCCTCTTCCTACACACGGTCTCCATCCTCTGCCACAGCCTGGCATCCAGTGCTGTTTGGTCTCCTAGGTCAGACGCCATTTGTCCATCTGCTTTTCTGCTTCGACGTGATATGACTGTCCTTTGACTATTCTGGGTTTCTCTCCAGTTCTCTCTGTCCTTGTGGAGTTCTACCCTCCTTATCCCTTTGGTATCACTTACGTGCAGTAAAACATGGATTTACTCTGCCACGTCCTATCAGAAGTCTCCCCTTAATTTTCAGAGGAGAATTTCAGCTCTGCTCTTCCAATGCTGGGCTGTAGAACTGAGTGGGAAGCAGTAGTCCATGGCGGTCCAGAACGCTGGTCTCCAACAAGATCTTCCATCTTTAACCTCCTGAGAAATTTGCTTTGAAGCCTCAACCCAGTAGCTCTAAGTCATGGGTTTTGTAATAGATTGATCAAAGATCTTTTTTAATAGCACAGGGAACTATGTTCTTTATCTTATAATCACCTATAATAGAAAAGAATCTGAAAAAGAGTATTATATATGTATATTACAACTGAGTCACTTTGTTGTACACTTGAAACTAACACAACATTGTAAATCAACTATACTTCAATTGAAAAAAAAATATATTTTAAGTCTGAAAGACGTCTTTTGTAAGGTAATGAATTTTTCCCATGCAAGTAGCCATTCTTACTTCATCATAGAGGTTTAGGGCTAAGAGGCCCTTTGAGAAGTTCTCTGCTCTAATACCCTCATTTCACGGGTAAGGAAACGGAGACCCAGGGCATTAAATGGCTTGTCTAGGCTCACATGGCTCCGTGAGGGCCGGAGCCAAGACCAGAGCCAGTCTTTTGAAGTCTGGTCCAGTGTTTATTCTCAAAAAACACACCGCCTCCTGAAGAGCCCTTCTCCTGGAGTCTGCGTGGAGTCCGTCTGCACTGGGGATTCTGCCTCTGTTCTCAGCTCAGCCTGCTCCCTGGAGTGACTAGTGCTCCTGCTGAAAACCGGGGTCCCTAATAGTACCTCTCAGGAGGCACGGATGACTCAGCTTCCCAACCTGCTGCCTGCTGGAATGAATCAGAGTGAAGCACTGGGAGCTTTTGTATTGTGTGAAAAGACTGTCAGTTGCCTGGTTACCAGAGTGACAAATAGAATGTAATTGTGCTTCTCCGGGGCCATGGGGGAAGGGTATTTAATTGTCACCAGGAAGTCTGAGAAGTGGAGTCAAAGGCCACAGCCTTGACAGATGCGAAATATTTGCTACTTTCAGTGGGTTTGTCTCGCCACGGAATCAGCACCTGTCCATGGCGCCTGGCAGGGGTGGGCCACTTAGATAGGACTGTTCAAGTGAGAGACAGGCCAGTGGAGAAGGTAGTAGTAACACGATCAGTACTAATAATGGATGATGAACTTTCATGAGCTCTCACAATGGACCAGGCCTGATGCTATGTGTGGTCTTTGAAACTATATAGTAAGAACATTTTGAGGCATGTGTTCTTACTACCCCCAGCTTACAGAGGAGAAAACGGAGGACGAGGAAGGTTTCAAGGCGGCAGGCCTCCTGAGAGATGAGGTAGGAACTTAGACCCAGTTTGCTTTAACTCCGGGGTGCAAACTCTTACCTATGGTACTGTTGAGCCTCTCTTGTACACATAGCAGAATGTGGTGTATCTCAGCTAATCCTCGTGGCCCAGTCCACCTGGCCCATTTCCTGAGACCACTGGACACTGGTTCAGTTGTGACCCAGAGCAGAAGCAATGGGCCTTATTCCTTCTTGGCTCTCATTTGAAGAGCCTGCTCATTGCCTCTGCTCTCCCCTTCCCATGACGCAGTGGAGTGTTTTGGCTGAAGAGGCTTCCTGGTATAAATTTAAAAGTCTTCATGGGAATTCCATGACTGGGCTATAAGCCAGGCTCAACCACTGACCTCCATGGGACTTTGGAAAAGGCAGTTCCCTGGGCTTCAATTTCCTTGTCTCTAAAATGCAAGAATTTCTAAGAGGTAGTTTTGAAGGTTCTTCTAGCTCTTAAAAAGAAAAATCCTTCAAATATAAAAGTACATCAAAATGAATGGAATGGAATACTACTCAGCCACAAAAAGGAATGAAATAATGCCATTTGCAGCAACTTGGATGGACCTAGAGATGATCATACTAAGTAAGTTAGACAGAAAAAGACAAATATCATATGATACCACTTATATGTGGAATCTAAAAAATGACACAGATGAACTTATTTACAAAACAGAGACAGACTCATAGACATAGAAAACAAACTTATGGTTACCACAGGGGAAAGGGGTAGGAAAGGGGTTCCCATGGGGGAAGGATAAATTAGGAGTTGAGATTAGCATATACACACTAATATATATAAAATAGATAAATAATAAGGTCCTACTGTATAGCTCAGGGAACTATAGTCAATAGCTGGTAATAACCTATGATGAAAAAGAATCTATGTGTATGTATGTGTATAACTGAGTCACTATGCTGTACACCTGAAACTAACACAACATTGTAAATCAACTATACTTCAGTAACAAACAAGCAAACAAACAAAAACGAATGGGAAGAGTGCAGGCTTTGGAGAAAGCTCACCTGGATTTACGTCCGTGCGCTTTCGCCTTCTAGTTGTGTGCTCTTGTGCAGATTTCCTAATCTCTCCAAACCTCAGGTGTCGCATTTGTAAAAACAGAATGGCCTACCTCATAGAGTCGTTGGGAGGATCACACAAGCTACTGTATGTAAAATGCAAAACACAGAACCAGCCACACAGTCAGTGCCCAGTAAATTGTAACCATTGTCATTATCATCAACATGATCATCATTACTAATAGATGATGTGGGATTAAAAAGTAGTCGAGAACTCAATACCAGAAATAGGTCAAAAACATTCCCATACACACTTTTTTTTCCTGTAGGATAGAGCCAGGTGCAGAGACACGGAGGTTCATGGCGCAAGGGTTTGCAGCTGGTGTTTCTGAGTGAGTGTGGAGAATGACTCGGCGAGGAGGGGGAGGGGGAGTCCGGCAGTGAGGAGCAGGGCGACGGAAGGCTGTGGGAGTCAGGCGGGGCGCCTGGCAGCCCCTGATGCGGGGGACGAAGCCATGCCTGGCTGGGGCCTGCATACATCATTGATAAATGAGTACCATTTATTCGAGATGATGGTTCGGCTATGCCTGGACCCTCCACTTTCGTGAAGACTGATTGCTGATCTTTGATGGGGAAGCTGCTTTGATCTGTGACAAAATCAGCCAGGCAGTCTTCATCCAAGTTGTTTTTAAACACTTTCTGCTGCCCTGAGAATGGAGGCTTTTCTTAGACAAATCTCGGTACCAGCAGCATAAAGGTTCCCTGAAGTCTCCCTGGTACAGAGTGCGCGCGTGACAGCAAGCAGCTGGGCACGTCGTTGCTCACATGCTCTCCAAACTGTCCTCACCTGTGGGCATTTTATGGTCATATTTGAGCAGCTGGAACATTTCATCAATGATACACACACACACACACACACACACACACACACACACACACACACACACACACACACTTCTGATACTTAGTTCATCAAGTGTGAATTTGGAAGGACAGTCAGTTCAGCTGAGAAGGGGTGAACTGGGAGAGGCCCTCCGGAGGATAGGGGAGTCCTGGGCTCCCTGGCGCACTCACGCTGGTGATCGCAGTGTTCCCTTTCTGCGTGTGCCGCCACGGGCATTTATTTGCTCCTGTGCTGAGCATCCTGGTCCCTTGAATTGTTTCCATCTCCTGTTGGATGTGATGGAGATCTTTCATCGTGAAAATAACTCCCTGCACTCACTCACACTGGGAGCTTTTTGCTAGGGAAGGCTTTTGTTTATAAAAATACATTTTCTTCATCACAAGAATGGTAATTTCTATGTAGCAAAGATATTTAAGGATTTCTAAAGTGACTGTGAACACTGACAGTGAATGACAAGTGTTCTGACCCCGCAAGGAATTCGCACGTGTATTTGGTAGAACACACAGGCTGCTTTCTTTTCTTTGTGATGAGCGTGTATATAGTTAACCAGGGCTGCATTCTAACTGAGAAGTGAAAGAATTGAAGTCTTTCTCGTTGCTTTGATTTAGATTTAGATTTAGGCTTGGGGTTGTCATTAATGTGAAAATAGCCTACTTTTGTTCCCAATTTTAGGCAGTGGCAGGGGACATCTTGCTGGTTAGCAAGGCTATCTGACATGGGCGATGTAGTCATGATTCATCCTGATGTGTGTCGCCCGGTCCTAGGTGCCAGAAAGGATTGTTAAGAGAGACGTGGGAACGCCCATCGCGTCCGACAGGAGATGGTTTTATGAGCCACTGCTGTGTCTAAGGAATGCTATTGATTTCTGAATTAGAGGACAAAAGCAACTATCGGGTGCCCCTCTGTGACCGAAAACGGTAATGAAACAGAGGCTCAGACAGGTCTGAATTCACTGCAAATGGAAATTTAAAACTCCAGCTGTTTCTAATTTGTATAGCGGAGCAGTGAATTATCACATCATCGAGCTTGTAAATGAAGCTGGTCGGTGCCCTTTGCCAGAGCCTGTCGGGGACAGGCCAGGAGGGTGAGGAGTTGTCAGGGAAGCTGGTCTCTTTGTTCAGGGTAAGCTCTGCCTCCTTGGACCATTGTTGCTGTAATTGACATTAGGGGAGGATGGCTGCTACTGTTTGAAAGTGACAGTGATGTTCCCCTTGGGGCTAATACTTTAATTTAGGGCGAGACAAAGAGAAGGTACAAGTCTTAAGCCCAGAGGCAGGAGTACAGAGAATCTGATCCTGGCAGAGGCTGGCTTCTGGAAAAATAAAACCCAGACTGGGGAATTGGACCCCAAAGTGCACAGCCACAGGTCACCACCCTGGATAAAACCATTTTCTTTGGAGGGTGATGCCTGGGGTTAGCCTACTGGATCAAGATAACAGCCAGGCAAAAGTCCGCCAACCTCGGGGCATTTGTACTTGCAGAAACTGAAGCCTGCTTGGTGACACAGCAAGACCTCAACTTAGTTCCAGAACATTTTTCTTAACGTAACGGGGAACCAGTCATGCAGGTGGGATCTCTTTCCTTACACACCACTTGGTCAACGAGCAATACTTACTGGATAACCTCAGGAAACTGGATAAGGCATTACTGCCTCCTGTTCATTCATCATGCCCCAGATAGTGGAAATTGGATTTTCAATATGGAGTGAATGGCTGTTGTAATTTTTGCCATTGGAAGTTCTCATTTGTTTTGTGCTTTGTAAGACTCCAGATTTAAAAAAAAAAATTTTTTTTAATATATATATACATATTGAAGTATAGTCAATTTATAATGTTGTGTCAGTTTCTGGCATACAGCGCGATGCTTCAGTCATACAGGAACACACGTATATTCGTTTTCATATTAATTTTCACCATAAGTTACTATAAGATATTGAATATACTTTCCTAGACTCTAGGTGTTTTTACCCCAATAGTCCTTCTGTTTCCTCCCAATAACGCTGGCAGGTAATTGGGGGTGGGGGCGGGGTGCCAGTCCCACATTACACTGAAGAGAATTGAGGAATATGAGAATATGACTGATGCAGTGGAGATCTTATGACTGATGGTAATCAATGCTTTCTAGGTCCTGAAGTTTAAGAAAATATTTTTCCCATTCAGTGGGTAAAAAAGAGTTTAGGAAGGAAGATGGCAGAACCACGGATGGATTCCACTCTGCATCCTGCTGTGTGGACTGAGATCTCCTCAGTGAGTCCTCTGATCCACCATCTTGGGGGAAATAGGCACTGATGATTGTCACTTTGGAGTATCCAACATCTGCCCTGCCAGCCCTCATCTTCACGTGGCCCTCAGTTTCTCAAGGCTGGGTAAGAGCTGTGGAAGGGTGGCAAGCCAGTTTAAAGAAGTGTGTTCGCTCCAAGCGCTGAGAAGCAGGCGTTGACTCTTCCTGTAGGAGGGCCAGCCTCTGCCTGGGGGCGAGTCGTGCTCCTGGCTGTAGGGTTTTCAGCCTGGCGGTGATGTCAAGGCATGAAATTTTACTTCTCCATTTTACTAACGTAAGCTTTTTAGTTTGGACTAGTTTTACAGAAAAATTGTATAGCGTACAGTGTTCCCATAGACCCAACACTCAGCTCTCCAATTCTTAACATTGTGTGTTAGTACACAGTTCGTTAGCCACAACTGATGAGCCGGTAATGATACATTGCTATTAATCTAAGTCTATACTTTACTTGTGTTTCCTTGATTCCACTCAAATGCCCTGTGTCTGTTCCGGGATCCCATCCAGGACACCACATTACCTTTCATTGTCACGTCTCCTTAGACTCACCTTGGCTGTGACAGTTTCTCAGACTGTCTCCGACGACCCAGACTGTTCCGAGGGGTGTGGGGACAGGGATTCTGTGGACCGCCCCTCATTGGGATCTGCCCAGTGTTGTTCTCATGATTAGACTGGGGTTATGGGTTTGGAGAAGAAGAGCGTACAGGGCATTTTCATCATGTCATGTCAAGAGGGACTGCCACCATGACCTTGCATGGTGGACACTGGCCTGGGTCACCTGGCCGAGGCGGTGCTGGTCAGGCTTCCCCCCTACAGAGTTACCCCGCCCCCCATTTCTGTACCGTCCTCTTTGGAAGGACATCACCACGGGCAGCCCTGACGTAAGGAACGGGGAGTTGTGCTCAACCTCCTTGAAAATGGAGTGTTTCCATAAGTTATTTGGATTTCTTCTGCAAGGGAGAATTGTCTCTCCTCCCCTGTTTATTTATTTAATCATTTATTTATGCCAATATGGACTCAGATATTTATTTTATACTTTGGGTTACAATCCAGCTCAAATTATTCCGCTATGTCCATTGGGAGTTCCTTCAGTTAACCTCCACGTCACTCTGTCTCACTTGTCTTGGATGGGGGATTTTTTGTTGTTATTGTTCTGTTTTGTTTTGTTTTAATTAAATTATTTCTTTGAATGGAGGAACTGGGGATTGAACTCAGGACCTCATGCGTGCTAAGCATGCGCTCTACCACTGAGCTGCACTCACCCTCCCAACTGTTGTTCTGCTCTGAGCATTTCCCTACTCCCTGGTACTACAGGATGTTCCAGGGATATTCTGTATGTTTCCTGCCCTGGTCCTCGACTCAGTCATTTCTCCAAGGAGTCCTACTTCCTTTTATTGGAGAATAGTATTAGAAACCAAGGTGGATCTCCATTTTTAATAATAAAATATTTATTAGGGAATGAAAAATAAAGCATATTAAATGTTACGACATTTTCCTATGCAGTCTGTTTAAGCTCTGAGGGACCACAGAGAATGTTTACCTCAGTCGCGCTGTTCTTCACGTTAGAACCCGAGCCGGGAGGGATTATGTTGCTCTTATAGATGGTCCCCACAGTCAGTGGGAGAACGAAGGACTTCTTCCTCTTCATTTTTTTTCTTTTTTTTTTTAACTATGGGAGAAAATATAGTATATGATCGATGGCTTTTCCAACAGTTGGGAAAGAACAGATAAATCAGTAAATGGGATTTTCCAAAAGGTGAGCTGTACAAAACAAAGTAGAATTTGTCCACAACCCGGATACATATTCCAGTGAATTAGAGACCCAAACATAGAAAAAGAAACTTTCAACTTATTAGAAAACAATGTGGAAGGATATCTGCACCGTCTTAGAGTAGGGAAACTTCTCAAACAAAACACAAATAAAAGGGCAAAACCTAAAAAGGGCAAATATTGTCAGACATGACTGCATCAGCATTGAAAACTTCTGTGTCGCAAAACACAACATGTTAACGCCTGGGAGAAGGTATAATGGAAGGATATGTACGGAACTTCTACTCTTTGGTAATAAAAAGATAAACCAAGAAATGCAAGAAGGAGAAATGTACGCATTCAGTTCACAACAGAGGAAAATCAGAATGAACAATAAATGACGTGTTGCTCAAGCTCACTAATAATTAGGGGCTGCAGATGAAAATGTGAAATAGAGTGTGATTTCACATCCATCCGATCATCAGAGGACTTGGCCGTGTCAGAATATGAAGAGCTCACAAGATTAGGGGAAACGATAGCTATTCACTTCCGATGGGAGAATAAATAGCTTCAGCTACTGGGGAGGGCAGTTCAATAAAAACTAGTAACACTGTAACTGTGCTCCCCCTTTGGCCTAAAAACTTAGCTCATAAATATCTGTCCTAGAAAAATGCGAACATAGAGTCACATCGATATGATGAATAAGAACGTCTTCCATATCATTATCAAAGCAAAATTTAGGAACAACCTAATATCCATCAGTAGACGGATGAAGATGTTTACAGTGGAAAAGTAAATAGCATCCAAAAGGAATGACTGAGGAGGGGAGGGAACAGCTCAGTGGGAGAGTGCGTGCTTAGCATGCATGAGGTCCTGCTTTCAATCCTCAGCACTTCCATTAAAAAAAAAAAAAGGAATAACTGAAATCTGTCTTCTCATCTATTTTCTATCTGCTTTTCAAGATGAGATATATCTCAAAAACATTTCTCATTAAGAAAAAACAAGTTGCAGAGTGAAACATAATAGTAACTATAAATGTAATGAGACGCACAGAAGAATGCAGTATACTTTGTAGCTGTTTACCTATATGGATGTAAAAGTATTTTATGAAGGTGGGTAATAACACTCAATATAATATTGGTTATCACATCATATGATGGAGAGGAGTGGGAGTGTGGGGCAACATATATTGTGATAGTCTAATTTTGATTAAGGAAAATGGATTTCCCTATTAATAGTGGAATTAAAAATTAATTTTGAAAAGGAAAAATTTTATAGGAAGAAATGACAGAAAAAGAAAAAAACAAATTTTAGCTGTTAATAAATGGAAATGTGTTTTTTCTGACCATATTTGCCAAAGTTCCAAGAGCTTCCATTCATCGCCAGAAAGAAAATAGCTTGCTTGATTAGGAATCAGATGATTTTCTGATAAATACACCTGTCTCATGCCCAGAGTATATGAGTCACTATGACTTTTTTCTTCCTTATTTTCAAGTGGCTTTTCTATAATTCTTGAGTTATCCTCTCGCTTACATATTTACAACGTGTTCGGTATGCATTAAGATGGAAATTCATTAATCATAGAAGCAATAATCTTTAGATAAAAGGAATTTATTTAAGATGACTCTAAGGAAGGAATCCTTAGCAGGAAATTAAAGAATTTTTTAATCATAGCTAAAATAGGAAAAGTGAAAGTCCTTGAGATCTTTCACAAAAATAGTTTAAAGGCAAATCTATATAACCCATTGCTTCCTCCATACCTGGAGTAGGGATTCAAACTCGGTCACTTCATGCTTCTGTGAAAACCAAACCCAAAGTGTACTTGAGGGTCTGCAGATCCTGGAATGAAGACAGGCCATCAGCAGGTTCTGAGACAAAACAGGACTAATAATACAGAAGCAGGTTTTTCCTTGAGTCTAGTCTGAATCTCACGGTGAAACCATTTTCTTGAGTCCCGCCTCCTATGGTGTGTTTCCTAGACTTGTAGGGATTTGAAGGACCCTGAAGAGGGCTCCGTGCCAACCCCTGAGGTGCATGGAGGTCGAGGGACTGGGCACAGTCCTCAGTTGCAGAGTCACATTATGACCTGAGGTTCCTTATTTACAGACCATCATGCCCTTGGAGGATGGTTCCCTGCCCCCCGCAGATCTCATCCTTACTCATTCATCACGCGCAGTGAAATAAACCCATGGCTGCTGCAGCTGCTGCCACCGACACGGTGATGATGTGATGATGATGGTGGTGATGGTGGCAGTGGTGACATGTGGAGCAGATAGAAGTTTTTAAAAATTCCCTTTGTGACTACTTGGTGGTGAGAATGTTTGTCTAGAGGCATCTGCTTATTTGCATGCATAGTAGTAAGCTGTTGCCCAATGCTTCAATCTCGGTGAGCAGGAGGAGGCCTCCTAGCCTGACTGTTGAGCTGGGAGTTTTTTTTTTTTAGTTGAAGTTTGGTTGATTTACAATGTTATGTTAGTTTCTGGTGTACAGCATAATTGATTCAGTTACATATACATTTTTTCATTGCGTGCTACTACAAGATATTGAATGTAGTTCCCTGTGCTCTGCAGTAGGACTTTGTTGTTTTATACATAATAGTGTGTATCTACTAATCCCCAAATCCTAATTTATCCCTCCCCTTTTCCCCCTTGGTAACCATAAGTTTGTTTTCTATGCAAGTTTCTGGTTTGTAAATAAGTTCATTTGTGTCATATTTTAGATTCCACATATAAGTGATATCATATAGTATTTATCTCTGACTGACTTACTTCACTTAGTATGATCATCTCTGGTTCCATCCATGTTGCTGCAAATGGCATTTCATTCTTTTTTATGGCTGAGTAGTATTCCATTTTGTATATGTCTATCACAGCTTCTTTATCCAGTCATCTGTCAGTGGACACTTAGGTTGCTTCCACGGCTCAGCTATTGGAAATTATGCTGCTATGAACGTTGGTCTTCCCAGTTTCTGATGGAGAAGGAGAGGAAGGGATAAGAGCAAAACCTTTATTTAGTTCTCAGACTGATTCTTGCTTTTCTCCTTCCCTTTTTAATGGCGGTAAAGGGTAAATGTTTATTTTTTAATATCCTATCACTTGCCTACACTATTTACACAAAGTAGTTATTCTAAACAGTATTTTTTGTTTTTTGTTTTAACTATTGTTTTGTGTGCTACTAAAATTCACTGAAACATGACTCTGTTTCTGTATGACTCCCCAAATTCCTGTCTGTTGAATAGAAGCACACTAGAACTATTCGATTTAATTTTTGAAGGAAAGGGAGGCATTTGAATAGGCTTTCTCGCCTCTATTTTTCAGATAATGTTTTGCAAAGCACTCCAGCCTTCCAAGCTAGATGCCACTGGCAATTCTGTGTTTGCAGATGCTTGTGGAATTTAATTTTCTTAGATACTTGTTATCAATTTATTTCACGTTCAAGTTGATTCCAGTACAGTGCTCATAATTCCATTAAGTGTATGACTGTTCCCACTCTGGCTGGCAGGATAGCACACACTCATCCCGGACTCCTCTAAACCAGAATTTTCTTTTAATTTGCTTATCCCAGCCTAAAATTGCTTTCTGCCGTTTTGATCAGAGCAAATAAATTAGCACGGCGGAGGTCTGCCTCCAGGGAGGGTAGCGTACCTCCCCACTGCCTTCTCCGGCTTTGCTGAGTGATCGCGCGCAGCTGAGCACCAGAATTGTGCTGTTTACTGAGGAGTCCTTGCTTTTAGGGGTTCAGATGCATGGAGTTTCCATGTTACTCTGGGGGATTTATGTTAATTTCATATTTGTAACAGTCCACAGAAACTGTTGCCCTTCAAGAAAATGAGACTTCCTCATGAGATACGGGTAGGAAACTTGAATTCCCATAGTGAGCCGAGAGCACTGGCAGAGATGTTTGTCTACGCGTTTGCTTACAGAGACTGTCAGCCCTGGGAATCGTGTGTACCTAGTGTGCGGTGCTTTTCTCCCCTACATCCAGGGAAGAAGGGTTTAGCGACCTCTGGCCTCCTTTCCACTACACACCTGAAGCTATTCCAGAAATCCTTCTCAGATCCTGCAAGTCAGACGTGTAAGGAATCTCTTCCAGCTCATTCACGCAATCCGTTCTGTTCTTTCACACCCTGTGATGTGAATTAAGAAGCAAAGAATGAAAGGGAGCTGGACCCAAACTATTCGATTCCCCAGTGGGCTAGGAAAGAAAGAAAAAATTTGTTTCTAAGCCAAAGAACGTCCACCACAGGCTTTTAGCCAGCTTCCTCAGTCATATCTGACTTTGGCTCTTGCAAGAGATCTCAACCAAGGCATCCAGAAAGAATCCATGGGAAAATGGAAGCTGCGTTGGGCAGGGATGGAAGA